>NW_020897761.1:4989039-5308007 GCF_003984885.1 Neopelma chrysocephalum | reverse complement strand
TGATAAAGGACTTATGGCACTGCTCTCACAAACCCTCTGACTATGTGCTTAGTACAGGATAACCAGAATAAATCTGTGTTTCAGTTTGACTTAGCTACTGCTAATCCTGTAGCATGGATACCCTCATGAGATAATCTACCCCACACTTTTGTGACCGCAATGAAAACTTAGTCTTTAATCCACAAAACCTTTCTCCAGAATGCAGCCCATTCGCAGTTCCTGTCCTGTATCTGGCACCCAAAAAAATGAAGACTTATGTCATAACTCTGTTTTTTTCTATCTACACACAAACAAAATTGCAGGTAACATGAACTAGTTGGTTTAGAGCTAATTGAAAATATATGATCTGGATGCAAACTAATAATCTGTGTTTAATGCCTGTGGTAAAGGCTACTATTTCAAAAAATGGACTAGGAAGGCAGCTGTTCTTTTTCAATTAGTCTGTGTTTCCAGTGTTAAACTCCATTGAACTGAGGTTTTGATTCACCCTCTTCTGGTTTCAGTGATCTCATCTGCACCACTTAGGATAATAATTCACAACTATCTGGCAAAACAGTTGCAATCAGTAAATTACAGACTTCTTTAGAAGTACAGTAAAACTTTCTCAGGTAAGTATTCTCCCCATCAAAAGTATTTTAATACTTGCACTCATTATATCACTGGAAAAACAGAGCATTTCTATGAAAAAAATAAAGATCTCACCAGCTCCTTTTGCTATAGTGCTTGATTTTGAAGATTATAATGTTTGTCCTCACACATATTTCACTGATTATATGGATGAATTATTTTAATTCAATTTTGCTGCGTTATATGTGTGTATTAGAGAAAGTAATTAAAACAGAAAGTAGATAGCAATAAATGACAGAATAGGCCTGTAATTTTCCATGTGTACACAGATACTAACCAAAGATGTTTACTTAATTTTATCAAAGCAATATCTCTGGAAATTAAAACTTTAATGAAAGCAATAACTGAAGCATAAGCAAAACAACATGAAAGCCCCAATATAATTTTTCATGATATTAAAGGTTTAAAACTGCTTTCCTTTTTTAATTCTACTGTGCATTCACAGGAAGTTCTTCAGTTTTAATATTATTATTCAGTTGAACATACTTGGAGAACAATCTACACATATAATGTCACTGGGGAGTAATGCAAGCAACAAAGTGTAAAAACTAAAAAATTATCAGTACAGAACATGTGAGAGCACTTTAATAACTGCAATGAGGCTTTTTGTTATTAATGATATGCATCAAAAGCAATGCTGCTGACTCCCACAATAAGACCATTAAGATTCATTTCATAACTACTACGAAGTCTCTTTGCAATTTTTCAAATTAAAAACTCTTCATTTTTATAATGAACAGTATAACTTATCAATGATTGCAGTTTCTCAAAGACTAATATCTAGATATTCAAGATTCACTGTTGACATAGATGTAGCCCTGTAATAAACTGGTTATAAAAGAACAAACATTACAATTAACCTTTTTATTTCCCTTTGACATGAATTCATCATTTTAATTTGTAAAAACATTAGGCTGAATCCCAAAACATAATGAGTTAGAACATTTTGCAAGGTAAATGGAAGTTTTCTTTAATTTGCAGCAAACCCACTCTTCTGAGATTGTCTGTCAAGCCAGAATATTTGTTTAGAGATTTCTAGTCCTCCTCTAAAGAAAAATCCAAACCTGTTTTTTATTGGTTTCAAATCAGTAACTTAACAGGTTTGATATGTCAATTTGCTTTCATATAAAGTTCTCATTTAATTTTTCTGCCGTGGAAAAACAAAATGTACCCAAGTTCTGTGCAGGAGGGAATCTTCTGCTCTGCAGAACATAATATAAAATCTACTTCCCCCCCCCCAATGTAAACATTTGGGGAAATTACAATCCATGTTTAAAACAGTAGAAAAAATCAGTTCCATCATTTCAACAACTTGAAGGTTATAAAGAAGAAAAGGCTAAGCCCAACAGCATGAGCTCCTGTGAATTGCAAGTATCAAGCTATACCTTGTGTCCACAAAGCAGGACGTGGCAGTCAGCAGGGAACAGGGGTTAATTCAGGGGGAAATACAGGTGACTGGTAGTGACATACAAATGGTATCTACTAATAACAGTTTCACAGAGGATGAATCAGCCCCTCTGCTACAAATGCGCAAAACCTTAAAAGGATCATTATAAACCAAAATACGAAATGAAAGCTCAGAAAGGAGAAAAACTATGAAAAAAACCAAGCCTTTAAGTTCCTCACGGGACTGAAATATTTCTACCGTTTCTCTTTCCAACTCATCCCACTGATTTATCTGGCTTAAGGGACTTACTTCGGATCATGGGGATCAATGAGAGATGCATGGTTCTTCCGAGTCAATTTATTTTGATTCCCTCAGACATCGGTCTCTGCAAAACACATTATATATATGCACCCTGTGACACCAAGAGAAGATTTGTGTTCCTGTAAAATTACTTGCCCTGCTTTGCTCTCTACAGACTCTGCTAAGACAGGGACGCTGCAAACTTACTGGAGGATGTAACTGCTCTGATAGTGCTTGTATAATTACTGGTTACCTTTGATCTCGGAGGAGGTTGTGAAAGGATTAATATGATAATAGTATCATTTAATAGTATAAGGCAGTTTTTATATGAGCTTTCTTCTACAGAGAGTCCTCTGCTATCACCAGAGCCAAGACATACTCTCAAAAACTTTGTAATCCTCACCTAAACACCCTGAACCTAAAGTATTTGCTTCCCTCAGCAACATTTTATTACTAAAAGACTACATTAAGAGCCAAGTATCTCATGTATTGTGCAAGGTTTGTTGGCAATTAACACTTCCACACCGATTGTATAAGTCTCACCATAGGCCTTTGTAAGTCTATAAAAACCAACCGGACGTTTGTTCAGCCAAATGAGTCTTAATTTATTGATTGTAAAAGAACATAAAGTGAAACTATTACGGCCTGATGGAAAATTATGCAAAACACATTCTAATCACCACTGCATATTATAAAGAACTGACCCTCGGCCACTCAGAACATATCGTACTATTAGTAAAATTGTTAAATTCAATCCATCTAACAGTTTTTGTTGATAATATTATCTGCCACACAAGAAGTGCTGATACATGGTGAATTTAATGCAAAAAGCACCAACTTCCATTCTCCAAAATCACTCATTATGTAATCTCACTTACTGAATATGGCCTAAAGGATTTAATTTGTGTTTTAAGGGCAATTACATTATCTTATCTCTCCTCATCAATAATCCAGTTTCTTAGCTTTGCTAAATGATAAGGGCAAAGGACAAATAATTATTCACTTAGGAATCAGATTATCATGCAGGAAAACGAAAAGTTATTTACATTCTCATGCAAATTCAGTAGATGTGGTTTTGCTTAATGAATGTAATGGTTTCTACTATCCCTATTTTGGGCCAAAGGAAACCAAGACATTATCAAACCATTCTCAAGGAAATCCTAACTGCTTGTTCAAAAGGTGGTTGGTTAATTTAGAGAGTGGTGATAATTTAAACCATAGTATTAAATTAACCAAGGCAGCAGCAACAATTTTACCTTGTGGCAGGTTTAAGAGAGTGGTGGTTTATCATGTTTGAAAACAGAATCCTTTCACTTTCATCTAGGACACGTAATCAGCTTGGCTGTTTGCCTACAGGTGGCCAATATCAGTGAAATTACAGTTTTAAGTCATTTGGCATTAAAATGGTCTCAAGTTATTCAGGTATTCTCACATGCATCGACAAATCCTGAAAACACTAAGCTATACCACTAACTAGGAAGCTGAGTGAGATAGAAAATGGCAAAAAAAGCCAGATTTTTCTGTTCTTACATGTACAGCATGTACCCCAACTAGATGGGTAAGTACATGAAAGACCCTAATTTTTTGTGCCTTGAACAAAAATATAAATATTAACATCCATATTTACTTGCTGGTTTCATATAATTACCTTCATGTTTAAGTTCCAGAGTTTTGCAGAACAGAATCCACGTACAGGGAAATCACTACAATGAAAGAGAGGGACACAGCTTGCTGGTCTGGAAACAGCTGCATTTATTTGTGCTGGTATTGTCTTTTCTGGGAAAGTTTTTCATGTTTGTTTGGTCAAGTCATACTTCTTTCCAGCTTGATTCTTAGACTGTTGTGGTTTTTAAACACCGAGTTACAGGCACTTAAGCTCTATCTAATAGTACTGTTAAAAGCTGTTGAGTGACAGTTAAGCTTAAATCAATGGCAACAAAAGAGAAACTCGGGTTAAAAGGTTCGAATGGCCCCAAAGGAATCTTGTGCTGTCATCACCGGGAGCTTCAAAAACACACCAGGAAATGTGTGTGGTACTTTGCAACCTCATTTCGACAATGTAAAGAGAAAGGTGATACCATTTACTAGTTGAAATATTCCTGCAAATGCAAATTACAATTCCAGCTTCTCACTAGCAAAATGTCACCGCTGTTTCACTGCAAGACGTTTGCTGATTTGCAGAGTGAGCAGCTAGATTATTAACTTTGCTGTACAGATCTGGTGAAAAAAACTTCTAAATTAAAAACAAAAATCAACTAGGAAATACACATCATTTTCCTTTAAATAAAAAGCCACGAAACTTGTATCCTCAAACAAATGTGGATCAGAGAAATTAATGATTATTGGTTTTGTGAGAACTCACTTTTCTTTTGTTTGCCTCTGTAAAAATCTAGAGAATATTATGTTGTAAAACATGCCTTGAAAATGTAGTGGGGTAAACTTCATAACTCAAGAAATAATAATCACTTACGAAGGCTTTATGCTCACTACATCTACCATCAAATGAACTGTGAACAGGAAAATGTGAGTGAAAGTAAGTTCCAAAATTCTCAGATGTCACTGGGAGAAGCATTCACAAAACAAACACCTACATTTTACACTAAATTCTATAGTTCTGCTCCTGTCAAATGTTTCACTGTGATGTAAAGTTCATGAAAAATAAAACAAATCTTTCTACTGTATCACAACATCAGTAACTTCTTTGAAGACAAAAGGACTACTCAGAATAGGAATGGGCTCCTGGTTGAAGAAGCAAGTAATTGGATTGAGATGCAGCCCTCAACTACCTCAAGGGGATAATTGAACAGAAACAGTTTTCAGCTTCAGTCTAACCCGAAGGCATCAAGCCTTTCAAAGAATATCATGGCAATCAGTTCATACCAACGGTATAAATTCACTCTTCAACCAGCACATTCAGTTCACACACACACTCTTCCATTCTAACAGCATTTCCCTAGAAAGGAGCAAAACTGTGAGGACAAACCCAACCTCTGTGCACACACATTTTCCATCCTTCGCTTATGTTCATGCAGAGGCTGTTTTCCTCTTTCATCTTCTGATACCTCTATACATACTGAGTGAGGGATCACACACGCTTTATGAACACTTTCATCCCTCAGTATCTTTGGAAACCATCTTTTGAGCATACATTTCAAGGTGGCAAGTAGATAGTGCTCATGTATATCTGGGATAACCTTCTGGAGCAGGAACTGGCTCCTTAGTATTCGAAAAGCACCAACAGATGCTGATGTGGCTTAATATTAACCAGTAATGAACATGGATCTACCTTGCAGACTCCTAAGCAAATATACATTTTATGGGAAAATGTAGGTAATTAGGCAGATTGCTTTTTGTTACTGCGTAATTAAGGTTCAAAATCAATAACTATATAAGTTCCATGTCTGATAACTATTTTGTTATTGAGTTTGATATTACTGCTGATTCAAGACATATTTGAGTTTGTTTACTCGGTAGATGTTTCTATAACATAATTTTTCTCTTTATTTTCTTTCTGACACATTCTATGATTGCTCTCTGTGAAAATACAAAGCATTTAATGAATAGGAAAAAAATCACCAACAGGCAAGTCACACAAAAGAAAAACTGGCACAAAAAATAGGAGTTTAAAATAGATTGAAAACTCAAAGGTTGTAATGCCTGAATATCCCAAGTTAAAATATACATAATTAAAAATATGATGCTATCTTCAAAAACAATCTGTCAGTCCTACTACTAAATGTTAACACAGGGAGAAAATTATGGCTTTACAAGAGACAGCAATGTTTTTGAAATTGCTGAGGATGAAATGAAAGTTGGAAGAGGTTCCTCGGTACAGTACAGATACTGTCCTTCCTCTACCTCTATTTCTCCACAGCCCTCTTTATAATCTTCCTGAATTCAGCTGCCAATGTACTCTGCTCTGACCCACTGCAACTTGTGCTCCCGAGAAAACTGCTAAATTGTGGAAGATACCTATAGGAAAGTCCACTCTTGCTGTAGCTCTGTTTTGAACTGATATAATTTTATTTGTGGTTTGGTTCCCGAGCTGTATGCCCTCACCTTAACACACAAGAGTCTGATTCTTCACTTGTGGGAACAGTGCAAACACCACCAGCACATTAGCAAAAGGTAACCACCACAGAAAAAGAGGAAAAAAAGTTACCAAGGCATTTACTAAAAACAACACCAACCAGAAGAGATCAAATCAGTGGAAAAGTGCATTTAAGTGGGATACCGAGGCTGAAGATTTATAGTGAAATTACATATACATGAGCACTCAAAGAAGAAAAACCATTAAAAGTAAAGAGCAAAATGCCTTAAAAAGAATAGAACTGACAGATCCTGGTCCCTTTCATTATAAAACAGTGAAGTTTTTATCTTAAATGAAGGATGTACCATCCTACATTCCTACAAAGGGATGTACCATCACATAGATTGAAGAGCATTTACAGTTGAGGTTGTGCTGAAAACAGAATTATTTCTCAAACCAATGTCACAACTTCTATATTTCATGTTTTGCAGTATTCTAACAATTAAGATTTTTGTATTAACCATCTGCATATCTTCTTCAACTGTGACTCAGTGACAGAACATTCTGTCTCATGAGTGTATTTGACTCATCACATGAAGCAATATGTTTACTTAAGAATAGCTGTGCTTCAGAACAAGCTGTTTAACACAGGATGATGGCACCTAACCAGAAAAGTCACAAAGAGAGCTTCAAGCAGGCTGTATCAAGAAATTAGAGGAAGGCAAGTTTTTAATAATCTACATGAAACATGATATTTTTTAAATTCTTTTACATTTTTAATATTTTACAAAATATTTCCATCACAATTTCAATTGTTTAGCCTAGAAAGCACATATTGGTTAATGCTGATAAGCAGAGAGCTGGAAGATTTAATTTCCGTTTCAAACTTTACTTGCTTTTCTAAAGACCAATAACTTGACTTGTGTGAAACTCAAGAGCTTCATTTTTTTTTTTTCCAAAAATCCTGGTTAAGATCAACTACTTTTTTCTATTATCAGACATTTTTGTCAGCCAATGTAATGAAAACAGTTTTCACCATTTCTTAGATATGTTACACCTATTCATCAAGAAACTAGTTACTTCATCAAGTCTAGTTACCCAGAACAGGTATGTGTTGCTGGTTTGAGCAACAGCATAATTTGGTTTTATTTTGCTTATGGAAGAGTTCTTTACCACAAAAACTTTTCATCAAGATCTCTCCAGAGATGCCTCTAGAGAAAGTGTCTCTTAACAAGCAGCATTTACTGTGACTGCTTGGCTGCTTTCCATTTAGCCCCACCCTACCCCCCGCTTTCTTTGACAGAGTTATAGTTACTAATGTAATTATTAAGCCCAACAAATAGCAATTCTTATTACTCCGAATAAAGGATGATATAAATTTCTGGGGTGGGATTGGCCTTTGGAGTTTTCAGTGTGTTCAAAATACCAAGTAATTTCTTTTGTTCCACAAATTTCTATCTCAAATTCCACCTGGTATTGAACAATGAGCTGAATCCTCCATTTACAGGGGCTGTCAGTGCAGTCAATCACTCAGACCAGCACAGTCTACACTGTACTATGTTATTCTTTGCATAAGTAACCAGCACCTACAATAGTCACCTCTGTACTGGGTTCCCCAGCCTCAGCCTGCAAGCCGGTCTGCAGTCACTCTATTCCACTTTCATTTTTCATTCTGGGCAATTACACAATTTAGAATTCACATGTATTTGTAATCTGATCCTAACTCTTTGATTATGCTTTAGAAGGTTCATGTGTCTGTCCTCATCTGCCAAACTGTCTTAATTCCAAATTCTCAGACACCTACAGTGACCAGTCCTTTCACACACAGCTGGGCTAAGTAAAACAGTTGGCAAGGATCACCACACTGCGCATAAATGCAACTTTCTAAACAGATGGATACGCTTATTCTTAGCCCTTATTTCAAAATAACACTTTGAGAAGACAGATAAATATATCAAGTGTTCATTCTGTGATAGGTCATGCATACAATCCTGCTGAAAATGATAGTAGTTGTAAATTATGAAATGCTGCAGTCTAGGATCTCATAACTCAGTGGCCTAGATATTAAAAAGGATATACATACTAATGATGATGAAGCAGTTGTCCATGGAAAAGCTGATTTAGAGAATATTCAGTTTTATCTTTCTGACAGCTCACACGGGAGCACATACAGTATTCATTTCTTTTCATTGTGCTAAAGACAAATCAGAATATTGTTTAAAGATAAGGGGCCGTATCATCCCACTTGTATTAAATAAAATAAGTAGGTCACACTTTTCAATCTTCAGCAAGAATGTTTTAGAGACAGGGTAAAATGCAATTCAGAGCAATGTAAAATTTCAGTAACTCTGTCTGTACAAACAAGGCTTATTCCAGTTTGTCTCGGTTTAACGAGACAGAAATGTTCCGTTAGGAGTGCGGGACAGGGGAAAAACAACCAAGCTCCTCCCTCCGAGTAATTACAACTTCAAAATTAAGAGGCTTTAGTCGAAAGATGTGGAAAAGAAAAATAACAGCTCTTTACCGAAGAATAGATATACTTATATATATTAGTAACAGAACAAACAAAGCAACAATCCTGCAACCCAGCTTTCACCAAGAACAATTAAGTACTTCCTTGCCTCTCGGCGCAGTTCTAACCACACCCAGTAGCGGGCGCTGGTACCTTGGGACACAAGGGCTGCAGTGAGAAGGGGACAGAGAGATCCCTCCTGGGGACTCACGCCGTCAAAGACTGGCTCCTGCTGGAACTCCCCTTCCTCATCAATGGGTATAAACTGCCACCAGCATGGAGAAGGGGCAGGAGGGGGAAGAGCAGCCTTTCCCTTCAAAAATTCCTCTGTAGATGGTAGCAGCTTCTCCAATGAAATCCGAGGCGAGTCCGGGCTGTGGCAGAACAGGGCGTGAGGGAACGGAGGCGAACCAGGGCCAAAGGCAGCCTGATGCCTTGGTTGAAAACATGATGCCTTTTAGTTTTTTGATTTTTTCTAATTTTTATAAGCTTTATAAGTAGTTATATAGTAGAAGTAGATTTTAGAAGCAGCAGCCCTTATTCCTTTACCCTTTAGCACAGTAGTTTACACATTCCTCAACCCCTACTACCCCATTCCATGCTCCCCATATCAATATCCCCTGAATTCCATTAGAAAGTGTTTAGTCTCTAGTCAAAGTAGGCCCATTTTGTTTAAAGAACACTTGTACCTTGAACCGCAAAAGTACAGTCAAGAACTGGGTGACCATGTACCCTTTGTGTTCTGAAGAAGATGAAGATGAAGAAGAAGTGGTCCCAAAAGAACCCCCAGTCTCAATTCCAAGGGGGCGGGATGGAGGTGGATCAGGGCAAAAGCCACAGGGTGGGAGAACTTCGGATTGGACAGGCAGTATTATAAATTGTAACAACTGAGGCACGGACGGGTGCACGTCATGTAATCTCTATGCCTGGGCACAAATTAAAGTCCTTTCTTTATCTCCCCTCCAAAATTCATTTGCCTCGGAGTTTTTTTCTCCCTGCATTTTCTTTACGCATCGAACAAAATGAACCCCAGAGCTCTTCTCTTCCCACACCCTCCCTGAGTCAGGGCAAAATCAAGGGCCATTCCCAGCAGAAAAAAAAAAAAGCAACAAAGAGGGCAAAACAACTCCCCACCCAAGCACCTCCCAGCAAAGAAACTGCCAGCCCCACCTCCTTCTCTCTCTGCAACTGCCACTTGGGCCAAAACCACACAGCAAAAATCTACCTTCTCCCCTTGCCCTGGGGAGAGGAAGACAAAAGAGCTTCTTGCAGAGAGAAGCATGTCAGTAGGACAGTCATTGAGGTCTAAGCCAAGCAAACACCAAAACCTGAAAACTCACCCACTCCAGCCAAGCGGTTGGTGTGAAAAAATTCACCAGAAGATAATGAAAAAGAAAAAGAAACTCAAGCAATATCCACCCCAAATTTTTTCATACCAATGCACTATATCGAATTAAACCTTTCAACTATGTCCATACATGCATTTTTCTAGTTATATACCCATTTAAAAATGTGTAGATACAAATACAGATACAGGCAGGGTGTTATGGACAGTTCCCCCAAAGATAAGATCCCCTTGGGTCTCTCCATCTTCCTGCATCACCCACCAGGTGCACCCAGGTCCTTGAGCAAAAACTATCCCACGGATGGGTTTGCCTTTGCTTGAGACAGGATTAATCCAAACTATAACACAGCTCTACACCAAAATAACAGAGATCCGATTGTGACCTAGGAAAAATGCATTTTTAAATTTCTCCCTCATCCAAACAGGAGAAAAATACCAAGGATAAAGCATTGAATTCACTGCCTAAGTAGCATTCTAGCCAAATAATATTTGTATTTTGGGTTGTATTAAAGAATTAATCCTAATTTATGTCAATATGACTTAACTGCAATTTGATCATCCATGCCTGTGACGGGTTTGGAAACAGAACCCAGAGTTCTGACACACAATCCCTACAAAACATTATCATGACATACTGTGTTTTACCTTGGTCTTGTAGCCTGGAACATTTCTTTTGTCCCACATCAGCCACCCAAATAGTAATCACTTCCCTTACTCTGCTGTCTCAGACATTTATTCCTTAAGTCATATTAGAAATAGTTACAATTTTTGCACAAGTGACTTAAATCACCCCAAAGCCAAAGCTCAAGAAAATAAAAATCAGATGCATTTAAACCCTAGCATGGTCTTCCTGAATTTCTTGTTCACCATTGCAGACATATTTGATTTGATTTCTAGTAAGATCACTTCAAATAAAAAAAATTACAGCACCATATGGCAAGGAAAACTCCAAAAGGAAGGCTTTTAAACTAAGCAGCTGTTAATGGTCACTGGCCTAGGTGGCTCACTGCTGAAGCTTGCAGATGACACCTATGAAGTAAAATAAATGAAAGAATCTGCTTAAATATTTCTAGCAAATATGGAAAGCATAGTTTGCCTTCTCCTTCCTGTATATATTACCACAAATAAGCCTAAGGTCTATGGAAGAATCACAATTCCAACAGACATCCTTTGATCATTTTGCTTGGCAAGTGTTTTCCTGAAATGAACCTTTTTTGTTGTTCCTGCTCTTCCCTGGTACATATTTCACAAGCTGAATTCCAGCTAAGAAATTAGGCAGTATTTCAATTAAGATTCTTTACAGAAAAGACTCCAACTGGTGAATAAATTACTGAAAAAGACAAAAATAATTAAACTCCCTACCGAGTTTGAAATTCTGTTATTATGACTCCTTCTCATTGGTTAAAAAAAAGAATTTTGGACTGAAAGCTTAATTGAGTCAAAACACATTTTATATATTGGTCATAATCAACTCAAACTTACAAAGCAAAAGAAAAATTAGAGAACACCAGCACGACTTGTCTGTATTTTTAAAAAAAATAGAAGAAAATAGCACTGAACAAGGCTATTGCTCTAGTCAGAGATAGGAGCCAAAAACAAGACAAGGAAATAAATCAACAACAGATTTTTATCCAGAGCTATTCTTCACATTAAAAATGTGAGTCTTTATAAAGACCTGGCATAAAACTTTCTGTGAGAGAACATGCCATCTCCTCATATATACACTGAAAAAAACCCATAGGGACAAATGCATGAAAAAACTCTCATAACTGAGCACCCAGAATGGAAATGGAAATTGCATTCAACAGACTCAGTTGAAGAAAACCCTTTATTTGGACAGACTAAAGGGATTGATCCAAATGATTAAAAAGTGACAACCACAACTTCAGGCTCCTCTGAAGCCTATACATTACTTGTATCAACTGCTGACAATTATATGGTGCCAATTCAAGATGTAAAAAATATAAGGTTTTACATCCTCATACTTTGGTTATACACAAAGATAGTAGTTCACAAACAGCAAGTGTGAAGATACACACAATGTTCAAACATTCTGAGGCAGAACCTCTTTCAGCCTATTAGCCCATATCATAACACACTTCCAGGACTAACTGAAGCCTGCATTCTCCAGTAATCAGGGACACAAAAGGAAACAAGCTGACTGTAGCAAAGTTCTGGTTATCGAGCCTGTACCTTGTAATTCTGCCCATTTCACGGGCAAAGTAACAACACAGTGCTGCTTTCTCAGAGCTGGCAATTCTCCAGACAGTGGCTTTCCTCCATCCCGCTGTTGTGCTGAAATCATTTGGTGTCACTTAAAACTAGAATCCAAATTTCTGCTTCAAGAAGCGTGTATTCTAAGAGGTCATATATAGGTTAGAATGACATTATTGATAGAGGATGTTCTGGAATACCAATCTGCTTATTTCTTTTCTAGTGCCTTTCCCTTAAAGCTAGATGAGTTTATATAAAAACTCACCTTTATGAAAAACTTTAACAAATATATCCGCATGCACATACGTAAGCCTCCCTTATTCTCCCCGTTTTATCAAGTGCTACTCAGGAAAAGCATATCCCAGGACAAGGTCCACTATATATTGATGCTGTCAGAGAAGTGTATCCAAAATAAGACACTGATTATATTGGTTGAACATCTCTTAAAATGCAAGAGTTGAGCACAAGAACCAAATCCATCCAGGCAGAATTTCATCTTCTTCCTTCACGTAACGTTGAAGATGACAGTGGCAACACGAAAATAAATTCAAATAACTTCTGCCAATTTAATTTTCTTAACTCCTAGTCAAACCAATTATGTTAAAGCTCTTCAGTGGGTTGAGTCAAGTTTCCTATTTTAGTTTTTAGCCAAATTTGATTTAAACCATATGCAAGCATACAGCCTGTAAGATGGATTCTGCCTACAAGAACAACTCCTGTCTCAGGGTCTGTGGTCCCTCCTCCATCATGGTGCCCATCAGGTGTGATCCCCACTAAGACATGTGATGGATTATTGCTTTGTGTGCCAGATTAATGCAGGTTGGTGTGAAGGGAGTGCACACGTGCACCAGTCATTTAAGGCTGCTTGGTTTGCACAGGGAGTCCAGTGTTCACCCCCTGGGATAGCTGCACACGTGACAGCCTGGAAGGAGCTGCCTTCCCTTACACTACTGGATGCAGAACTACATGGCAAACATATGAACAGACGTGTCTTATCATGTGCTTCCATCATGGGACAGAGCCTGCAGAACTCAGCGTGGAGTTGAATAAGCAGCCAAACAAGCCTTTCCAGATAAGAAATTCTGCACAGCCTTCACTTAAGAAACTGTCTAACATAATAATAGGATTTTAAGGTCTGCTCAATGTGTCACATTCTCAAAGCAGTTCACAGGGAAAGAAAAACAAACACACCAGTATTTACATTGCTGTAAGCGAAAGCGGAGACAGACATTGATTCAATACTTCTGCTAAAACAACAGTTGTAAGTAGTTTGACCTAAGCAGAAGCAAACTTAAAACAAGAAAACAATCATAAGTTTTTTGCTAAATACTTCTGACAGTATTTGAGAAACAGCAGAAAAAATTTTCAAGTACTGCTTCTGAAGGAAAAACAATTAATTCTCTTTCCATAGAAAATATTCAGAGAGGCTCCTCTTACTGCAGGTTCTTTGTAGGAGACTGTTGGGGAACAGTGCTGCATGCTGTGCCTACTGCATTTCAAGAAACAACACTTCTTCCAACATAAAAATTCTGGCCAATATTTAACATTAGAAAGTACCAAAAGGAAATCACAATCAGATCAAAAGGAAAGGAATTAGGCTTACATGTATATACAGGCAGCAGCAGTAACTTTTACTGAGATATCACCAAAAAAAGCTGATATAGCATGTTTAATATTTTTATAGCAACTTGAATATAATTAATAAATTACAAATTTAATTTTATTAAATGATCTAGTATTCTCCTACTTTACATCAAGATAGCCATTATCCTTGTAATTGCTAGGCTGGATCAGATGACTTGTGTTTCATTTGCCTTTCTATTAACTTATTTATGGGAGTTGTCATATGCCCTGAAATAATTTTGCTGAATAAGATGTAAAGTGCCAAAAGAATTTTCACTCTAAAATCTAGAAATCGGGAAAGGATGTTGGAACTTGGCTGTGCATACCAACAAACTTAACAAAAAAAAAAAGTAGCAAACACACATTAAAAATCATAGAAAATTCTTACTAAAGAAGACAGTCATTGAGTATTACCAAATCATTGATCAGTTATATCGTATATGAATACATTCGTGTTGTCACCCTAATAAAAGAGCACACGTTAAAGTATTTAGAGCTACATGTTTTATGAACAGATATAAATCCTATAGTTGATCATTCTGTTAACTTCCTGTAGTACAGTAACATTTATCATTGAGTGTCATTTACATTTTCCCTTCTGCTAAAATTGTTTTTAAGTGATAACTACAAATCTCATAAAAGAGCTTTCCTCATTTTCTTTCACTTCATACACAGATGCCATCTGTGTATGTTACAGATGCAAGTACTGACTGAACTCATGACCAAGGTGTGCCCAAAAATGGGTGAGGAGAGATAAGTGAGGAAAGTGCATCCTCAGAAACAAATGTTTCTGTGACCAAGATCTTTCTCGTGCTGCAAATGATACACTTGACTTGGTCAAAAGCAGAAAATACATTTCAGATGCAGGTATTAAAAATTGCCTTGACACATTTTTGGTTTTATAGTTAATTACTCTTTATATAATATTTGTAATCAAGATGGCTGTCAGAGTATGACATAATACATAAAGCAAGTCTAGTGCTTTAAAAATCAATGGTACAAGACTACAAGTAGGAGCATTTCTTATTGCCAAATCCTCAACACTGTATTTAAAATTGTTGCTGTTATTGAATTCTGATAAACTCCCCGCTTCATTTTGCTAGAAAGAAAGGCTAAAATCATGGGAAAAATAATTGAAAGTGTTGTAAGCCAAGGTATACTCCTTAAATTGAAGGCATGAGATCAGAATATGCAGAACTGTATAATCCAGCAGCAGAAGTAGGAAACACAGAGGGCAGAGTGAAATCTGCAGATCTGCTAAAGAGTCAGGGATTTGAGTTGCCAGCTACTACATTTTGGAAAACATTTCTCTGGCAAGTGGTTAGCAGAGACACAGCCCACATACTGAAGGTTCTAGGCATCAGTGCCACTTCAGTCAATTGGAACTTAGTGTTAATCACAATTATCACTTCTTAACTATAAAAGGAGTGAGATGACTACTAAGGAGGAGGAGGAAGCCTACAGTAGACTCATGTATCCCTTGATATTCATGACTGTACACAGCTTGGAGAAATCAATGAAAGTTTGTTGGAGTCAAAAATCTGGACAGATTTGAACCAGTAAATACCTAGCTTATTTCTCTCCTTCACTACATCTTTACCTGCTACTCCTGATTGCATTTGAGACAGACAGTATTAAAGCAACAAAGTAATCCTGTTAGGTGATAGATAATTCATTCAAGTATCTTTAAACACCTGAATGCAGCAAGAATGCCAGCCAAATCTAGAATCCTGCTGTCTCAAACATTCACTGTTAGAGACAGATATAATTATTCCAACTTAATAAATATTAACAAGTTTAATCACATTTAATTTATATTTACATTCTCTACACAAGAACAAGAGAAGCTATAGTCTTGTCTGTATTAGCAAGTTTTGTAATACATGAGAGCCATCTAGACTGCAAAACATCCTTCTTAAACATGGGGAGTACCCACAATGTACCAGCTGCACTCAGGGCACACACTGGCCATTCGCCATCCACTGAAGCCTTTTTAACATTTGTGGCACAATGCCCAGGCAGCACCTCCTAAGTTCAGAACTTTTCCTTTCATAATAGACAATACCAGCTACTGCAGACCTTCAGTAGCAGCACACTGACAGGCACTATATATGAATATATAGGGATGCCAGATGATTCAGTACTGTCCTTTGAGAACATGCAGGGGTCAAAGGCTGAAAAGTATCCTAAACCTGGCCAAGGTACCTTCACCTGTACCTACTGTCTTGTGGCATCCTGGAGGCAAATGGTCCCTACTACCTGGCCTTCAAAACATTATCCAGGTCACAAAACAGTGCTCCAGCTTGTAAGCTCTGAGAATCAGACAGCAGGGGCATGTAAGGACATTTGCCTTTAAAACTGCCAATGAAGTCATGCTAGCAGAGGGGTGATGGAGGTTCAACTTAACATTTCTATTTCAGTATTCACTTTCTTCTATGTGCTCCCAGTAGACCAGAGAGAGTTAAAACCATGTAGCAATTAAGACAAGCAATGGCTTTTTTCCCATACTATAGCATTATATAAATGACCAACACCTACTGTGTTTTAGATTAAACTATTTGTGCTACAATACCACCCTCCCAATATGCTCCCAACATACGAAAGAAGTAAATAGCTATCACAATTTATTGAAGACTAAATATTCACTTTTGTGGCTGTGGCAAAACTTTTAATTCCAGTAACAGAAGGAGGATCATTGAAATCCACGAGCTTTGTTCTTCCACACGGGTAAGCCTTAGAAAGCAACTACAAAGCACATGAAAGCATTATGTACCACATTAACATCAAAGTGATCTAGTCTACACAGCTGGCAAAGTCCAGTGGAAAAAACCTTTCTACAGGACCACCAACTGAATGTTTGGGAGGTTGGGACATTTCTCTGAATATCTATTTTGCCTTTGTAGACTGACGGATTAGAATTCTCGGGGGTTAGGTCTAATTTGCTTTACCATAAAATAGAACACTTGGAAATTAACTCTAGGCTGTTACTGTACCTAAATAATGCTAAAGGTGTTGGATAATTATTCCAGAACCAGAAGGACTGACACTAAACCTCAGTGTCATGACTGCCTGTTGTTTTGAGTTTTATTCTTACTTCAGGAGGGTGAGGGGGACAGGAGTAAGACAGAGAAGTACCTTTCAAACACTTAATGAATTTTTATCAAAACAGAAGATATACCATGTTTTAAATGTTTTAAAGAGACAGATTTTCCACATCTTTACAGGGCTGGGAGGATTCCAGCTGTAATTCTGACGAAAAAAATTCATCAAAATTGGAACCCCACTGCAATATGAAACACAAACAAAAAACTAGAAGTTTTGCACATAAACTTTTAAAACATGTACTAGTAGAAGTGACTGCTAATTATTGCAAGGAATTTGCTTCATTCCGATCAAAAAAGATACAGTTAACAGAGTTCATTACTTAAGCTGCTGTAAGCAGCTTCCTTAATCAAGAAGGAAACAAAAGTTGTAGTTACACCCCTTTACACCACCTAAAAACATTATCAGTACCTCATGAAAAGACTCAAGAGCTGCCTTCCCTCATTCTTTGAGTTCTCTGCTTTTAGGACAGCGTATTTTTCATACTAAACATTTCCAGCTACAGCCTGTTTTCTTTTTATTGTCATACTCTTCCTCACCTCCCCAAAGCACATTCAGATCTGCTTCTCTGCCTGCCTCTATTTGTACTCCTTTGGCTCTTGAGCCTTTCTGACCTGCTCATTCCCCACCCCACAAACCTGTCACATTCTCATTTTTCTATATGTTAAGGAGGAACAAATTGAACACCTCCATGAACGGGCAGAAAATGAGATCTCAGCAACTGAAGGCAGAAGGAATAATGTCTGGGCTAAGGACTGCTGTGTTTTTGACATGACAGGTGTTTAAATCCTTTAGTGTGCCACTGTTAAGCCTTTTTTACTAACAAATTATCAGTTACCTTTAAGGAGGGAAACTGTAACCGACTGTAGTACATAAGCATATAAAATATTGCATCTAAAAGCAAAACTAGACCATATACCTAAAAAAATTATATACATTCATATGCCATAAAACATATAAAAATAAAATTTAATATTTATATATTCTAAACATAATGAACTTATAGTTTAGGAAAAACTTTTGAAATATGGAGGGGAAAAAAACAAGTTTAACAATACTATTAAAACTCGACAACTGTACTCAAGTTTGTTTGCTTTTCCAAAGTGCTGACTTCTAAATTGAGGGATGGTGGCTGGGAGTAGGGGAGTGTGTGGATTTGATTGATTTATTTATATTTTCTCCTAGGAGAGTAGGTGCCTTGCTATAACTGCCCTGCAGACATATGTTCAAAAAGTGCACAAAAAAACATAGAAGGAAAATTAGAAAAGATAGGTTTCTGAATAAAAACAAAAGATATTCACAAGTGTTGTGCCAGAGATTAAGCCAAGAAACTTCAGGCTGTAAAAGTATCAGCTTCATTTTGGGAAGATAATTATTTCACAAAGTGTTTACCATCCAGACTTAGCAAATCTGAAAGAATTTTTCTCCCAAGAACTTCAGCCTAAATGTTAGTGCTGGTTTCTATCATCTGGGCAAGGATGAACAACTTCCGTTCAGTGGAAAATTAGTCTGGGAGCCAGAGGGGGAAAAAAAGATAATTAAAAGAATAGGGTTTTCTTCTGAAGCCTAAGGCTGTGACATGAAATATATCACAAAACTGATTATCTGTAAAACATTGGTTTAGATTTACATTTTCGGCTTAACATGGACTAGATTTGTTCTTTGTAATACTAATTATTTTAGCCACACTCGCTTGCCTCTACCCCACACCTCTGTTTTTTTCCAGAAATTGAATGAAAACAGAGACATTTGCAAAATAAGGTAACGATGTTAAACATTAAATAAGATGAAAATGACAATTTATGACAATACTTTAGAATAATTGACCTATTCATAAGTACAGTTTTCCATGTTGTTTTTTCCCCTTGAGGGATAGTTGGAAAGAGCTCTGTTGCTCAAGAGCACCGTGGTCCACTAAAGCACAATGAGCTTGCAGGCAGGAAAATCTCATTTTAGGTGTTCCTGTAACACACTGTGTTCTAATTCTGGCCACGACCTTTACATTCAGCAAATCAATGCAGCTGTTTTTCCCAGGTCTATCTTGCAAGATTTTATTTTAAACCTGTATTGGGGCTGTCTCACATTGATTGTTCACAAAGCAACAAGTTCAACAAGTTTTGATCTCTTCTGGTCAAGGTGCTGAAATACCACAGAGCAACAGAACCAGTTTTATTTGTGTGTGTAAAAACACATATAGCTACTGGTATTTCACACTCATTTCATTTGGCTACAGTTTGAAAAGGGAAGCAGAAGCACAGAATCCTATATGGTTATTTCAGCTCCCTAAAATTAATAAGCCAACATCAGAATTGAAGGAGACCGTAAAAAAGCTCTAATGTTCTGATTCAGAATTTTGAGAGTTACTTGTGAGAAGAAATATAACCACTAGGTTTGAGCTAAATTTTCTGTCTCCAGTAGCAAATAATTTATTTGTGCAAGTCTCTTCCGAATTTAAACAGATATGTCCCAATTCATGCTAATGGGGGATTTAGCCTAATAAGCAACATTCAACACAAGCCATTCCATACTATTCAAATGAACATACATATTAAAAAAAAAAAAACTATAAAACCCCCAAACAAACGAACAAAAAACCACCCAACCAAACACTTTAAATCTTCACCCTATACTTGGAATTTCACATCGAAAAATGCTAAAATTCTAAATAACTTGGAGAGTTCACCCCAGGCAGTGTGAGGGCATTAATCTTCAAGCCACTGACCCACTGTGGCACCTCTCACCGACACTGACTGAACTGCCTTCCAAAGCTGCCCCAGTCAGCACTTTGCAGAGGATGTGCCACTGGAGATGCTGCTGAAACAACACTGAATTATTTAGCACTTATTGTACCTCACCAAGTATAACTAGGAGCAGTCAGCATCCTTATGGCCTTTGACTGAAGGCTACATTTGTTTTGCATACCAGATTTGCTTCTGCTTTACTAAAGGCAAGATTGGATCTAAACAGAAGAACACAAGGCAAACTGTTCCCTGCCTCGTTCCACACTGGCATGGCCTTAGTCTCAGCCGTCTGTTGTCAGCTTTCAGAATATTTTAACAGGACTTCTGCTTCCTAATACTCTCAAAGCACTGAAGAGTAGATGAATAAGACAAAAAATTTTCAAAAAAATCAAAGAACAAAACAAATAATGGAAAAGTAACTGCAGCTGTTGCCCACTGAAAAACTACAAATGGCAATATTAAAGTTGAAAATTCTTTTACATTTATTGTAAAAGAATTTGTAAAACACTAAGAAATAAAAAAAAATATAAAATGCAAAAAAAAAATACAAACATACCTTTTTAAATGAACTATTTGACACACATTCCTGAACCTCAAATAGGTTTGTAACTTACTATAGTTTTGCAATCCTCAAATTGACTCAAGACAGCGAAAACACAAGTTTGCTGAATCCAAAGCTATAGCTTGTAACATGCAGCCTGAAGCAATACAAAAAGTCTGGGATATAATTTCTAACATCACAGAATCTTTCGGATGAACAAATACGTTTCTACAATAACATACAAATTTATAAATATTGAAGTTGCCATAATTATTGCCATCTGACATCTGTCACTTTTCAATATATGTTTTCCCTCAAGTGATAGCGGCATTCCTCCTGAGAGCCACATTTCAGAATTTTGAGCTGTCATGTCACTGGAGAGGAAAATATACTGCACAGGAAAAAGCAGAATTCTATTACAAATTTTGTCCCTATTAATACTGCGTGAAAATTCTACTAACTTGGTCTATCTCGGGTCAGCAACTGTCTAAGTCATTTCCACACCTCTTTAATAGCTGCTTAAGTGAAAAGTGCAAATAAAAGTAGCTCAGAACTGATTTTATGTTTCATATTAAGTATTGTACCTTTAATATTGGTTGTGCAATATCAGTCATAAATCTAAGGCTTCAATTTCAAAAGCATTTCTTATATTAAATACGTTAATCTAACTAATAACCTTGCCTCCATTTTCAGCCAGGCATTCCCACAAGTTTTATATCAATTTCTTCTCTTCTATGAAATTTTCTCTCACAGAGCCAATATTTTTTCTATATTTTAGCTGCACTTAGCTGTATTTCTGTTAGATAGGCTCTCTGACTGAACTAAGGCATTATTTATTTTGGGTCTCAACTCCTTCATTAAAGTGAAAACATGATATGTTTTCTATTGAATATATATTCCATTAATACCTAGACATGAAGACTGCTCTGTAATTAATAATAATTCAGATTGGAGCTAATGTAGAAAGTTAAATGGATTATTATATTCTCTGAAGGTCCCCATTTTCTCTAGAAGTCACAGCAAACAAAAAACTTCATCACTATTTAGGACTGAATTTCATGTTTATTATCAAGATATCAAACAGAGACTTACTACCTAAGTTTGTAAGCTTAAGTCAACACAGTTGGTAATTAGAATTTTTTCTTTTCTTGATGGTCAATAGAATAAAGGGACCAAAAACATCTCAAAAACACAAAAGTTTTAAAAAGCACGTTGGACAGGAACTGTGAACCTGTGAGTGTTACTGCTCTTGGTATGACTCTGATAAAGTGTCTAGCACTATTTTTTTCCTGCTTCAATTAATTGTCCACAACACTGTCAACTGTCCTTTTCATTCAAAGTAGAGGAATCCCAACTTTCGGAGACAGAAGGGTCTTTTTTCCCCCTATTGTTCATACAGTCAGACCAAAAAAAATATAAAGGATGACAAAAGAAATGCAAACAGCACAGAAGAGTCAGGAATGGAGGGGGAGAACGTGATTCAGTTTGGTGAATTAGTTTTTTGAAACACAGATGGTTCGTGACCTACATACTAAAAACTGCCTGCAAGGCACCTTTCCCTCACTCTTACTACTCTCTCACAGAACTGCACGTCCTGTTTTCACCTTAGCAAGAGTGTCTTGAGTCTCTTCTTCATTTAAGACCCAGAAATCCTTTTCCCTGAATAAGGAAGATGGACCTTACTGCCTTTTACTCCCACTTCCAGTCCTCGTTTGCCAGCCAGCCTTTGTTCCATATGCTCTCTCTCACCAAGGCTTAGATCCAGCAGTGACTAAGCCTGAGTTTATTTGGAGAAAGAAGGCAAGGCAGAGGATAGCCCGTGCTGCATTCACCAGCCTTGGGCATGCCCTCAGCTGCAAAGGCTGATCCCTCTGATGAAAACACCTTCCAAGGCAGCGGAAGCCTTTGCCCAAATGCCTCGGAGAGTTAAAGAAAAAAGACACCTCCGTCCCCCAATTTCCAGTAGACTAAAGTATTGGTAAGAAGTTAACTAACATTTATTTTGATTTTTGCAATATTAAATCAGTTCCTCAGAGGAAGGTAGCAAGGGGGAAAAAAAAGCAGCATTCCTACAGCATAAGAAACTACAATGTGGTTAGCTAGAAGATTTTTTTTCTCTGGTTAGTAACCTGAAGAGCACATTTGACAACATGAAGCCCTCAAAACTTGCTTCTTTTACAGATCTTCTGTCTAAACTAGAGCACACTTTATTATTTTGAGTGAGAAATACTGAGAAAGCAGCATGTGAAACAGTCAGCTACATGCAACTTTGATGTCTTCTCTTTCTCCACTCCTGAATATTGTAGTCTGCTGAAGTGAAAATCATTTCTCTCTTGGCAGAGCAGCAGGTTTTTCTGCTAAAAACCAGATAGCTGAAGAGCTTTCTTGGTTTTTTTTTCTTTTGGGTTTTCTTTATCCCTGGCTTTAAATCTGATGAAGGAGGAAACTCTGCAGGTTTCCCCTTTATGGAAGCCAGAATCCTGCAGGCATTTGATGGAGGTGACGCTGATTCCCCTGCAGATGAGTAAGATTGCCGAGCAAACCAGACAGCTGTGTCACCCAACACGAGCCAGCAATGTATTTTTCTGCTGACAACTTATTTAATACCAGAAATAGATTCCTCCTTAGTTGCCTACCCGCTGCCTGTCTAGTTCATGTCCTACTGCAGAATTTAGAAACCAGCTCTGAGGCCTTGCCCAGTTAAACTCACCATTTAAGAACGGCAGTAAAAAACATTCATTTAAGCCATAAGGAGCCACAATCAATGTCTGGTTTAAAAAAAAAAAAAAAAGAAAGAAAAAAAAAAAGAGTGAGAGACAAAAGGAGATTGCTCCTGGTTTTGATGGAATTTCCCTCAATACCAACCCTCAAAATTAGAAATGTACAAAACTGGAGGGAGCTTAAGGGTTTTTTGAGGGAAGAGGAAAAGTTCAAGGTAAAAATCTTCCTATTTTCTTGAAGCATTTGGGGCATTATGGAATAGTGACATTCTTCAGATACACAAGACAATATAGGTAAACTTCAAGTATAAATCTGAGATAATTTGCAGTGGGTTTTCTTCCTTCAGAAATGAATGTCTGAATTTGCTCTGGATTTCAAGCTCAATCACATTTTGGAGCCAAAGAGTTAAACTGAGAGAACACCACCTCCTGGTGTTAGAAGGAGTAGAATAAACAGCAGGAGGCTGTGGACAGATATGTAAAGCCCACGGGTCAGAACCAACCTAAATTAGGGCATGATAGATAATTTATATAACCTCAGTGGGTCACTTCAGTTAACACCAAACAGATTAGGGCAAATTCTACAATTATAATGTACTTATCAGAAGTAGTGCTTCTGGTTTAGTTCTTCATAATATTTGTAAAGCAAGACTTTTTACTTAAAAAAACCCCTCTAATATTGGATTTTATTATTATTAACAGTCATAACAAAGAAACCCCACCCCAAACCCATGCTTTATGGTTAAGAGCTATATTTATGGATGGAAAAGAATATTGAAAAATCTGGCCCACAGTCAAGCCAGTTGAACTTGGTGAGCATATTTAAAGCCAATTCTGTCCTTTTGATGTTGGGAGAAAGCCTTTACCCTTTTTATCAAAAGAAAAAGAGGTCACCTACTAACTGAGCAATGGAAACTATTCACAATACAACTGTGGACAGAACCTCAGCTACAAAGAAAGATGTCAAATCTGAAAGACAAACTGATTCCTAGTAAGAAACTACCCACTACACAGCCTCGCCTTCATCAAGCAGAATTTCTAAGACCAGTGATATAGACTTCCTCAATCTGCAGAGTCCAGTAATTGAAATCTATTTTTTCATAATGCTTACTTTTATTACCAGAGAGTTGCTTTAATACCATATATCTGATATTACCCTCAGTAGAGTAAGAAAATATGACCATCTTCTCTTTTCCAAAGCCAAATTTCCATTGCTAAATTAATGAAGAAGTTTCAGGGACTTTCTGGTGGATTGTGCTGAAAATTGCAGCCACGTTATTGAGACGGAACTATTCATATTTTGTTTCAATACTGAGAACACACAACTGTCCAGGTAGATCTGGCACCAACATCTACTTGGCAAACAAGCAACATGTCCAGTAAATCCAGCTGAGTGCACTGGACAGGATGTTTTTCTAACATCAATGTTTTTATGTACCTTGACTCACAGAGTCATCATAGAGCACTTCAGCATGAGAGATGAGAAAAACAGCACAAAACCACACTCAGGCCTTGAGAGGGAAACAATAAAATGGAAAAGGCACCAATTAAAGCAGTACTGACCCCACAGTAAGTGCTCATGAAAACTAGTGAGGTAATAGAACATAGAGGAAGAAAGAAAGAGGGTGATCTTTAATTAAAGTACTTCTAAGGTGAGCTTTGATGGAGAACAACTCTTAAGATGTTCTGGAAGATGAGAGAACAGGTTTGCTGCCGTTAAGAACACACTCACAGGGACAGAGCGGCACAACACAACTGGGAAGTGTCTGTGCCTGGAGAAGTGAATATGAAAGGGAAGGAAATGCACATCACCTGTATTTTAAAGATTTCTTTTTTTTTCCCTTGAGAATCTTTGAAGAAAAAAGGGTCTGGTCTGGCTGCTGAAAAACTGAAGGCAGAGTGATGTATCAATTCAGTTTCCACCATCACAGTGGAAAGCTGGGGGGTCAGAGGTCTGAGGAGTCTGCGGATATAAAGACTGAGTTGCTTTGTTGAATCAATTTTTTTTTTTTTTTTTTGTCGCTGGGCAGGTGGTATTTGATTTGGAGTACCTGTCTTATACTAGGTGAGACAAAGAAAGGTTGTGTATACTCAGTTTTGGCCTGGAAATACTTTGTGTCCTGCCCAGAAAGACAGTGCTGTAAACACTTAAATATTTTAGGTTCTGAGACTCATTGATGAAATATCTCATGTCAGAGCAGCACACTGGGAATTCCTCCACTAAGCAGAAGCAGCAAAAAATATTGGCCTGCTATGAAAAGGGAGTGTTTGGGCAGAGAGAAAAAGAAATAGTAATAAAGAATGGGCAAAAGAAGTGGAAGAACAATCTGCATATGGGAAGATGGAAGACAAGGACAGAATGCAACTGATGAAAATAAAATAACAGACTTTGTATATGACAATTAATCTGTCCAGATGCAACTAAAGTTATGGCAAAATTCTTCCCCAAATATTTACTGAAGGTTTCTCTAGCAAATTCAAAAGTAAATCTTCCATGAAAACAGCCACCAGACTGGAAAAAACCAAAATATTACCTCATCACACCCAATCATAACATAAATTCATTAAATTAATTTAGGTCAGAAAAGACCTTCCTGGGCATTGAGTCCAACCTAACACTGCTAAACCACGTCCTAAAATACCACATCTACCAGTTTAAATACCTTCAGGGATGACAAATTGACTACTCCCTGGGCAGCCCGTTCCAGTGCTCGACAATCCCTTCAGTGAAGAGATTTTTCCGAATATCCACACTAAACCTCGGTGGCACAACTTAAGGCTGTCATCTTCTCTCTTCCTATGTTTAGTACTTGGAATAAAAGACTGACCCACACCTGGCTACAACCTCCTGTCATGTAGTTGTAGAGAGCGATGAGGTCCCTCCCAAGACTCCTTTTCTCCAGGCTAAACAACCCCAGCTCCCTCAGCTGCTTCTCAGCAGACTTGTGCTCCAGAGCCTTCACCAGCTTTGTTGTCCTTCTCTGGACCTGGTCCAGCACCTCAGTGTCTTTCTTGGAGGGAGGGTCCACACAGTATTTGAGATGTGGCCTCACCAGTCCCAAGTACAGGGGGACAATCACCTCCCTGGTCCTGCTGGCCACACTGTTGCTGATACAGGATGCCATTGGCCTTCTTGGCCTCCTGGGCACATGGTGGCTCATGGTCAGCCACTGTTGACCAGCATACTCAGGTCCTTTTCCACAGCTTTCCAGCCACTCTGCACCCAGCTTGTAGCATTGCATGGGGTTGTTGTGACCCAAGTGCAGGATCAATACTTCCTTCAGGAAAGGTTGTTCTGTCAAAACCAAAATGTTTTGTGTAGGTCCAGCTACAGCCCAAGCAGAGGTCTTTGGAAACCTGCTTTGATTCCTCTAAAAATTCATAGGTTACTGTGCAGTGTGAGCTTCCAGACCTTGTGACAAGGGGTTGCCCTGGCAGTAGGCTACTGCTCTCAGAGCTTAATACAAGGCCAGTAGAGAGCAAGAGAGTCATACAAAGGCTTTTTCTACTGACTACCTTTTTCTCCTTCATGCTCAGTTCCTAATCATGGAACAGATCTGAGAAGAGGATTTTGACTGACAGCTGTACCCGGTTCCAAACCATTGCCTTTTCCTATGATTTTCCAGATAACAGTTTGAAGACTAAGGGGATGCAACATGCTGTGCAATGGAAGTTAGATTTAGTTGCAGTCCATAGCAAAGTAGTACTTCCATGAACAAGGACAAAATGTCAGAGGCTTCTGCTTGAACTCAGTTGGGTTTCTTTAGGAGGTGCTCTTGATGTGCTCAGGTTTGCCTTCTCACCTTTCCTTCCTTCCATGCTCAGTGGCTACGGGTGCTGCCGGGGCTGCTGCTTTTTGCAGTTTAAACAGCTAACAAAGGTAATTGTTCAGAGTTCAGCTGCAAGCAACAATGAAACAAAGGAATGCAAATCGCAATTGTCATTCTCTGCAGGCATGTTATGGAAATCTGGAAGTGTTAGCAATGCTTCAAAATCTGTCTGAAAATCTGAGCAGGTAGCAGACTCTTGCTTCAGGAAAGTGCTTTCACTCAGGTTCCATCCCGTGACACAGGCAATTCTGAAAGTCCCTTGGGCACCTTCCTTGGCTGCTTCTTTCTTGGTTTACTTCAACTTAAAAGAACAACGATCATTTTGTCCATTACTGTAGTATCGAGGAGGACATTCGTAATTACTTATCCAAGCATATCAAGTATACATCTGTGGCTTTTAAAATATGATTTTAGTTTACCAGAGAGAAATCTTAAAAGTGTCACAGCTCTTTTCACAGAAGAGAACAAGCAACAGCAGGGTTGCTTTGGAACAAACATTTCCTCCAGATCTTATATAAACAAATATTCTCAAATGTTTTCATTTGTTGGGGAACAAGTATTTTGAAAACGTTTTACTTTTCAAAAACCTTGACAAAATAAAATGTTGCAGAAGCTGTATAAATATCAAAAAATAACAACAACAATACTGTTGCTTGGTACAGGAGACAATCATTCTGCTATTCACATTTCCATGTTACTTCATACTGTAGTAATCCCAACAGATAGTTTTTGATCTAGGCAAGTTTATGACAAGAAGTAACAAGTCTATGTTCTTGAAGTACTGTCAATTACATTGTAAGACATCTGATAATATTAAATTTGTTTATAAAAAAGGAAAGACAAGTCAAGAAGAGCAAAACAACTGGCTGTCACTGAAACAAGTTCCTGAGCTGGATGGCACCAAGTTTAAGAAAAAATTCTCCTACATTTCTCTACATGAAAAGACACTAATATATCTATAATACACTAAGAGTCAAAACACACTGAATGCTGAGCATGAAGAGATACCAGCTTATAAAAATCTAAGTGATTCCTATGGAGGGAAGACAAGGGCTTCTTTTTTTTCTTTTGATAATTTACAATATTTTCCTGAAAAAGCCATCTCACTTTCTGGTAAGCAGTAGATCCAGCTTAGAAAAAGAACACATTTGTCATGAAACATATTCATGACAATTTGTCATTTTCTGAAAGATTAGCTACTTATTCCTCGGAGAGATGTTAATGGCTTTAATGATGCTGTTTGCACAAGAGCCCTGTAAAAGTACCAGGTTTGCACAACGTCAGGAACCGATTTAAATAACAGCAAACAACGATGGCTTGTACTCAGCACCTTTTATCTTGTAGACTATTACTGACCAAATACTATTAGTGTCAGTGGAAGTTTGCTTTAGCTTTAGGGCAAGCATATCAAGAGTGCTTAACAAGCACTGCGAATCAACATTCAGCTATTCCTGTCCCTTGCCTAGACTTCAAATACTGAGTTTTTTCTGCTTGTTCCTAGAGTCAAGATTTTTCTGTAAAACTGGAGATAAGCATATATCAGGAGACAGACAGAAATCATTTATCATCCTACACCTACCAGAATTTTCTATCAAAAAACCTTTGTCTTCAAAACCAGCTCACATTTCCCGGGTTATGTTTATCTCTCTCAGGCAACAGAACTCCGACTATTTCCAAAGGCCTATCATGTTATGTTATTACAACCACAGTAGTGTCACTTTCTAGACAATTCAGAAAACTTTTTCTATTATGTGTTTCTTAATAAATTTAAAAGTGCATCTTGAGCATTTGAATTTTTATATCTAAGTATTTTAAAATTAGTGAATTTTAAGAGTAAAATATTAGAATGACACAGAGCAAGACTACAATGGAAGTTTAAAAAGTCAGGTATGTCATAAGTGTCTGCAGATGGGTTTATAAAACTTCACAACCTCTATTTGATTTGGAGATGCCAAAATACACACGATAGTCAAAATGCTCATGTTTCAGCCTTAATTTTACGATGGCAATTCTTACAAGTTGTGATTTACCACAAATTTTTATCATTTACTTCTTCATATAGTACATGGGGGGGAAAATGCACACAGAGATATGAAAGCCTTGTTTAAAACCCCAGTATTTCTGCCCTTAAGGACACTCTAACATTTCAAAGTTGATTTCAGGGAAACAGGAAGTTGACATCCTGACATTTATTGCAACAGCAAAATTTCTAGAAGTGATATAGATGATGTATATATGAAGTAAAAGTTTGGTTTAATACAAGACCTAATTTTAAATGTGAATTTAAGTAACATAATTTGTATGTGAATAGTTTTAAAATAATCACAAATCGTGTAGGTTTCTCCAAGACATTTTAACAAAACTATTCCTAAAGAAAACTCCTGTATATTTTTGCCTGAGGAAGTTATATAAATTATGGGGGGGGGTTAAAACCTACTGATTTCCTTTTTTTTATTGAGCAGACAATTTTTAATCTTAGCTTAATCTTGACTAGAAACTACTCACTATTAGTTAGTTCATACAACCGAAATTATTTACAAAAAAGAAAAATATTTGTTGTATTATATCTTCCATACAAGGTTCCTTTCCTCTTATAAGCTCTAGTAAATTCTACTACTTCTTCTGTCTATACTTATTACTACTATTCCCAAAATAACTAAATACCAGAACTCAAATGTTTGGCTCCTGCTCTTCAGAGCTGTAGCCAGCAAATGACAATATTCTTTGCCATAACAAGTAGACAGAATCAGATAAGGAAATAACTACCTAGAATAAAGACATAAAAAGGCATTCAAAGCAAGCATAGTAATGCAAAATTATGTGCAGAGACGTTTTTGCCCTCCTGCACTTCCCTTACGTTCTTGGGTTTATATTCTATTCCACAGGGGTACTAATTTTTCAAATTCACCATTTTGAGCAGCATAAGAGGGGCTGTAATTGTGTTTCACATTCTATTTCTTATTTTATGAGCAATAATTGCTCATTCAAAGTAAAACAGAAATGAAGACTGAGGCTCTGATACTTGTTTATCAGGGCAGGAGGTTGATATGCAAATCAAGGACATCAAGAGCTATTTTTTTCACATAAGTCAGAAATAAGCAGCACAGTTGTGAAATTTGAGCAAATCTGTCTGTGAGGAGTAACTTGTGCAGTATCCCTTTAGGTCAGTAGGAGATGCAAAACCTCACAGGAGTTGGACATAAATGTTCTCACTGAAAATCAGTGAAAATTTTGCCTGCTAATTATTTTTAAGTGTATAATCAGTTGCAATAGATAAGTTACACACTTGCTGAAAGTATTTTACTGATAACTGTGTGAAGAGTTGACAGCAAACATATCTTGGTCACAAAAATAGCTCCTGTTAAGCCTTGCTGTCTTATAAAGTCACATATCAGGGGACACTCTAGTGCCATGATTTCAACTATTTTAACAGACATTGCCACCAATTAAAACTTTTCAGAGGGTATCTGTGCAATTATTCAGCCTCTGTTAGACAAGTAATATAAATGAAATCTACAGTGACAGTCAAAAGATGTAACAGTAACACACTGCAGTTCTCAGTCTCATGTAAAAACAGCACCTGAGACTGGAAGTGGGACAGGGAGGTGCACAAGCAGGCACCTAAATTATTGGAACAACACCAAGAGAATAACTGAGAAAAGCATATTTATGATTCAATAAAAAGCAATATCTGCTACCTATTTAGGTGTTGGAAATCCTGACATAGCTAACAAGAACACTGATGAAAGACTGCAAACCCACTTTGAATCCATAAAGGAGTTAGCACCTAAGCTGGAAAAACATGCAACTATTAACCATATGACATTTTAAGGAACAGCCCAAGCAGCTACTATGAAAATAAAAAAAAAAAATTAAAAAAAGACTCACTACTGTGCTTCTATATAGTTATTGGAAAGCATAATTTTTTTTTTATTCATGTTCTTTGTTAACAGAATGCAAACCCTTGTGCAAAGTCTGACTAACACTATGAACCAATATAGATGCACTTGAATGCTAAAAAGTCTATGGTTTTCCATAGGATGGCAACCTTGGCAGTAATAATGCATCAAGTAACTATTTGTTCTTTATTGTTGAACCAATGGTATTGACTAGTTGATTACCTTACGGATCCCTTACAGGAATTCTGTCTCCTGTACAGACTGGTTCACTTTTGGCTTCTGCAGTAAATGATCCTCATATTAAAATATCTCCAGCTACAGTAGTCACTTAGACTTTGGAAGAAAAGCTTTTTGGCCTGTAAAGAATGGCCTTTGTCAGCTGGTTGAGAAAAGGAGACTACAGATTAAAACACTTCCAACAAAATAAACAGTAGTCTTTTCATTTGAATGCAGGTATATTTTTTATTCTTATTGACAGGAGAACACTGGTACTGGGGGGGATATTTTTTTTTCAAATATCTGAAAAGAGGAAGTAAACTAACAGAATTTTATAGAAATTGTTGCAGAAAACTGTAATTGGTATAGAAAACATGGTTCAAAATAAATTTTTAAAAGTTATAAAACTTCTTCCAAAGTAATAGTGTTTCCTCATGACACAGGAAGAATTTAATAGACCTTCTACAGTGGAAACATAACTCCTGGTAATTTTTATGGACCAGATGATGCAGAAGTGTCTTGCAGGAACCAAGCACCTGACAAAGTTAAGAATTCTACCACCAGGAATAAACTGAGAAAAGGGTACCTCTTTTCAAACCTTTCTAGAAGAGGTTAGATTCTCACCTCTTTGTACAGTAGAACATTATCACATGACTGAACAATACGTGCCTCAGTGGGACTATCAGTTTAAGAATTCCACTAGTTAAATAAAATTATAGACAAAACATCAAGAAGAAGGTCCTGATGTAGAGGTTTTCCCAGGAAACTGATCTCAGCCATATCCACTATACTAAGCCTGCACCACAGAGTATAAAACATAAAATTACACTGGGAAGAATCTATGGCAGAAAATTACGTCTTAAGCTCTTTATTATTTAGTGAGCTAATCTAAATCTTAATTCAAGGGTGTAAGAATATGGGAGGCTACATTTTAACTATTTTTCTGATATTTGCATGAGAGCTAAACAAACAAGAAGCAGTATGGCTTTCCTCTAAAGGTAAAAAAACACCTAGTATGGCAGTAAACAGAAATATGCAAGGCAGAATGAATATTCCTTTAGAATCAAGGAAAGAAAATAGTTTATAGCCATCGGGTGGGCTTCTAAAAGAGAAAAAGTTGAAGAAAATTATTGAGAAGGTTTAGACCCAGAGGCAACTCAGATCTTAAGATTCTTACTTTTCATAAATGCCTGTGCTTTTGATAAGCAAGTCATATTGTGTAAACATTTTATCTGTATTATAGAATCTGTCACTGTTTTTCAAGAAAAAAAGCTCTACAAGGTCTTGTTTTTTTCATCTGGTAAAAAAAGAAAAGCAGGCATGGATGAAAAATTTAGGCTGTTTTCCCTTCTACCATGAAAATGGTTACTAAAAATATCATATGTAATATATATTTAAATATTTTTAATCACAGAAACATTTAGGTTGGAAAAGAGCTCTAAGATCATTGATTCCAACCATTAGCCCAGCACTGCCAGATCAGTGTATTAGTACAAAGCCTGTTACCTTCAGGGAACACACCAAGGAAAAACTTGTACCTACACGGTACAGGTTAAGGATGAATTTTATACCAAACCTAGTTGAACTGTACTGGTGAAAAACTGCCAGACACACTGGTACTAAAAACTCCAGAATGAATTTAATGGAATTTTACCTAAAGTAGTGAAAAACTACTTCCTTTAAAAGAACACTGATTTGAATGGATTTGCTGAATTTTTGTCTGGTCTTGTACTGAGGAAATTAACTGCCAAATCTGATCTGCATAGGATTAAGTTATTATTTTATAATTAGAACTGACTATCTAACCACAGCAAATGGTTATATACAGTTGGACTCTTTCCTAATTCATTTGAGCTTTCTGAGGGACTTTTAGATTTATATGCAATTTCTTCCTAAAACACAGATCTACACGGTGGTACCATCAGTCTGTGAAATGCAAGTACAAACAGTTTCCCAACTCCTACACAGGTGGGCTGGGTTCTTTATACAGAAACCACTTCTCAAGTGTTTTATAGTAAAATGATTCTACCTGTGGGTCTTGGTGAACAAGCAGTAGAGAGATGGCAGGACTGCCTGGATATAGATGTCATTGCTCTGCTAAAAATTTTCCAAAGCAAGTCACTTCAGGATGGGCAATAAATAGGAGCTTGAACCTCACTGACTAAACAGGAAAATAGGGGGTAGATGTCCAAGTGCTTTTGAAGATAAAACCTCAGTCCTCCTTTGAAACACAAAGGTGATCCTTATATCACTTGAAAAGACTAACTATATAGACTAAATTATGCAGATTAGGTAACTAAAAATAGTCGTTACAAAATCAAAAATTAAGCTTGATGTTTACCTCTGTTCAGGGTCCATATCACAGTTTCTATCATGATAAAAAAACCACCAAACTGGTATAAAGGGACCTCATATGTGATAGACTGGTACTTCAATTTCTGAAGAGAAACAAATCCCACCCATGCCATGAACCATATAGATCTGCTACTCTAAGGTTGATTCAGCTTTTGATATTATATTGAGATGAAAAAATTGTGATTTCCAGTGCACCAGAAGTGTCCCAGTCATTTCAGCACACAGTTGAAAACATTTTCTCCGTGTCCCACAGTCATGAAAAAACTGCCAAGAAAACTGTCCTATATACACCCATTCACTTGTGAAAGATGTGCTCTTACTTTAGCACAACATTCTACAACTTAGTAGTCTAATTTTTCATCGTCCTTAGCAGTCAAGGGATTCATTGTGAAGTCTTTTGTCACAAGTCAATTATTCACCACTGGATTCACCAGTGTGGAAGTTCAACAGAAGTGTTACACATTTGAATTAAAGATAACACCAGTATCTGCAGTCAAATTTTCAGAAAAATTCACAGCTCATGGAGACACCAACTGAAGGTTTATTATCAAAATAATTCAATATGCAATATCATCATAGATATGAACCAACTCTTCAGTTTAGACCAACTATTTCCCCCTTTTCTATCACATCAGGAAAAAAACTAGGGATTAGTAAAAGCTTACATTGTGTGCCAGCACATGAGAGTTGTCACACAAACTCGGCTCCAGGTTATAAAACCAAGACCAAATAGATTACTTAGAAACCTAGGCCATGCATTTTGGTGACTGAATCTGAGCTGAACTTTAAATAACCAACATAGCTCAAGAGACAAGGGCAAGGTGACCTGTAAATGATCGCTAGATCCTCAAGAATAGGTAACACTGCCTGTGGAATACACTTTAGAGAGCTGAAGGAGCAGCCGGGTAATCACCTGAACACGGCTGAGTAACTGGTGATTTAGGAAAGGAAAACTACTCCAGACAAATGTAGGAGTTGAGCGATAGCAGAAAGGTTTCAGTTTGAGATCTCATTTGCTTTACCAAACAAAGCATCCATGCATGAAAGAACTGTGATTTAGCAACTAAATCTATGTGACAGAAGCAACTGAGCAGTCTTGAAAGAGAACATGCTCAGGGCTGCCCAAGACAGTGGAGCTGATTGTTTTCAGGCCATTTTTGTAGCTGACTTTAGCAGATAGGGAACCACTTTCTATGAGCTTTTGTTACACACGTGCATTACCTGCAGATTTTACTACAAAAATAAATTGTTCCATTGAACAGGTGACAGAAAACTACATGTTTATGAACACATTCCAATTATAAAAATTTTAAAATTTGCTAAACAATATGTACTCCTTTTCTCTGAGTCACAATAGGACTAACATCTGAACATTCATAAACTACTACCCTTATTGTTGTGTTGACTCAAAAAGTTTGCAAGTAATATTTTTGACCCACCACATCTAAATTAATCAGAAACTTTCTAAAGAAAGCATGATGCTTTTAAAGGTTCACCCATTACTTTGGTACGCTGCAGAAAATACTTGATTTCTAGACACACAGATCAGCAGCACAGAGGAAAGTATCAAAAACACAGCAGTGAACCTCTAAGGAGTGGGATTCTGTACAACTGTGTTAACTTTAGTGGAATGAAATTAATTTACATTGGTTTGGCTAAGAAAAAAAAAGGATTCTTAAAATTCATATATGGCAGTACATACAAACTTGATGCAGACGGAACATACCTGTTTCTAATAATTTTACTGTAGAACCAAATTAGCTTTCAAAGCATGATGGCCATTCCAAGACATTATCCATTTCACTGCATAGGAAATACAGTCAGTGTACCTATTCAACCACTAAAACTAGCTGCCAGAAGTCTATCCCCAGGCACTACTTGAATTAGAGATTTATATTTTTTTAATCTAAAACACCTATTCTCACATCCCAAGCCATTATTGACCTTCTTTGGCTTTAAATAGACTTGCAAAAGAGAGGACAAGCAAGCTTATATTGACTAGAAATTTAAAAAAAGCCCCACTGGATTAGATTTAGAGACTAAAATCACTCACTAAAAAAAAAAAAAAAAAAGGCATCAAAGCTTGCTTGCAAATATTTCACTGGCAGAGGGGAAGTGGCACACAACGTATTCTACCCCTGACTAATTTGCCAGAATGGAATTCCCCAGGGATGCTTATGACCTGACTGTCTTCAGGAAATCCTTTCGGCTGCTCAGTAAAGCTGAGAGAGATGTAGCAGCCAGTGCGACCACAGCACAGTTCAGGATGTGGGGGAGCAGAAAAATATATCACAGCTGAGCTTGCAGGAGAAAGCAATAAATCAGTAGCTCAGGATCTCTGTATGACCATTAGAATAACCCTAAAATAATAAACTGAGGATCGAGACAGGTTTCTGCTTCCTGAAAGAATAATCTAGCAAAGATTAAGCATGAGAATCATCACTATAACATTCAGTACAAAGAAAAAGAAATGAGGATATGGAAAACAGACCCAAGCTTGACAGACACAAAAAACCACAAAGAGGGAGGGTGTGGAGGAGTGTGTGTCCAAAGGCACCCCTCAAAATAAAAAACAAATCAAATATACACATTTCCAAGATCCTCATGGATCATAGGCTTTCACATTTTCCCTCCTATGTCAGAGTGCTACAGATATTATCTCAGCTGAGAGATAAAATAACATTAGAGGCTGCTACTGCCCAGCATAATAATGGACAGTGTCCCAGATCAAAGCTCTGCAAATGGCATTGCCCTATTTTCTCTTTGGAATAAAAAGGGGCAAAGAACACCAATGGACCCTTCCATCACTTAATCTAAGGTGCATTAGAACACAGCATAAGAGAGAAGGAAAAAAAGAGAAAATTAGCAATATTGAGCAGACTGAATGGAAACAAAATTGACAGTAAGCATATCTGCTTGCTTTATACTTGTACAACTGTTTTGTCCCAGGTTTTCCAGAATTGTGGCACATTCTATACAGTCCCTTAAAAACACCTTTCTTTTTGATCCCTCACTTTAGACCCTTAGAGATAATTTTGCTTCTTGCTTTTCCCAGGAGTTTCTAACTGCATTTTTTGCTGCTATGCTGCTGTTTTCATCCTCCACCATCCCCTGCCAGCACTTGGTCCGGGGCTCTCACTGCTGTTCTTCCACAGGGAAACAGTGGCAGGTGGCAAAACTGCTTGGACAAGGCAAGGAGGGAACTGCCCCCACCTGCCAGGCAGCTGGAACTTATGGACTAACACTGTCAACCAAGTTTCTCTAAACCTGGTTTCTGGAGAGGGAGAACACTGGGTTACCCAGGGAGAGCACCATCTCCAATGCTGGTGCTGGCTGGGGTGTCTCATCCAGAGGATTAACGCTGCAGATCCAATTAAAGTAGCTTTAGACTATTGTGCACATTTCAAGCAGCCTCAGGATTACAGAGCAAGCTGCAGTAACCTGCCCCGAGGTTCTCCTGAACATTTGTTTTATTTAAATAATCATAATGAATAACACAAGGATTCAGAATTAGTGAATTAAAATTTAAATTAGGTTGTTAAATACAAGCAAGTCAATATTTTAACACTCCTTAGCTTTGGTAAGGTCCGAATATTTACCACAAATTAAAGCTACTTTAAACACTGAACTAAAGCTACTTTAAACACTTCTTAACAGGCTACAAAGATTTTTTTTTTGATTATCATAAGCTTCGTTTTCTAAGGAATGTAAGCATCTAGCTTCCATCCAAAGCTTACTAAAGAGGATGAAAGGATGGACGGGAGCAGCACTAACAGAAAACGCTGAATTACCTCACAATGTTTCAGAGGCAAAAGTTGAACTCGTTATGGGAAGGGAAAGTACCTTGTTCTTTTGTGTTGTTTTTAAAAGAAAGTTCTCAAAAGAAGGGAAAGAAAAAAAAAAAGGCGTGTGGCACTTGTGGCTGCAGTTCAGGACAGATGAAGACCCACGGGAGCCATGAGGGCGGCCGGCCTGCTCCCCTCACGCCATCATCCGCCATCTCACCTCTCCCTGCACAGCACCCAGGGCCCACAGACTTCATTTTCTGCCTCCCCTGCCTTTACCTAGAAATAACACTGCTCTTCATCTTCTTACTTTTTCTTCTTTTTTTCTGATCTGCCTCCTGTTTGACCGTAATCAATAATAATAATAATCAAAAAGTAATCTCGTGAGGGTCAGTACACCCGTTTCTCCCCTTCTCTCCCTCACCTGCCTCAGGAAATAACTGCCGATCTCCAAGGGAGCCGTCTAAAGAGACAGGCAGCTGCAGCAACCTTGCCTTTTGGCAAATGGTGCAACAAAACTACACATCTGGCCCACAAAAGGTGATTCAAAAATTCAGAGGTGTCGTTTCTCACCCTCCCAGTGAAGAGGACAGGCAAAGAGCACACCACAAATGCCATCTCTTGTATAAATCGCTTCTCTTTCGTGGGCATCCTGATGTACCCATTCTGCATTTGTAGTTTCTCAGCTTAAAATACACAAGACCTCGGATATAGGCACCATTGGCAGTACACAATAAAAATGTTTTAGGTTTCATAATTTCAGAACCTTCTTTTAATTGGAAAGAATGCTCTTTTACATGGGAAAACATGGAAACACGATCAGTAGCGAAGTAGCACCACAATGTTTGAGTTGGATGTCAGAAAAAACAACCCTGAGAAAAACAAAACTGGTCCCTGAAGTTCCCTCTAGGCCTACGGAAATCATAAAAGATTTGCAAATACGATATTAAACTTACTTTAAATTGTGCTGTTTGCTTCGGCAAAGTGGAGATCTTGACATGAAGCCAGGCAGACTGGACTGCTTATTTAACATTGCAAAGTTCTGCTAGTGACAGAAACATCTTGTACCTTTTCAGACCTGCCAGATGAGCTGTGCTGTTGTACCCCAACTGCTTCATCTCCATAATCCAGGCTTAAATGAAAACAATGGGAATCTTACACAGAAAATGGTAAGTCACACTTGTATTAAGGGATCTTTTCTTAACATTACTGCTTATGAGTTGTTTACGTATCTAGAATTTGGATCACATATTTATGATATACCAGAACAAATAATTGAAAGATTACCACAATTTGATTTTTAAATTGAATTGGAAGGTTCAGAAACTCCAGTTGTCACATACTTAAAATCTTCAAAGTTTCATCTTGATTGTTTTAGCCAATATTGCTAAACTAAACAGGTAATTTCAGAATAAAAGGAGTTCAGAGTCTAAGCAGTAGCAAGGAATGATAACTGAAGTACAGGTATAATGGCAAAGCAATAAAACTGTGATGAAAATTTATTATAATACACAACCATAACTCTGAATATAAAAGCAGATTGAAGTAATGTTGTTTTCATGAACTTCTCTTCTTTCTAATTAACAGCAATTTTTGTTGATCTACCATAAAAGTCATTCTTGTTCAGCTCTGGAATTTCTTTCTACTACTACTGCATCTCTAACCTTTTGTTAAGTATACTGCTTAAGAAAATCCCTTTCCTCATTTCTCTAGTCCCAGATTGCATAGTCTTGATTAGTTTGAAAATTTGTTTTGCTCTTGCCAAAATCAAGAAATAATTGTTTTCCATATAGGTTTAATTTTAGTGTGTTCTTCAATTTCTTCACTGTGCTCATCTGATCACATTAACAGCTTAAAATAAACGATTAAATATAAAAATCTCCCCAAATCACTTAGAAATTTTTAACTATTGGCAATTAAAATATTTGAAATTAAGGGTTCTAAGCCTGACTTACTGAGAAGACGGTGACAGGATCCACATTTGAGCTGTAACACCATACCAGTCTTCACAAAGAATAAATCAGCATAGATTTTTTCTTTTTCTCTCAAGTCCAAAGCAGGTCATTAGGAAATTTAAGTGAAGCAAGACCAGTGAATTCATGTCAACCAAAAATAACAACTTTTATTCAGTCTGTTCCAGAAAATAAATTCAGTTTTGCCTAGGATCTGGCTTTGGAAAAGAAACTGGGTTCAGTTGACACAAGTCATGTAACTCTTTCAATTGTCTGATACAATTACAGTTCCTATCGTATAAACATGTTTCTAATTTTGAAATATCAGTAAACTTCAAGGCATAAAACCTTTTCTAATCCCTGAAAGGAAAGGCAATGAATTCAGGTCAGTCTTATATGCAGAAAAGCCACATTTATCTTGGTCATGGTTTCCAACACATAGGAAGACCCTGCCTACATTGTCTGTTCTCTGTATATCTCATTGTATTATCTCTTGAAGTAGCTGTTCTCTGAGCATTCTCATAACAGCTTTTCCTTCAGTAGCGAGGATTTAATATGCAGCAGAACCATGCTTTCATTAGTTTAATTGTAGAGTCTACTAATGATGTACACACAACTTGATTCATCTGGTATTTCTATATTTCAAAGTTTCCTTTTCTATTTATTCGAAACCCTTGTGATTATGCTACAATATTTTAATAAGTTGAGCTATAGGCTACACCTACATGTGGTCATATTCAAATATGAAAGACAGTGGTTTTACAGTTTGGCAATATAATATTTGTTGTTAAAAAACCTGACAATACAAACATTACACAAGTAGGTTCTAGAACAGCAGAGTAGCTATTAAGGTACTAAGTTGTAGTCACTGTGCATCAGTTTACTAAAAGAAGTCCAAGTGTTTTAGACATTTTGATACAGAACTATTAATGGTAAATATGACAATTTTGCAGACACTTTCTGGAAGTTTTTCCCAAGGTGACAGCAGGAGAGAAAGTATGAAAGGACCAGAGGAACTGATGAATCTAACTGATGAATCTAAAGATTGTTTCATTAGGTTGTGAACTTGTAAACTTCTACTTGTAAAGTAGAATCATAGCAATCTCAAACAACAGTGGTCATGATTCTCCTCCTAAATTACCACATGGAAAGGTGTAATACTATTCCTATACTGCTGCAGGCTTTGTATTATTTGTTCACAGTCTGACCTCCAACAGAGACAAGTTTCTGAAAGAAGTATGTATCTTAACAATCAAAAAGTAAGAGAAGTCAGCATTTCCGTTAGAAATTACCTAGCAAAGAAGGGATGACTTGACTGAAGGCTGAGGTTACTAGAAGAGTGAGTATTCTTTGCTTAGGATGGCTAAGAACAAAGTTGCAGTAAAAGCAGAGTAAAGAAATTGAAAATGTCTCAGCAGGCTATGCAGTGTTGTATCAATTCAGAAACAAATGGAACCTCCTCCATGAGGAGGGCTTCTGTTATCTTTATTTGCAAGTATCAGGTTAAATTCATAAAGACAATGTAGTGTTGTCTGCAAACCTGACCCTCCATGCAATTTCATAAGCTAGGAGAAAGTTGAGAAAGATGAGGTGCTCCTCTGTTGACTTCAGTTCTGAAGCAGGATCAAACTGAGATTAATGTGGAGTTAGAAAGCATTTTATTTTCTTATTATTCTTTCCATCTTCTTTATTTTAAAATTATTTCAGATTATACCTATGTCAGGTTCTACCTATATCAGATTCTAAACTCTGTGTGGAAAGGCTATTCTCCCTTCTCACCACACCAGCACAGTGGTAAACTATTCTGGGATGGACTCCAGGTGTCAACTGCTGTATAATTACTAACAACTCTACCAAACAGGCTGGGAAGTAATTCCTACTTATATTCTGGGCCACATCCTGCAGATTTTCTTCTCACTGGGGTATTTACCACTGTCACATACTAAACTTTGGTTGCAAATCCCAGATTTATTTGGGGATTTTAAACTCAGTTAGCAACATTGTTTCTAACTCTAATTATCAAATTAGTTACGTGCAATTTAAAAAATGGTGTGCTTCCCTGTCACACTTCATTTGTTATTCATGAAACAGTATAATCTTTCCTACTCAGCTTTTAAGTTTCTTAACTTAGAGACTCTGTGCCAATCAAAGTGTTAAAACTTGCATATAAGAAAACATAAGAGAGACACACTAAACAACTCAGCCTTCAAATCATTCTTAATAGACAAAGTCATGGAAAATGCATACTGTTGTGTCCAACCCTCCAGTAGAACACTGGAAATCAGCATATTTGAATCCTGGACTTGCTCTTGTCTGAGCCTCTACCACTTTGTGAGAATTTCCCAAAACTTCATTTTTTTCACTCCAAACAATCAGAAGTGTGCTTACACTTTGTTTGGCAGCCCTGAGAGGATCAGTTCACTGCTACGTGCAAGCAGCACAGATGCATCAACATCTGAACACATATGCAGTCTTGAAACAGGAGTAGCTTTGATTTTGGCTACTGGCATTAAACCAACAGGCTTTTTAACAACAACAGACTAAACACCCCAAAATCTTGGAGCATTTTAAAAAAGTGCTTTATCCTCAGTTGCCCAAAACCCGGAAAGAGTGAGGCATACTTGGAGATGAAGTAATTAAGTAGCCAGCTCTTTCTTTCAAAAGTCAAAATGCTATCTGCATCACTAGCAATTTAGTTTCCTAAGTTAAAATTAGGTGTCTTTTTAGAAATTCAGCCATAACCTTGTAGATCCTTGGTACATAAAAAGAAAACCATTAATTTACATTAAAAGAAAATTAATCAGGTTCAGACTCTTGGTAGGAATAGTGGGAATGAATAGCTGTTATATCTTCTAATTGGAAGATTTGAAAGCTTGAATCAAGGGTATCCATAAAACCTCAGCTCCCATCTCCACTTAGTTTCAACTTCACAACATGAAACTACTGGAATTTATGAATAGCATTGTAAATCTATTTTCCTGCCTTGCATGAGATTTCCATCATGCCTTCCCTTGATTTTTATCCCCTGTAGATCTTCCCCAACAAAACACTCAGTGGGGATCAACATCAGACTTTGAAGAAACTCTACACAAACAGGATTATGAGAGTCAAAGCCAAATTTCTCTTGCAGCTATTTTTAGTTTTGCCATACCTTGCAGACGAGCTTGTTTAGGAAGTCAATGCCTGAATTGCAAGAGAAGTTGTTGCAACAAAAGGTGTAAGAGAATTTCAGAGTATCTCACGCTGCCAGAATGTTTCAAGTGAGACTACAGCCTCCATTTAGCAAACAAACTAAAGGCAACAAATTGATTGCTGATAGATTAGGAAAAATAGTCCACAAAATTATAGAGTCTGATGACAAAATATTTCAGTACAACACCATGGTACTGCCTTACCTTTTGTACTTTTCCTTTTACAACTGCTTTTTGGCTACAGCCAGATGTGGGATGTCATAATTCACCTTAACCTTCTCCTTATTCCACCAAACATTGACACAGTTACATTGGTGCTATTGTTTTACACTGGAATCATAGACTTAAAGTAGATGTTAAGTTCTAGTAAAATTCTTAAGTGGACATTTCAGTTTAATTTGACATCACATAGCCCAATACATGAAGCTAAGAACATACTCCACCTAACAAAACAGAGATCTCTGGTAACTGGACAAGGGAAACAGATTGCACTGAAAGGTCAACTGCTCAGCCTGAAGGACTTTAGTTACACAGATTATTCAGGGGTCAGCTTGGACCTAATGTCGTTAAATACTTACACTAATAGTACCCTGAAGAGAAGGGTGTTGATAAAAATGGTTTTGATAAAGTCTTACCAATATAAAGAAGTCGAAAATCAAGATTAATTGCATAACTTGATTTGGCATACAGAAAATGGAATAAAGTAGCATTAATACAGAGTGCACCAGCATGCATTTCAGGATTAAGAAAATTTCTGCAAAAAGAGCTGATGCTTATCTGCAGCAAATCACTGATATTTCTCTGTCTATGTGAGTATGAATCATCAGTGTAAGTCTGCTTTGGAAAAGGATATTGAGTTTATCAGACAAAATATTTCCAGGTGAGGTAAGGAAGATCGATATTGTTGTATAAAGTCAGAGGTGAGATATTGTCCAAACAGCAATTCTGGACATCAGAAATATTGCTTGGGTCTCCTGTGCTCGAAAATATGACTTCAAGTTGGAATACATACTGAGAAAACCAATTCCTATAAGCAAAGGAATGGATTAGCTACTTCACAAATTACATCAAAGTAGTACCGTTTGTAGAACCCAGCAAAATCAAGACTGATGTTATGGCAATATATAATTTTCTATAAAAAGAAGCGAGAGTGAAGGGTAAACATGAGGAGTGAAAAAAAGCTAGAATAAGTAAATGCCAATGTCCAAGTTACTACAAAAGGATAAGAATCCAGCCATTGAAATATTGACACTGAAAATTAAAGAAGGTATAAAATTCTGGAACAAAATAGTAGTTTAAATGAGAGCTGTTCGAATTTTTGAAAAGCTTTATATGAACAATTACCAGAAACACCATCAGCATCTTTCCTCAAAGACAAGCTCTTAAAGGTTTGAAAAGAGATGTTGGAATTTTTTCCCCAATATCAGCTACGGACAGTGTGCACCTACGATAAAAGACCCACACACACCCGTTTTTCTCTGGGGTTGTGGGGAGGCAGGAAGGGGGAAGGAGCGGGGTCGGGAGCAGAGCGGCACGGGAGTGGCGGAGGCTTCTCTATAAACCAGCCAGCGCCACGCCTCGACCCGCCCGTGTTGTCTGTAGGACTTGCTGTCCCACCGACCGACAGAGCGGCAGCCACCCTCGGGTTCGGCCGCCCTCCTCTTTTCCCTCAGTTTTTAATTCTCCCTCCCCGCCTGGCACCGCTGCGGAGGAACGACTGGGAGAGACCCACCGAGCGCCTCTGAGCGAGGTTTCTGCCCCGGGCCTTGGGGCTGCGTTATCAGAGCATCTTCCCGCAGCCGCTGCCTGCCCGAGAACCACACCACAGCCCTGGCACCGGCGGGGAAAATCCCCTTCCTTGCTGGCCGCGGAGCCACCATCGCTCACGGGGCTGGGAGCGCTTGTTGAGCCGCCGGGGACAGCCCGCCCTCGACCCCCCCCCGGTTTGCCACGGGGAGTCCCTCCACCTGGGGAATTAGGACTTTTGTTTTTTGAAAGTTTTGGTTGCACGGCTGCTCTTTATTCGGGTTTGTTACTAAAGAGCTGTTATTTTCCTTTCCCACACACCTTTCACCTGAAGCCTCTTCATTTCAAAGTTGTAATAACGTAGAGGGAGGAGTCTGGCTCTTCTTTTCTGGCCCGCCCTCCTGAACGGGCATGTGTGTCTTGCTAAACTAAGACACAAGCTTTACAACTTATTAGGAAAACTGAGAATGGCCATCTTTTTACTTTAATTTCTTTCTATTTGGTTTTTTTTCAACCAAGCCCATACAATATGTGCTTGCACTCGCTTTCACATAGCACTTTAAGTTGGCACAAACATGAAGCAAGGTACAGCACAATAGAATTCCCTTCCGTATCCACTAGTAAGAATTAGGCAGTAATTTATCCATTATGATTTCCTCTTACTGCATTTCTAAAGGCACAGGCTGCTAGTTTTACAGAGTCCATGAAACTTGAAATTACCAAATTGGTTTGAACATAATAGCTCCATGGTATATTTCTTCTCACAGAGGCAACCATTTTAGAATTGCATTTTTAGAATTGCATTTACTAATGTAAGCTATTGTCCAACAGTCATAGCAAAATATTTTGGTGCTTCTTATCCTGTATTCAGGGTATTTTTCTGCTCTGTACAGTTTTTTCATCCTCTCACATGGTTCAATTGCTCTTGTCTGGACATGGAGGCTCCTATTGCCTTCCTTTACCTTTTTTCCTCCCTCTTTTGTTGTTTGAATGTGTGGTGGGGGTTTTGTCCCCCTCATCCAGTATTTCCTCAAATATTCCTTCCAATAAACTCAGACAGTGCATAATTCAAGAAAACAGCCACTTAGGAAGCTGCAAATGTAAATTAATGACATTTGGTTTAAAACGAGAGCAAATAGTCTCCAACAATAAAAGGTCTGTGATATTTGTCCTCATTACCACATTAGTCTAAGTTTCAGTCACGTAAATCGTACTCTTGACTAGGCAATCAGGCTAGAATGCATGGTAAACAAAACACCTACTGAGAACTGAGAAGCAGATGTTCTGGTAGGAGAGAGATAAAATGTAGCTGAAATGCTTATTTAGAAACTATCTACAATCTGATGGATTAAAAAAATATAAGTTATTTGCTGGAAGTTTTGCTGTGTTATACTGCATGAAAAAAAACTCTTTTTTTTTTTACTCATTCTTCATCGAAAGCTTAAAAAAAAAAAAATGTAAAACTAATATCTCTGCCAGTTCATTAGTCTCTCCTAAGCAGTGATGAAATAACATTTTCATTGCAGCAAGAAAGGAGGAAGCCTGGTATTTAACCTTGGGCTGACTCTGTTATTGATTTAAGTCTTTCTTAAGAAACAAGGACTCTCAAGGAACTTCTAATGATGAGTCAAAAACCTGTTGTGAGCTGAATTTTTTTCAGGACAAAACATAATATACTACTAAATACTTATAATTGCAGTTCGCCATTTGTTAATCATTTGTGATCCAAAATTTTACTACAGAAGAGATTTTTGGAAATGTAAACGCTTTCACAAATAGCATGTACTTAATTTCACTGGTCATTGCTATATTAGCACAGAGTATCTTTCTTTTTAAATAGAGATATTATGACTAATTATAACAAAAGAATATAGAAACGTGAGAACTCCTCTATGCACTTGGGCTTCTGCTTTAGGACTCTGAATTAGAGTCTGGGATCAACTGAAGGAAATCCAAGAAACCAAGTCTGATAGAGATTTGTAGCAAAATCAGTGGCAAAGTATTCTACAACTGAGCAGGAACAGAACATGACTGTGCTGGCTACCTCTTCAAAAAAAGAGAACCTTTCTACTCCTCTTTTAGAAGCACGAATGTGAGGAAAACAGACTGAATCTAAGGCCCTCTTCATTACACAGACCCCATACCTCTCCTTCATTTGCCACATACAGAAATGACAATAAATTACTCCCAGCTGTAAACCTGTATGTAATGTCTCAGAGCTGCTGGAGATCTTTAAACCTCTACTTTTTCTTGCAATGGAAAAATGAGAATGTAGCCAATTACTAAAAAGATATATATTCAATAGGACTCTTTTTGTAAATAATTTTGTCTCCCTTAATTGTTTCCATTTATATTTTTGACTTCTCCCTTCTGATCAATTGGGCTGAAGAAATAACATAATCCAAACTGTAAGGAAATCTGGAAGTTGTAGAGGAATTATGTATTAACTATGTTTATGTACTTCAGAAAACCTATAATGTTCACCATCAGAAAATGAGGGAACTCTCATGTTCATCTTTCCCATTAGCCTAATACAACTAAACTCTCAATGAATGTCTTAATCAGAGATCTTTATGAAATACAATCTTTTGTGTATTAAAAGTCAGGAGGCCTCTGGTTCATAAGACAATTATGCTGAGCTTATTTTTACCACAGCCTACAAAGAAAGTAATCCCTCTTATTAACGGTTCAAATATCAAATGCAGGAGACAGGTTTAATGGAATTATTTTTTAATCTTTTCACTGTCACTACAAGTGCCACCTGACATTAATCCCCTGGCACTCGTAATAAGATTAAATGAGAAATTTTACCTTTGGCATTGTATGATAGACTAGAGCACAGAAAGAAACCTCATCAATGGTTTAAAAAGATTTTGTGTCAGTTGTACAACAACCTAGCAGATGTTCAATATGGGAAAACAGCTACAAATAGTAAGCAAAAAATCATTACTTTTCGTCTAGTGATATAGAAAAATATAGAAAAAATATTCCTTCAATCACATGATCTAGGATTGGATACTTTGAGATCTGGAAACACTAAATGAATAAAAGTGAGACCAGACTGGATGAACACCATAAACAAAAGTAATAAAAGTCTCAAAGGAATACTGGAAAAGTACTTCACAACAGGAAAAAAAAAATACTCTGTCTTAAGTCGAGAAAACATAGGGATAAATTGAGAGCTGCAAAAATCTAGATGAGTCACATCCCATAAAAATGCTACTACAAATAGAAAAATTATCTTCCATTTCATAAAGAAATTGAGAACAGGAAAAGCTGTAGCTTGCTCCTAAGAAAAGAGGGATGGATTGGAGATGAAAGACAATCTAGGTTTGACCTGGAAGCAAATCAGATGGGTCTCAGTTTTTAGTAGAGGAGATTGGTTAAGTGTAAGATGGGGGGGGGAATAAAAAAAGCGAAGGTTGATAAAGTGAAAACTGAGTAAAATAGTGTTGTGTCACACACTGAGTGAGTGGTCTCAAACTGTAACACCATTTCCATATTGGTGAAAAACAATTGTAACGTTTAAAAAATGGATAAAGCAATTGGTCTCCAGGTCCAACAGACTCTCAACAAGAATAGGAAACATTTGAAGGGTCAGAGAGTTGAATGAATAAAAAAATCAACAAAAATCATTTATCAAAGATAAATACCATATTACTTTGGGTAGAATTATGCTCAGACAAGGTGTCAAAGCAAATGCAATGTAGTCTCTTTTGGCTTTGTAAACCAGCACAAACCATATATTGGGGAAGACCTCATTAAAGAATTGGCTAAAGGGGGCATGGCCACAGGGTTAATTGGAGGGACTTCCCAAATTTAATTACTCAATTTCCTAAATTGTTTTGAGTAATTAACAAAAAATACGCACAAGACTTCTTGATGGCCCAAATTTGGGAGGGATTAATGGGTCACAAGATTGTGGCAGACAATCCAGATGACTTCAAGGAAAGCAGTGTTAGAAAGGGAATTAAATCAAAGTGCAAGGTCATGGCCTTGAGGACTAATAACCAGAATGTTTGCAGTAAGTAACTTGAGAAGAATTGCTGAGGAAAAGCAAAACAAAAACATAACCACAACCTAAGAGTCCCAAAATAATGGGGCCACAGAAAAAAAGTGCAATCCTTACCATGTTTCAGTCTTTCAAGCAAAGAACATAGTGATGAATTAATAAAAATAGATTTTAAAAAATACAAGTGAGACCTCATCTGAGCTATCACACATTTTTTGGATGACTTTTCTCAAAGATTATGAATTCAGACTGGAACATGGAACAGGTCAGAGAAATAGATATCTCATAAGAGGAGCTGGAGGGCTTTGCTTATTTAGGCTGGCAAAGTAAACACTGAGCAGGAAAAGCTGCTCATAAGGTGGGTAAATGTTAGGTGAAATACCTATATAAAACAAAGGACATCTCTGGATCGTTAAAGACACACACTTATGAGATTTTGATCCTAAACTCAGCCTCAAAATCGTTTTTTGACATTTCCATCAGAAGTCAGAGTACTGACTTCCAGGCATTTATAGTTCAGCATCATACAACGCTTCCAGGTTATTGAATCTGAACTAGATATTTTGGGAAAATTAGTTTCACATGTGGGTACAAGTTGTTTGAAAAAAAACCCCTAAATTAGACTGGGAATATTATTTTGTTTCAATTAATCTCAAGATATTTCCCAAATTTTACCCTAGTGGCACTTAAGATTCAACAGTCTACATTTTATGTAAAATATGAGAGGGAAACTTGTTCATTTTAAAAGTAACCTTTTATCCTTTCCAAGTCACTTGTGTTCTGCTCAGTTAACAGATTCTTTCAAAACAACTGAAAACTTGAAAGCAGAGCAGGTGTTGCAGGTGATGCCATTGTTGTACAGCAGGCAACCCAGAGGCTATGGAGGCTCATTTTAATTACCTGGCACCTCAATCCAATTAAAATGCACCATGAAGGGTAGCCGGTAGAATGAAAACTTGGTGCAACTTTCCTAAACCACTACCCATAGCTGAGACACACCACAAAAACCTTTCCAGACATTTAAGATGCTTCAGTTATATGTGAGATTACATGAGAATTTTGTTAATTACTTCGATACACTTCAAGGACCATCATTCACTATTAAGCTAAAAGCAAGATGGGTCAAAAACACGTACTCTTTTTAATAGGAGAACACAGAGCAAAGTTGCTATAGCTTTTTCTTTGCTTTTAATCTTCGTTTTGTAAGTAGTAGCACTCAGTCACTTATTTAGACCATCAGCTCATTCCATTTTTCTTGAGAAAAATGACCAGATTTTTGTTGTTGGGTACTTACCCTGCCCATTTGCAGGCAAGAAGTAAGAAGTTAGTGTGATTCTTGGAAAGGAATACAAATCCTTTGTACCATTACTACCCGCAAAAGTATCTAAACAGAGACTATTTGCTTTGTAAAAGCTTTAAATTTAGCTGAGAAATGAAAACAATTTGTTGCAACAGCATAGTCCTTTGAAAGCAGGAACTGCTGCATAAATGGACTGAGAAATGGGTAGACTGCACAACTGGTATTAAATCAAGTGTCCAGCAAACATGCACAAATGTGCTGCTGAATGTCTGTTGAGAGGGTTTTCTCAAGGCAATATTCTCTAGTAAAAGGATTTAAACCAATGCTCTAATTCACATCAACAGCTTTGGCTTAGAAGTAATTTCTGCACTATGATTTCAAGGTGATTTCCTATTTTATCTCATAGAAACCCTCCCAAAGCCAGAATTTTATCAGCATAGAAAACTAATATGTACATTCTTTACTAGTAATCAAAAGCTTCAAGACAATTCTTTCAGCTGTCGTTTTGTGACAAGATCCTACTTTGAGTGCATTTTTTACTAGGGAAGCAACTACTGGCTTGATGTATCAGTGCTATTTCACTGATCATGAACTGAACACACCAACTTTGGAGGGAACTTGGTGCGAGATTGCCTTCAGGATGGATGAAGCCTTAACACATGTTCACTGAGGGCTGGGTTTATTTTTTTTCTGTAGCAGTCAGCTCTCTGTAGTTAACAGATTTTAAGTGTTCTGAAATCGTCACTGCATCGACTACTTCAACAGTATTTATTTCCCAAATCTAAGTAAATCTTCACTTTTTACAACAAACTTTACCCAAGCTATATTTCACAATATTTCCCGCCTTTGTTTTATAATGTTTCCCTACAAAATAACACATTAGTTATGTTCCTCCCACATCTATTTGTTGTCTGTTGTTCAGTGTAATCAAGAGTGTTGTGAGATATGCAAAGTACTTGAGAAAACACTAAACAAAGAAAAATACAAACATTTTTGTTCATCTCAACAGTCTATTTTTGTTGTTGACGATATAAGACAAATTAGCAGCATAAAGCTACTATATGCTTAGAACTCTCTACCTTCCTGATGTCCTTAACTTTCCTTGGTCAAGTTCATCATTCAATGTGAGAGATATTTCTTATTCGTCACCATTTCTATATGACAGCTTTTCTCCAGTACTTTTTGCTTCACCTGAGTAACCAGCCAAACTCACTTAAAACAGCTGCCAGCACTGAAATGTTCCATTTTAAACAAACCCTTTGTTCCAAGTCCTTCATTCAACATTTCAGTCCCTATGGGGAATTTCAGATTCATGCCATTCTGAATTAGTTTCTTTCAATGATTACATGACAGGTCATGCTGGATCTATCACGAAACCTTCCTGATAAATGTATTTTCATGACTTTCTGAAGTTCTTTATAACTCTCTGCTTTGGTAGAGGAAGTTCAAGTTCTAGCAGGAATTGCAACTAATCTTGATTAATTCAAGCAAATTTTACAAAGATTTGGGTATTTAATTTTTTTTACTAAAACCTCTGCTTCTATAAGTCTAGACTGGATTTTAATGAAGAATATAACTCATTATTTTCTGTATTATTAAAGTGTCAAGCTTATTGTTTTGCCTTCAATAAATGCATAGGCATGTACATGAAGCAGACATGAATGTCTTTCCAGTGACAGGTTCACCATATACAGTATATCTGCGTTTGCTTTTTCAGCAGTTAACCATTCTCTTAACCTTTAACAGAAAATATTTCTTGCAAAACTGACTTTAAATACAAACACTATTTCTATTAGTTATGATGTAGAGATCAGTCTATTAAGTTTGTGTGTGGGTGTGTCCCTTTCCCATTCCTCACCTCCCCGGCTCACAGGGAATATTTTTTTAAGTTCTATGCATGTTTACAGCTTTCCTTTGGCCCCAACATCCTGGGACTGGAGCTCAAACTGACACCAGTATCTGTCAACTCACAGCAAAACCAGAAAAAATATTTACTTCAGGTAAAAAGTTAAACTGGGACTTCAAACCCACCACAGGAAATAACTGATCAAACTATTCAAGGGCAGAACCTCTCATGCTTAATTTTTATCATTTACCATCTTTTAATAAGGCATTAGGAAACAAGATAAACATGAGTAACATCACAGCTATTCATGGTCAATGCCCATCAAAAGCACTGTATTCCAGGTTTAGAAGTAAAAAGTATCCCTCTTCATAGCTATTCACAAACATGTGCCTAAAACTCACCAGCTCCAAAAAGCTGACTTCAGTAGTGGGCCATTAGCTTCAGATTCCTAAAACTGAGTACGTGTTTGTATCTACTAACTCTCACATACACACACAAAGAATTCTTGCAATGAAGTAAAACCAAAACAAAGACAGGCTATGATAATATTATTAGACATGACAATTTCTCTTTAGCTTTCATCTGCTAAGAGTTTGCCCTACAAACAATAATTTCCTTTGTTACAAATGGAATGTAAGTTTTACAAAAATTAAAAAGTGCAATTTTTATACAGATATTCAATTTTTAAATTATTTATTTTTAATGCTATTTCAATTTGCTGTCCAAACTGAATGCTGTTATTGGTTCTCATATCGGAAAATATTCACAATTATTGCTAATAAGTTTACACTTGGAACTATTTAAAGGTGCATCTGCTAGTTGGATTATGACACCAACATGCTATGTGATTTGCAGTTAACAAAATAAATGACTATTAGTCTAACATGAAATATCAGAAGATAATATGAAGCCTGCCACTGGTCTCCTGTGTGTCCTTAAAACAATTTCTTCTGGGAAGGATATGGAATGCCCTTAATTTAGAAGCAGCACTCTTGAATGTGTCATTAATTCAAGCATGTCATTGCTACAGGTTTAACCTTTAGCTCTACAATCAATAATCTCATGCTTCAGTACAAATCAGTATTTTTATTCTAAGTGCAGCTGCAAACCTCCAGTCTGGGTTTTATCCTTTTTTGCACGAAAATGAAAAATCAAACCTGTAAAAGCACATTACATCTGCAGTTATTACATTTTCAGTTTGGTTGTATGTACAACCACTGTGCAGATACCATGCTAGGAGAGCACATGCTGAGTCAGGCAGTACAGGACTTGCTGTTAGGGAACTGTAGGCCCCTCTCAGATCTGATACATTCCTACATACATCACTATCTCATTCAATGAAGTCAAAATTATGAACTGCTCTCCAATTTTAGAGAATCTCGGTATCTGGATTTTAGAGAAACATATTGCAATTGCTAAAACTTTAGGGCTTTTTAAAAGATAAGCATAGATGTAATTGTGATTCTGCCAAAGTGTCTGAAAAGGAGGCAGAGATAACGTGGTCCTGACTATGTGCACCTCTCAGTTGTCACATGTAAAATAATTGCTCTGCTTCTTGTGGACAGGCATAGATGAAAAGATTTACAGACCTATTACATCTGGTTTTGAGCATGGGTTAAGATTACTGATCAGTACTGCAGAACACACAATGTTTACCTGAGCTCATTACTAGCAAAAAATTCTCCTCTGGGGGTGGCTATTTCCATGCCTGGTCTCAACTCAAAGGTTAATTTGTTTGGAAAGCTGCTGTGAATTACCATTTAGTTATTTCTCACAAGCCAGAATTTTGATAGGTTTCATGAAAGAAAGAATAAAAATAAAAGTTTAGTTGCAATTTTAACATCATCCACACATGCTCAGAACTATCTGCTAAGATTTTAGTAGTCTTTAATTAATTCCCCCCTCTGCTGAGGACATTTCAATGATGTGCACCAGTTTGTCTTGGAAAACCCACAGGACAAAATGCAGGCTAAAAAAAAAAAAAAAAAAAGACATACATACCTTCCTAAAATAAATTAAAAAAATTCAATCAGCCTTTCAAAAATGTGCATGAAAGACTAGACAGGGCACACCAGCACTCATTACTGAGGTTTGGCTAAAATTCTAAGCTGGTGTCTTCCATTTTGGGTAGCTCAGAATCTGGCCTGTAGTGCTTACAGCTGGGAGTAGCCACATTGATTTCTGTTATTTCACAGAAATCAATTGGACTACTCCCAGCAGTAAGTGCTGCTCTCAGCTGTAAGCACTCACAGGCTCAGTCCTTAAGAGTCTGTTAACTCCAGCCCAGCTGCAACCAGGACACTATGTTTCTATATTATTTTTGTGCCCTGGTTCTCACCTATGTTATCTTCAGCCTTAAAAGGTTCATCCAGGTAAACAACAGAAGCAGCAGTCAAACTCACCCTCGTGCTGTACCATCCACCTGAATTGTCATTCCCCTGAAAGACTATTAATCTCAATGTGATGTCAACTTCAAACCCATACATAATCACAGAAATTATTTCGACTGAGCAACCATGACCAGCATTATCCCAGCATACTAGGCTACATTGGGAAAATGAGTGGTCTTTAAAAACTCATTTCTCTATGCTGATCACAACCTGGAAGAACTTACATCACGTCTTTTTTCATGCAAGTACTGACAAGAAGTTAAAACAGGGTTTTCAAAACCTGAAAAGTGTGGCCTTATGGGCATGGAAATGAAACTTCAGCACACAGAAGGAATAAATTTTTAGCCCTAACAAAACACTTTATATGGATAGATACTTTCAAGACTGCCTTGTTGCCTGGTGTTAAACCTAAAGGTACTACTATTTGTACATGCAATACCTACAGTAAAGTTTGCATGGGCATGCCAGCTTAACATTCATAAACATTCATTTTGAATACACACGTGCTGTGATCATGGGGTCATAGGAAAGCTCAGAAGGTTCCTGTGACCAGCAGGTCACGGGAGGTGATTCTCCCTCTCTACTCCATTCTCATGAGACCCTACCTGGAGAGCTGCATCCAGCTCTGAGGTCTCAAACACTAGAAGGACACAAACCTGCTGGAGTCCAGAGGAGGCCATGTGTCCAGCTCAGAGGGCTGGAGCACCTCTCCTGTGAGGCTGAGAGAGCTGGGGCTGTTCAGCGTGGAGAAGGGAAGGCTCCAGGGAAACCTCGTTGTGCAGCCTTCCCGTACTTAAAGGGGGCCTTATGAGAAAGCTGGAGAGGGATTTTTACAAGAGCATTGTGGTGATAGGACAAGGGAGAGGACACTGAAGGCCTAATCCTGGAATGCACATGACAATTCAACATAGCATGCTGGATAAATCTTTTTCAATACTACAATTCAGACTGCATGGAGACATACTTCACACACTGAAGCTCTTATATTAGCTGTAGAAATTTGAATAAACCAGAAGAAAACCAAATCCCAGTGATCTAGCTTCAAAATGCTTTATAGCTAAACCACACCAACCAGAACCATTTGTCTGGTTTAGGTAACACTGCAGCAAGCTGGTGAACAAAGGACTGACTGTGGCTACAGCGATCACGACACACTTCAGGTCAATGACTACTTTCACTGATGTCTCTGCCCATGTATTAACAATTACTTCTTTGCAGTTACAATAAAAGGAGAGAGGAGAAACTGCTGTGATTAGCTAACCTAACCCCATCTTAAGAAGCATGCCTTAATTTCCCATCTTTTATCACTAGCTAAGTGCAATTGTAAGCAGGTCATTTAATCTTAGCCCAACCTTCAACTGCTTTGTTTCTGATTGTTCAGTCAAAAGATCTTCCCCTCACTCAGGATCTTACAAGAAGTTTTGCATAATGAAATTATTCAGGGTTTGCTAAAGCAAAAAATTGTAATAAGCATTTGAGAGATCTAGAATGAAGAAGTACACCAATTTATAGGTAGAGAATGTAAAAAATGCATTCCTCCTTTCCCTTACTTAAACCTAAGAATCAAACACTTCATTTTGGGTAACTTAACATTCCCTGCTACACATAAATCAATAAATAGACAGAAGGTCTAGCAGGTGAATCAAAATAAGAACCTTCCTCATGACTCAGTCAGAAAGAGCTGTGATAAACTTGTCTAGTGTGGGTCATTTCTTGTAATTTTTACATCCACACACTGTCAGGATAGATTGAGAGCTCTGGTTTAGGGAAGAGAACAAGAAAAAGATAAATGAGAGAACTGTGCAGATGAAATGTAGTGGCACAGAACGCAGGCAGAGATAGCATACACATGGAAAGATATATTCAAAGGAACTGCCAGAGTTATGCAGCTAAACAAGTTCCAATGGATACAAGCAAAATGTTTTACTGGGTGACTTTTATGTCATGCTTTTTCCATTTATAGTCAAAATAAGCTTACTGCTATTCCTAGCCCGCAGGCAAGAGTAAATCAAGCTGTCTTCCAGTTTTAAATCAGCAACTTGCACACCACAGTAGCATTTGTATCATTTCCACCAAAGCAGCCATTCCATGCTCTTTTATGATTTCTCATACAAACCATACCTAGTTAAGAGCTATTTATAGCTTACATTGTCCCCATAAATAATAGTTTTTAGCAGCGAAAAAAACGTTTAATGGAATACCATAGAATTTAGATTAGCCCACCGGACATTTATCTAATCCGGTGGTTTAAAAGTAAAATAACTCTTCTTCATTAATAAAAGTGAAAGGAAAAAACAGTAATAGCTGACAGTATACTTACACACACATATATATGGAATAATACATTTGCAATATATTTGCATATATGTGTAGACACATAGACTATTTAGGTATGTTTATACCAAAGACCAGAAAATCGTGACAATAATAAATATGTATTGCAAAAAGTACAGCATGGTAGAAGATAAAAGTATCTTCTAGTTTTAATACTGTCTTGCAATATGGAGTATTCTCTTTTTGTGGAAGAAAGCAGTTTCTCTCCATTCTTGCCATATATGAAGTTCCAAAAAATAATTTTTCTCTAGCTAGAAACTATGATGGACAAAAGGCTGTTGGCTACTTAATCCACTACAAAAGACACATGAGTGTCTATGAGAATACTAGCTACTGAATATAGCTACTGAATCTGGTGGGAAAAATAGAGCAGAAGGATGCAACAGTTAACAACAGACTTCTGTGCAGAGAATTATGTGTCTAAGTAGTAAGTTTTCTGCACCTCGATAATGGACAGACATCTCTTTCCCATGTCCCTGTTACAAGGATTTTCACATTTTCTAAAAACCACCCTAAGAGCCGGTATTATGAATTATCCAGGCTGACTTTCATTAATGCCCTTTTAAACTTAGATCATTCCATTCTATGTAAAAAATTATTTCTGATTGTGTCCAGAAGGAAAAACATTGAGCACCCCAGACTTCAATAATTTTACAAATTGTAATTATAACCTCACATGGAGAAGTTGTAGAGTCTTCTTCCCTGGAGATATTCAAAAGCCATCTAAACACAATCCTGAGTCACGTGCCCCAGGGAACCCTGCTTGAAGCAGGAGGTTGGACTGGATGGTCCTCGGTGATCCCCTTCAACCCATTCTGTGATGCTATAACCAGGTATACAGTAAGTATTTTCTTGTTCTGACAAAGTTTCACTATTTTCTTACTGTTGTTTTCAGTGGAATTAACATACACAAAATAGCCATGAGGGGAAAAACAAGTGGTATTACAGAAGCAAAGTTGGACAAAATGATAAAAATGTTATCACCTGCTTTACAGTGATTAATATTTTCTATTATTTCCAGTGAAATCTAGAATCTTCTCAGATCATATAAAAACATTGTTAGGAAAATTAGGACCAACTGACTTCAAATGGGCAACAAACAGTCATAAATCTAAGTTAACTCTACAGATCAGAGGTTCAAATAAATTCTACTTAGTTCCAACATGTGGCTTATTTTTCAAAATAAAAAGAAATATTGCTGCATGCTCCATGTTACAGGCTAACCAGATGGTCGCTTGATAGATTCCTGTATTAGAGGAACCACACTGTACCCTTTCATATGATAAAAAGCGAATGTGTGTTTCATTTGGATTCCAATCAATTTTAATTCATTTTTACCAGACAATACATGCTACTAATGATTACCCAATTAACCTCAGAGCTCCATAGTAACCAGTGAATCTCTAAGAAACTTAATGACACAAATGCATTCTGAACCAACCAAATAACATGGATCAAACTACATTAAAATAAAATGAAAGTAATAGCAGCAAATTCCCAAAGCTTTTTATCTTCCCAGCTTCTTTTAACAATAATTAGCAAAGAAATTGGAAGCACAAAGAGTGCAATTTTGTTCTAGTGTCTCCCTGGTAACAAAAAGAATGCAATGTTTTAAAGAACTGTAACTTTTTCCAGTGCGTAAGAATGCACATAGTGAAGGTTTAAGATGCATCTCGATATATATAATCCGTGAAACTAAAGAAAGTAAAACCCAATTACATTAGCAAAATGACCACAAAAGAAACTAAGCTAAGGAAAAGGCTGGAGCGACAGATATTCAGTGTCAACAGAAAACTAGACAAACAGTAAAGGTAACCTGAGAGAACTGAAGACTCCACTAAGGAGTCTTGTGAGCTGGTTGGTAAAACAGAAAGCAGTAATAACAGAGGCCTTAAGTTTTTCCATTGCTTAGCAAAATGTGCTAAGGGAGAGTGGAAAAAAATCATATGGTGCCACTGAACACATCATAAAGAACATAGATTTTAAGTCAATGTACAGATTTGTTTCTTCCACTGACATACCACAGCAGTGAAATAAGACACCAGCACTAAGGATGGACAACAGCAGGTCAATAAGTAGTTCATTATGTAAAAAGTTTCATGCTACTTAAAAATTTTTGTCCTTCATTGTTTCTTGTCTACTATATCCACAGAAAAAATCATTGAGCCAAGTATCATATGGTATGTTTCATTGTGAGATTATATTAATATTTCCGATTGCCATCTTGTACTATTTAGCATTATTTTTAATATTCTACAAGAAAGCCCAAAATAACTGGGAATCATTTTTTAAATTAAATAATTAACCACTTCTGAGTCACACATCAGGCTTTCATCAACTATATCAGTTCTATGATGAACCTCTATATTTATTATTATACTGCAAAACAGTTGCTTAACCAACACTACTTCCCCCATCCTTGCTCCTCAAAACTTCCTCTAATGCTAAGAGAGCCACAGGGCAAAGGAATGCTAAATTTCATATGATTTGCAGACAATTTCACACTAGAACAACTGTAAAGCAGCCAAAGGTATGGCCAACACATTTACTGGTGTACAAAATATGTTCTTGTTTTGTAATTCCTGGGTTATGTGAAGCAGTACAAAATTTGTACATCTATCTTAATGGTACAATTAAAATCAATATAGCTAAACCAACATAAATCAGCCATGGAGAATCCTTTTTGAATGTTTTAAATTAATTTACTGGGGATAATATAAGAGATTTATTTCCATGTAGAATGCAGCTGAAGCAGTTCGGAAGCAAGTGAGAACAGACATATTCATAGGAGGTTAAAAAAAGCAGTCCAGGGAGATCCACTCCAGTGAGAGGAACAGGGAAGAAAATTAATTTGCTTGTGGAGTTCAAGACTTACAAGAAAGCTCCACAGACTTGAAAGGACAGCTGTGGTTTATTCATTATATGGGCAAAGGACTAATTATTTAGTTGGAGTTAGAGCCTGTAGATGTACAAGTTCACCCTCAGGCTGAAATCAGAGAGAGGGGAACGTTTCCAAAACATGACAATATTTCTGGGCCTAAACACTTTCAAATATAGAGATAATGTCTTCTATGAAGAGATCATGGAAAGTGAGAAGATACACATGTATATTACCAAGTTAATTCCCCTACTCATTCCTATCATCAGTAGGACTTTGAAACTTAAACAACCAAATTGACAACAACTTTGTTATTTTACCTGCTAACAAGAACTTAAATTTCCTCCTTCATCAAATAGTTCTCGATTCACATCTGAATTGTGATCACTACTCCTTAAAGAGCAGGCTCCTTTTCCTCATCTTCTTCCACAATTTTCCTGTGACAGCTTTCCAGCATGTATCTTCTCATTAGCTACAAATGTTCTCATGTCACAGCTCTAGCACTTTTCACAATGACATTTTTCAGAGCAATTTTTTCTAGTGGCTTAGGAAAACTAAAGAGTTCACAGAACATTACTTACCTTTTGAAGCCTTCCAGACAGAGCAGACACCTCTGTAATTTCTACTTTCTGTTTCAGCAGTTATCAGATATCCATCCAAATCCCTTAGGGAGTGGAAAAAAAAAAAGGTATTCTTTTAAAAACCTAAATATTTAGTAATAAACTTAAAATTCTTTTCAGGCTGAGTTGCAGAGCAGCATCCAATAAACACTAGGATCTCTTCTAGTATTTGCAAGCATGGGTAACGGGTAAAATTCTCTATTTAGGTTCCTCCAGTATCACTGCAGGAATTCTCTCTAAAACTCAAAGAAGTTATTAAATATTCACATTTTCTTCATTTCTGGCCATCAGTCTGCAGTCACCTCTTGACTGTACCATACCATGTGATTGATCTGTACCATACAAGTGAGAAAGAGTCGTACAACTGCAGCTATGCTCCGAAAGGCTGAATATATTACACACTCTTGGTCTAGGAGAGGTTCAACCAGTCCTTCCTACTCTCCTCTCTCAATACTATCATTAGAAGACTACAGCAGTGAATTAGGAGTACCAATGCACTTAACCTACAGCCAGACTGTTGGTCCCTGCAAAGACAGAGGGGAACTCACAGGCCGAGACCTGAAAATGTGCAAGAAGCTCATATCAGAATGTGCCCACCACGGGTAGGTGCTACAACAGACAGGAAATCTCCCAGCAAGCTACACAGAGTCTTTGCCTCAATACCATGGAATGAGAGAACAGTTTGGCTTGGAGGGGACCTCAAAGATCATCTCCTTCCAACCCCCTGGGCCAGGTTGCTCAGGACCCCATCCAGCCTGGCCTCAAACAATTCCAGGGCACCTGCAGCTCCTCTGGGCAATCTGGTCCAGTGCCTCACCACCCCCACAGTAAATACACCTCTCTAAGCAGCTTTTAAACATTCCAGACTGGCACTATCTCACTGGGACATGGAGTTGTGGATCCAGGGCTCAGAAAATACACCTATTTTCCTGCAGTACTTCATGAATTTTCTCATTTGCTAGCAATCACGAAGACAAAGAATATTTTTAAAGTGTCACTTGACTATAGGAAATTACAGCCACAGCTGTGAGGAGTGATAAGTGGATGGAATTCAAGAGGAATTTTTTTCCTTACTATTTGCTACATACTAAGCTACTACCTACTGCTCCATAGTGCTTTTATTTGAAGACTGCTTCTTCAAGAAGCTGAACCTTTCTGAAAACCATACAGTTAGACATTTTTACAGTAAAACAACTTACAGGTTTTCTGCTAACACATTTAAATTCTAATCTATCTTTAAAATTTTAGGTAAAAAGTGATAAAACCAGATCTTACACCTTCCATATGCAAAGCTGTGACACTCAACATATTTCCCATTCTACTTCAGAGATGATTTTGAAGTTGTCATCATGCAAAATTAACACTCTATTCCTTAACCTTATGCCATATAAATACACATTTGAGATTAATTTTGAATTTCACACTCACTTGATTAAAAAAATTATTTCAGTATTAGTTCAGAATCAGAATCTCAGCCATCAAGAGTATCTGTACTACACCTGTTGAACAGGAGAGAAAGGGAGCCTATGCCAGAATTCAGTCCCCTCCAGCCTAGGCAGCCAAACACCATAAAGATGCTTTGCATAATTAAAAAACCTCCCTGAAGCCTGCTCTAAATTACGCAGAAAGGCAAAGGAACTGCTCTATCAGGTAAAGCTTCCCACTGGTTCAACTCTTGTATGCTTTATCCTACTCCACAGTGTTACACAGGTAGGCAAAGGTGTTAAACTGGATACATGGGATCTGGCCACTCACACCAAGCTGCAAGTTCAGCTCTACGATAGCTGTGCTTTTGGGACAGTAAGCAGTACACTCAACCTTCAACCTTGGGTTGCATGTAGGAAGTATTTGACTGAAAATTGTGTGCTGCACAGCACACCCAATGCAGTCCTTCTGCATCGTGTAGAGAGATCAACTGGGGAAAAAAACCCTTCCTCTGAAGTCCATGAGCTGAGAAACAACTCCACTGGAACACATCTGCATTGCTGAGGTGAAGCCCCACTGCTGTTTGCAGCCCCCAGAGCTTGGCCCATCAAAGCAAAAAAAAAGCTACCTTTTTCTAGGGACGCCCTGTTACCAGAAGAGAGCAGAGAGGACTAATTTCCATCTTTAGTCAGTGTTGAAAACACTTATTGCGAACTATAATTTTTAGTCAGGTCATCCTACTGTATTAATTTCCAGTGTTATCTTAAAACATTTGACACAGCAGTTCCTTGCATGACCCAAAGGAATGTAATGAAACCTGACTTGCCTGGAAATAGAAGGCAAAAGTCCTTATTCTTCTGTGAGATTCCCTAAAGAGAAAGTTGAAAAAACTTTATTTGTACATTACTTTTAAACCAAGAGGGCATCATAGCTTGAAACTGATACTTCCCAGTAAGATGCAGATAAGCTGTTGGTTTTCAGTTCAACAATGGGATTGAAAATATGACATTACCAGAGGTATCATCATAAATTTACCAGTGCAGTAACTTCTTGAATAGCACTTTTCCAGAACTCTGTGGGTTTTGAAGCCCACAGGAGGGGGGAAAAAAAAAAAAAGAAAAAGTGGTAAGGGTAAGAAATTGATTCTTAGTAGGAGCTGTTGCTGGCATTGGAATACCATTGCTGGTAATGGGCACTTGAAACTGTGCAGGTATATTCATAGATGCAATGAACGCAGGCTTAAACTAAAGAACAGCATCGTAGAATTTTAGTATGACTCACTGAAGAGCATTCCTTGTGACCTGTTGGTGCTCCCAGCTGAAGTGATTCTGCTAGAACACTGTCACCAATTGATAGGAGGCAGTGACAGGTTCAAATACGAGGGCAACGAGTAAGTGCAGCAAGTCAACCCAAAGAACAAGAGTGTCACCTTGAATGGACCTGAATCAATGTTTTGAGTCAGTTAAAAAATCCTGGGCTGAGGAAATCTGACATTATACACTCCTCTATCAGTCTAACAATGAACAACATGATGTTTTGAAAACAACAAAACAAAGTTTTTTTCAAATTTTCACTAAATTTGATTTTTTTCTTTTTGTTCAACCTGCCACTCTCTGCATGTCTCATCTCTAGGTCTCCTGCACGCTTAAGCTGAGGGACCCAAATTTTTCTAGTCTATCAACACACATAAAATAAGGTTTCCTAGTGGATCTTCACAACCCTTGGTAGTTTCAGCACAAGATGATCTTTGATTTTTGTGACTCCATCTTTGTACACTTAGGAAACATCTCCGTGTTTCTCCAAGAAGCCTGTCACTGCTCCCTCCTTCCATGTCCTTCCTTCTTACATTTGAGCTGAGTCAGGAGTGTCCTGTTTATTGATCAACCTCCTGCACATTGCAATGACCAAGGACCTTGTGCTCCAAGGAGGCTGTCCTTGAAGATTACCCAGCTCTCCTGGAACCCCTGCAGTCCTGCTCACCATGAGACCTTGCTAAGACCCCCAAACAAGACAAAAATTTTCTCTCCTGAAGCCCAGCATTATAATTCAGGGATGTGTCCTGCACTCCCATTGCCTGACTAACATCCTGCCACAGATCGGTTCCTTAAACGTACGTTTGTAGTAAAGAGACCTGGCTGGTGTGAGCTGCTGCATTGTGGAGAGAAAGAAATATGGAAGAAAAAAACGTATTCCTTTTTCATTTGCTTTTTCCACTCTTAGCATTTCAGACATAATTCAATCTAAAAGTGTGATTTATGGCTTTTACATCTCTCATATTTCTTCCCAGTACTACAAAACCTCACAAAGCAATAGAAAAGGCTTAGGAAAAAAATGTCTTCAAAATTGATTTAAGTCCTGGACACTACAGAAGAGTTAAATTTTCCCAATAAGTGTGTTAAAGAGAGTCGTCTGTCAGTGAGTAAACAGCAATTCTGCTTTGTACTACTAATGAGATTCCCTGTTAAAGATCAGATTTCTTATGGAAGTTGCTATTTTTTGTTTAATGTCCTAAAATGAAAGGTTTAATAATATCAGGGCCTGGTATTATAACTATCACACAAATAATTTAAAAACCTCAATTACTAGTGCAGAAAAAAGAGGAAACTTTTGAATATATTTAATTATCCATAGCTAAAAAGAGCGTGATATCCACTTCAGAGTAGCAGTGGCTCCAGTTTTAAGATAAGGTTCCATAAAATATGCATTGACATGCGCAGGGAAGGGAGATCAGACTGCATTACAAATGCCACCCAAGAGGAACTATATCTTAAAATTTGATTTCTATCCAAGTTAAAAAGAAAAAGTCATCCTGGGGTTGGAGAACACCATGAGGCAAACAAAGTTTTATTATAGTTACTCAGAAATAAGGTAGTTGTAGTTAAACCACCAAATGCCCCTAATTTTTTTTTGTTCTACATATGAACATAGAACGTTTGTCCATTTCATATATCACTAAAAAAAAAAAAAAAAAATCTTAAACATATGAAAGCTCACTTTTTGTCTTAGTCCCTTCAAGGAAAGATCAGGATTAAGATTAAAAGTCATTGTGCTTTGCTGGTTTATGAATGAAGCAAAAAGCAAATCTTTCAAAACCAAAGCTGTGAGGCAAAACAGGGCACCTGCAGGGCTCAGAGACAGAGCAGCACGCGGGGTCACAGCTGGTTTGTTTGCTTTTTAAAACAGCCAAACATCACTGCTGCTTCTGTCCCCTCAGAGCTTTGCTGCCTCTGCTCGATTCATTGGGCAGAAGAGCTGCTGCTCTGTGGGTTTTGAGTTGAGGCAATGCAGCCTCACACACCCACATCATCTCCAGGATCCCAAGTGACCTCTCCAGAGATCCTGATTTTAAATTTATGACAAGTCTGATGGCACAGGCATTAACAACAGATAGAGCATGTCTTTAAATATGTAAGTACACCTGCAAAAAAACTGAATAACAACTTCATGGAGAGACAGAGGGGAAGGTTGGTCCCACTTCTAAACACTTCAGAGTTTCAGATTTTGTGCTAACCTACAAGTCATAAATTAATTGATTACATGATTTCCTTAATAGGATTCCACAAAGTACACATGGAAATATTTTCCTGATGGTTGACACATCGTGGTCCACAGAATGCTGCTGATTTCTCAGGCTGTGGTAAGAGGCAGACACCAACTTATCTATCTTTGCAATAGATTTGTTGTTGCTTAAATGTGATTCATTCCAAAAAGTTGGTAAATATTGCCCCACTTGTGAAGTGATTACACACAGATGGAGTAAAAGATTAACTGTAGCAGTGTCGACTTACACTTAGCTGTTCGAAAAATGCAACTGTTTAGTATTAAGATAAATAAAAAGCTTTATTTTTCTCCCTCTCCTTAAAGGACATTAAGCATTTTCAGCTTCAAAAAGACAAAGCAAGGAAAAGGTGCTGTATCCTATTTTGCAGACAGGGAGACAAAGCTTCACGTCCATTGTAGTGAAGATTCAACAGTTTGGATTTTTCTAAAAGTACGTGGATTTGCATTGTAAAAAAAACAAGCTCACAATGAAGGCTAATTCAAAAACTCCTGTACTTCAATAAAGAAATATTTCCACCCCTTCAGCTATTAAATTTCATTAATATTACTTCACAATGCTTGGTTTAGATTAATTTTATCAACCACACCTTTAGCAATTTTTCAAAATATTTTTAGCACCCTCACAACCCTAAGAAATAAGTACTGAAAATTAATATTCAAGGGAGCAATCTTTTCTCCATTAAAAAACAACCCTGACCCTATAATATTCTAATTGAAAGCACCATAACACAGATTTGCTTCAGAAGTTGAGAAAATGTCACAGGATTTCCTAAAAAGTACATAATCTACAAAAAAGCTCTCCTGAATGGAATTCCAAGGATCAGTAAGCAGTTTTGCTGACCTTAGAGAAAATTAAGTTATATCAGAAATAGGGTCCCTAGGATACTGAAACAACAAACCAGAGATTTTTATACTGAGACCATGTTCAGATAATGGTAAGAAATCCAGAAATGTCAATAAATCATAAAAGCTAATTATGGGTTAATCTATTGGGCCCTGAATTTTTCTGTTTTCAGTAGCATGTTCTTGTAAAGAAATACTTTGAAAAGTCCTGGGATATTTTCCTTCTCACATCAATCCTTGCACAGTAAGTCTTTCCACAGTTTCCCTTGAGAATAGTCTTTTAAAACAGTCATTCAAAATCAGCACATGAAATAAGTAGCCTTCTGCAGAGTTAGGCAGCCATCAAAATGACTATATTTAACGCTGAAGCATTTTACAGATTGCCTTCTCCTCTTCTGATCTCCAGAAATTTCCTTTTCTCATCCACTGAAACATCTGCGACAATATCTAAAAATAAGATACCTTAGACAAGACTACTTGGAGACCAAAGTAACAGCAACCTCATTTTCATCATGTTCACTTGCTCGGTTCATATTACCACAGTTGTAAGATTCACTTATTTTAATCTAACTAGTCTGGTTGAGTATAAATATTTTCTAATACAAAAGAGTTTCTGTAATGGTTTGAAGCCTAAATTAGCTGGCATAGATCAAGAGCTAGGTCTTCTTCTACTAAACACTAGCAAATCATATTTTTTCTTTGTAGGATCTACTACCAAAAGGGAGAACACAGGTAGAAAAATATTTTATTCCTAGTAAATATGTAATTTTTATATTCCTCACAAAGAATATATTTAAATGAGTCTCATCCTATTCAGTCTCTTTCAGACTGCACCCAGACCGCCAGCCATCTTGTGGGTAGCTGGGTGAGAAAGAAACATTTGTGCCTCCCTGTTGCAGTTAATTAATAGCACAAATGTTTAAAAGGAGAGTTTCCCATTTCATAATATGCAGTAATTGAATGCTGAACGGCCAAACAAGCGCTGCCACAGATATTTGAGTCTGACAGGTAAGCAGAGGCTGACTTTGTGAACTACACGTTGTAGGTGAGGGTTTAGGTGATCCCCCCACTGCTCTGAGGACACACCTCCACTGCTGTCGAGGGCTCATCCCCTCCCCATCTCACTGCAAAGCATCCTTGTCCCATTCTTTACAAAATACTCTTACAAAATAACAGCCCTAGGGGGGCTCCAGCTATCAGCTAGAAATAGGTCTCGTATTGTTACCTGGACAACAAATCACATAAGACTCTCCCTTTCTTCCTACACAGGCACTTCAGAAATATATAGCCTTAACATACTTAATTTCTATTTTATCTGGAGAAAAGGAAGGTAGTTTTCTTAGAGGATAAATAAAAGCTCTGTGTTACTCAGTGAAACTCTGGGTCATGTCCATCAGAGCAGATGCCCTGAGATTGCCCCAGGGAAAGGGGAACTCACCGCTGGGTGCAGCCCAGGGACCCCTGGCCAGCCCAGCAGTCCTCAACAGCAGCAGGCTCTAGACAACTCCTCAGTCTTCAGGAACAGCAGTAATTCAGAGCCAGGGCCGACCCAAGCAAAAACAACAGGAGCAGGATGGAGAACAGGCAGACCCACAGCACTGCTGGAAGAGGAGGGAACCCTCCCACCTGAGCTTAAATGGAGCTGTGCCCTTGGGCAGCAGGTGGGGCAAATAAGGGCAATCAAGGCCCATCAGTGCCCTCAGGGCTGAGCCCTTCCTGCAGCTGAGGAAGAGCATTAAAGTGTCAGGGAAGGGGTTTGCATTCATCCTACTGCTGAATATTGATAATTTTTTAAATAACCTATTTGGGAGTAAAAAAAAAAAGAAAGAATTGGTCCACAATGGAAACCACTGAACGGCAGTTATCTGTTCTCCATCAAGAGAGGTGAAACTTGTTAATTTGTCTTATTTTAATCAGGATCAAGTACATATGACAAACTGTTTCAAATCATTGCTACTCAGGGGGTTGATGACAGTCTCTAAGATACATCTGTTCTGTAGTTCATTAGTAAGCTTCCAAAAAAGAGTAAAATAGATCCTCTTTCATTTTCTTAAAAGAATGAGTTCCTCTATTGAGATAGATATATGTAGATAGATAGATAGATAGACATGCAGAAGTGGCCCCTTGATTTCTTTGATCCTCAATTTGTCCAAGGGTAATATTCTCCATGAATAATTACTCTGCAAAAAGCAGATTATGCCTAGCCCTACCCCTGTCTTAAGCTGCAGTATGTAAACTCAAAGGTGTGTAAACACTGTTAAAAATACCTCAATGATACCAAAATATAACATTCAAGATCCTTTCCAAACAATGGAGATGTAGATCTTGCAACTTCCTGTGGAATAGGCTAAACAGCCTCCTAGGCATAACCTTCTGCTTTTATTAAAACATCATCTCTTTCTTATTACCACTTCCCTTGATCTTCATTCCTTCTGTGTGAAGTCTCAGCTTAACTTGACTAAATTCATAATCATTTTGTTTTACTCTTTTGTCACTTCTTTTATTTTCTGGCATAATTCAACATATGTCCAACTCCAATGTGCAAAGGTTTCTGCATGTTTCCTCACAGTGCCTGGCCTCTGGAGTAGAGGCTGAAATGAAAAGCAGGAGCCTTTGTGCCTCAGTTGCTCTTTCTGAGGCTGAGAAGTGCTGCTGTTATAAATCACATGGAATTAAGGAAATGAACCACGTGCACAAAGTATTTCCTGTGAAAGATTTTCTTGTGCTTGATATATTTGTGCTCAGAACTAGAATCCAGGAGACATGGACATGGCCCTTTCTTGGGTTATTAGACCACCTGTTTCAAAATACGATTTCTTCCACTAGTATCACTTCTAATCCCTTTCCTGATGCCACATTTTCTGTTGTGAATTTATGGAAGTGATTACTATGGGATGGATGCCAGTCTGGTTCCAAAATGAATAACATTTCTTTCAAAATTATTGCAAGTTTTAAATTGAGTGACAAAGCACCTCAGGGAAAAAAAGAATCTTCTGGTCAAAGCAAAGAGCTGGATCTCAGAAAGTGGTTTGATTTCTCCATGCATTTGGGGTCTTTCCTGGGCATTTTAAATTAGTCTTTCTGTCACTGTTCCTATTACAGAAAGCTAATGCTTACTTTCTCGTGTCTTTAGTTGCTTTTTAGGTTCTTTTTCAGTTGGTAAGCTCTTCAAGGCAAGGACGGTTCATGCAATGTCTGGTACAAAAGGCTGCTGATTTCACTTCTGGCTTCTGAGGTACTTTGTAATACAAATGATGATGCTAATCATATTGGGTGAGTCTCCAGAAATGGGGCATTTTAGAAGTCTGACAGAAATCAAAGGAGGGAAAAAAACCCCAACTTTATAAACATGGTAGTCCTAAATAAAAAGCTATTCACTTCTTATTCTTCTTTAGGCGCCCTCTTTAGTTGGTAGTGACTGGTAAATTAATGGATCTCTTGCAAAGGAAGTCTTTGCATCACTTACTTCTTTGTAAATCTCTAGGTAGATTAGAGGATTTTTTGCCTTCTTTTTTGCTTTTCCTTAAAACGTTATAAATACTTCCTTTCTATTTTGCTGTCCCACTGCTTTAGACATTGAGATAGTTATATCACAACCACAGATAAATTAAAATGACTGGTGTGAGGTTATAGATACACACAAGAACAAAAGGACTGATGACTGAAAAGAGAACTGTTTTAAATTATTCAGAGAGATTCTTTTTCTTTCCTTGGGGTTTTGAGAGCAATTGAAAAAAGTGATGAATGGATATGAACGCTGCATGAGCAATCTGACACTGTCAGACCCAGCATTAGTGCCATGTACGTTTCCCTCTTTTGATCACTCACTTCAAAACTTGTTCAGTTGTCCTCAAACACTTTACCTCTTTCTGTTTAAATGCAGAACTTAAATATTGTCCTCTAAATCATCTTCAGAAATTCTTGCAGCAGTACTTTGGAGTACCTGTGTGGTACATACCCATGAGAATCCATTTTTTCCAAACTTTTTTTAACCTTGATAGTATTATAAAGGAGAGTCTAGGATCTTCAAAGTAGTGAAAAACCCAGGAGTAAACCCAGAGGTTTTCAGTTCCTCCCTTCTACTTCTTGAATTAAAAACAGTGAAACTATTTTTTCCTTAGATGTACTATCAAAGCAATACAGCAATCAAAAAGATACCAAAAAAAAAGTTAATAAAGCTCTTAAAGGTGTCATGTCAGCCAGAATCCTTGAGATTTTGAACAAGAAAAAAAAGATTATGGATAAAGACGTGTAGTGTGTGCACAGGGGCCTGCTCAGGTAGAGTTAGATCACACACTGTGGAAATGATCTGTATCAGCATAAGTAATGATCTCTGGTTCTTGCTGTATGCTCACTTACACAAGCCAAACACTGTGATTATTCTCCTTATTTTTTTTCTGTTGGAGGCAGAAAGGCCATCTCACCATTTTTTTTTCTCATAAATTGTAGGACTTTTAAGAAAGTTCATTGTGGTCACATTTATATCTCTCCTTTTTATTAGCCATGCCTTTGGAACACAGGGGAATTGTTGGAGCAGTATCATTTGCCATTATTTTCTACATTACAAACCTAAACAAAATAAAATAAAAAGGACAAACCAAAAATATAAATTTTAACTGTTACCACTAGGTTGCAGAGTGAGTAGAGGGCAAACAAAAACTGGAGGAATAAAGCTTATATATGTGAATATATAACTGAACATATCTAATAAAAAATAATATATATGAAAGCATTAAAATACTACTTATTTTTACAGATGTTGCCAAGGTCACACAGGCTTAGAGAAAATGGCTTGATTTATATTCCAGGTGTTTCTCCTTAGAGGTTTCACGTTTCAGCTCTATTCCCAACAATGCTACAGCTCAATAATGGAGGACAGCAGGGAAGTTTTCTATGTGTTTCCAAGATTTTTACAATATTGAGAGCTAAAAGGATTCATTTTTTTTTCAACTTGGTTTTCTTTTTAAATCAGCACATAAGCTGATAAAGAATATGATGAAATTACCTTGACTATTCAATTGTTTAATACACTTAATTAATTCATTTGGTGAAATTGTTTTCCTTCTTTCTTCAGGGTGTTCTATTAATACTGTCGGTTTTGTCTATTCCTTTATGCTCTTTAATTGGTTGACATGAAAGGTTGCAAGTCAGACAGGCAGTTTTTGACAACAATTTTCTACCCAGTTTACACAAACAGATTTGTCCATTTAAGTTACAAAAAGGTGCAAAGTCAATCCTTCAGTGACTCTTGCGATTCCTCCAAAGGAGTACACTGGTCTGCATTTCTCAGCTCCCTAAGAAAAAAACTCCCTAGGAAAAACTCTGTCAGCAATGAAGGCTGGGTTAGAATCCCTAAAGGAATTTCCCTCCACTGCCAGTGTGTCCATATAAAGTTTACGAAATGAAAGTATAATGCAAAAGATCTCATGCGTGTCTAATAGACAGCCTCAGGACTGCATGTTATAAAGATTATTTTATGTAGAGAAACAGTGTCCATAAATAAATTGTTGGCCTCTGTCTTTTGCTTGTCACACAAGGACCACACAGTTGTCTGTTTTTCCCATTATCAGTTCCTGGGAGTCATCACTAACAGAATTCTATTCACCTTATTTAATGTGACTTTGGACCCATTGCTCAGTGGAAACAAAGAAAAGAATTATCTATACTTCCATGGTTTTGGATAAGACCCTCTCAGCTGGAAAATAAGATATATCTCCTAACATAGGAAGTACCAGAAGCTTATCCTGCAGCAATATTCTGCCTGTATTTGTTGAACTGGTTTCTTTTTGGCTCTGGTTTAATTCTGATGCTAATATGTTGTTCCTTCTGGAAAAAATGTGAACCAAATTCCACTACAACAAATGAATGAATGAAAACACTGCTGGGTAAAACAACTATCATTTTATAGCATTTCTCATTGATAAATCAGTGTAATTATCTTTATTTTTCAGGGCAAAAAGAAAAGCAAAGTGAAGAGATGTGATTTATCTAAAAGACTGACAGCAAAGGTAAAGAATTCCAGAGTCTAAGTCCAGGGCTTGAAGGATTTATTTCAGCAGTTCGGGGCAATCTGTCAATCTGGTGAGAGATGTTTCATGTTTTACATACTGTGTTTTCTAGCATAGATTTCATTCATGTTTATATTATTACTGAAACTATTGCAGTATAAATTATCAGAATCCTCACAACATTTTCTGTGAAAATGTTTTCCTGAAAAACTCTGCCAGAAGATTGATTTTTCACAAAGCATATCAAACACTACCTCATTAGAAAGCTGTGAAGACAAAGCTATCCTGGAGCCCAGGTAGGAGTTTTCAGTCCAAAACCGGCAGGGTACAAATGTTTCTATTCACGCTTTTTTCCTCTTGCTGTCTTGGATTGCTTTAACTTCACAACATGTACCTTTAATCAGTAATAAAGGAGTCAATGAAGGATAGTTGCTCATTTTACTACTGCAGGTAGGATATATATTTCTGAATTAGGATTATGTTTCTGAAACAAAATTTCTGGGCAGGTCATGGACACCTGATGTCTAACTCAGGTTTTTGGATAGACTACATGTATGCAGAAACATTTCATGGTGTCTACATTTCTCAAGATCAATAATACAATTAAAACATTGGCTCTTCACACAATTATTTAGTCATAAAACAATTGAAATGACTTGTGGAGTTACATTTGCTCAACCAGGGATTCCCATCACTGTCACTCACTTCCCAACAATTATTTATCTGTTTCAGAGAGTATGATTTCAATTCCATGTATATTTAACTGTGATGACCCCAGTTTCTGTCCTTTAAGAGACTTGCCTTATTTTAGGGATTTCATGATTCTATTTGGTATTTACTTTTAGTACATATTATTACCCTTTTTGCAACGACTCAGAATCATGCTTGATTTACCTTTCTCCTGGCTTCTGAAGTGATTGCCTGGTGCATACATGTCAGATTGAGGGCGCTGAAGAAGGTCAAAGCAATGACAGCCTTCAGGGCTCTGTCAGGGAATGCTAAAGTGCCTACTCATCACTCAGCACTGCCACAAGCTCATCCAGAAAATACAGCCAGAGCGTAATGGAAGCGGTGCTTGAATAAGCTTCAGTCCTTCTTTTCATCACTCATAGCTTTCCAAATTTTATACTTAGGGCCTGATTTTCTCAGCAGAGAGCATCCTTCTCCTCACCTTGACTTTCAGAGAAACTGCTGTTTGAGAATACAGCTCCTGTAATTTCAATTTCTCTCCCTATAACAAGAAAGGCCTGTTACTGGCCAGCCTGAAGGCATGACAGTCAGCAGCACTGGCTGGGGAAGCAGAATGTTATTAGCGTGAAGAAAAGGCATATATGGAAACCAGACTCCAAAACAGGTTCACTGTTTCAGTGGGATCCTGGCAGGAGCGATTAGGGACTTATTAGGGTTCCTTTACCAGCATGGAAGAGAATTCTCATAATAGTTTTCACTCTGGCTTAAGCTGCTGAAACAGAAGTCTGCAGGAGTTGTCTGAAGGGGTGTCATTGCTTGCTATACCTTTGTTTCCTTTGTCATGAAAACAAGCAAGGCACTGCTTGTTCTCCACCTGTGTCCATGTCTGCCACAAAATAAACCATTCCCTTATAAACCTTTTAGTTTCCAGTGTTGAAAGTGCCCAAAAGAGGTGTGCTACAGAAACATAGATAAATTACTTTAAAAGGACCTTAATTTTATGTCCTTTAAATTGGAGCTTACACTCTTTTAAATGTAGTCTGTTGGAAATGAATACATGTGAGATTATGCAGGTACTGTGCATCTCTGGATTCTATCACTTCTGTCCACTTTGGGCCACATTCTAACACTGTATTTGCATTAGGAGGACCTTAACTCACTAAGGTGAGCCAGGCACTGCCTAGCTGGAGTAAGTGCTTCAGAATTTGGCAATTTATAAACAATATTTTTCTTCAGCTACAAGTACCACAAAAGTAACCAGACTCTGATCACTGAAATGAGTTCTTCTCATCTAATGCATAATTGCCAGCTACAATGTTACCATGCAACTTTCATTCTACAGTGCAGCAGAGAAATCCCATTAGCTTCAGATGCTGCTCCTGGTGACAGTGACCAGTAGCATGGAAAGGCTGATGGAATTGCACAGGTGTCACTACAGACAAAATCTGTAATAAGTGAAGTTGTGCAAGTGCAGCTGAGAGCATAATTTAGCCCACAGAGTACTTGTTTGGGGTGAGCTGTATAGGATGGAAAGAAGACAGTATGTCTGGAAAGATCTAAGCTCTGAAGTCCTGGCACTTGGGAAAAAAACCAATTTTCTAGAGAACTTGCTGACATAAGGTGTGGAAATTCTTGAGACTCAGTGATCAACATCTTTCTGTGTCAATACGTCATGCCCTTTTGTGCCTCTTTTCATGGTTGAACTGTTTTTCAAACAGTTGAAAAGGAGATTTGAAAGGTCAAACATGAAAATTTCACCAAAACCATAAAAAGATTTCTTAAACTAAGAACTAATCAACAGTTTCCTTAATCTGTTCATATTTCTAACACAGTGCTACTTCCATAATGGCACATATCAATTTTCACCGTGTTTCTGGATACTTGTTGAGACTTTTCTGTCTATCCTTGAACATATATTTATTAAAATACAAGTATATGTTCAACTTAAGTTTTAAAGATGATCTTTTTCTGATCACTAGTTCACATATTCTTTTCTACCATCAGTTAATAACCCTAACTACAATATGATTATATGTTGCTATAATTACTTTATCACTGATGAAGATTCCAGTGGTTGGATAAGAGCACTCAGTTTTTCAGTCTGAAACATATTAGGGTAAGCATGTAAAGGATTTTATTCCATTAAAAGAACCAAATGGCTGAGGTTTGCTCTTTTATGTCAGTACTGTAAAACCAGGTTAGTGTTTAATGATGAAGAAAACAGATATTGGACACGGTCTGTTCCTAAGCCTCAAAAACTAGAAAAAGTTAGAAGTAAAGCATCAATCTTCTCTCATTCATATTGTTTCTAGCAAACTCCAGCTCTCCTTTCATTTCCAACTCCATTAGGTAGCCAAAAGCCCTAAATATGCAAACCTCAGAGAACCTGACCTACAAAACCAAACCTCCCTGGTTTCCTCATGCACAGAATCATTGACTGTATCAGAAGAGCAGCACAAGCAGGGCCACACACCCTTTCCATGGGGCAGGTTATCCTGCTGCAACACTCTGGGGATCCTGGAGGGCTTTATGCAAACCTACTGCACTCTGCTCTTCTGCTTCTTTCCTTCTACCCCAGCTTTAACTGTTCGGTTGGCACTGCAACATGCTGGTCATCAAATTATTTATGGGCTATTTTCCTTTGCAGACAAATGATAACAGGTGTTCTTCAATAGCAACCACTATATAATTGGTATTATAGGAAACAGCACTTACATGAAGCAGGAAAAAGAAATCCCAGAGATTTTCTTTTGAAAGGAATAGGGCAACCCCTCCTCCATCCAATAAACTAATAAAACATTCACCAAAATAAGTGGGGTTTTAAGCTCTTCATCTCATCTGTATCAATTAATTTGCACTAAATCTCATTAACATTTCACTTAATGTTCAAAATTTCCTTTTTGGGGGGGGGGTAGTTGTCACTTCAATAAAGGTTTTTTTCAAAATGAAGGTTCAAAGCTTCTGCATACACTGAACACTAATGCAGGCACTGCACTGTAGCGAGTTGAAAGGAAATCTCATTAGGAGAGGATTCCAGGACAAAAAAACCACCATCGCTCTTAGTGCTAATTAGCAGCTTTTTCTGCTTTTTTAAACTGAGTTCCGAAAACTGAATGAGTAGGTGGATTATATCACCCCAGCGGTATTCCTTCAGGTCAAGGGTGAGGCACCTTGTGAGGGTGCTGCTACTTCTTGTTCAGATCCAAGAGCTGCATAACCTGCCAATTTCCTAATCCAGCAACAGTCAGAAATTCAGGTCTGTATGTCTGTAATAACACTAGCATGAAACAAAAGAAGTGTAATTTCTGTAAGAACTCATGGAGCTCTTTCTTTCAAAATTAATAGAACAATAAGTCAAATGTGTGCGAAGTTGTCAGGACTTTAAATTCTGATATGTATTTTAAAACAGTCTGTGTGATATCCCAAGGCAGTAACCCATTTTAACCATACTATTGACGATTAACGTGGCAGGTACACAGGTAGAACATACATCTTCTAGCCATGGAATAACTGAAAGAATATTCCTACACACTGGATTCAGAAAACACAAGGAATGAAGGAACCAGTGAGTCACTGCAAAGGAAATTTTCATATGATTTGGGGAAAAAAAGCACAAGTAAGATTTCTGAAGCAGGCTACAACTTTAAAACACCATCAACTCTTCCTCTGATTCAATTCAGCTTGGGTTATAGAAAGGCATAGACAAGTAACCAAATTCACAGCATACACAAAACCACCCACAAAAATCAGAAACTACATAATCCATCCAACCTGTCAGGGTGTTTAATCACCTGTACCCTGACGGTACATTAAGAATTTATTCACCGCATCTGTTGATTTATGTTTTCTTTAACCACGCTCAAGAAAGCCCAAAATCATCCACAACTCCTGATTTCAAAATAATATACTAACAATAACCAATTCCTCATTCTTTCTTGGGCTCAGAACCTCAGAACCTAGAGTCTCCCTAGACTCAGCACATTTAAGAAGCACACCCAAGTGCATCCAGGTAATCATTCTACACAGGATCTGTAGACTTCAAGTGCAAACAAATCCTATACTACAAGAAAATATCTGTAGTTCTCAGAGAGATAAAACCAGTGTGTCAAAGCATCGTATTTAATCATGGTTGTTTGTTTAGAGGTAATTATATACTCAGTACTCTTGTGGTTCTCCAGTCAACAAAAAGGGATGCAGAAAGCCAAAAACATTTTAAATTCTAGTGAAGTCCTTTAGATGTCCTTCCTGTGAATATAAGTTCTTTTCAGCTTGACCTTAACTCAGTGGTTTTTACGTTATGGGGGTTCTTTTAGGTTTTGCCCACTGATATAGGTAATTCCCTGAAGGGAACTCTTACCTTAAACTTTCCTAACAGGAGATGAGAAGACAGAAGAGCTGGTTAGGGTTGTTGTATTTTGTTGCCAAAGCCTTGAAAAGCATCTGTTGTTATATGGAAAAAAAATGGATGTCCCTTTAAAACAGACAGCCTACATTGTTCAGTGAAAATCTCTGATAATGGTATCTAAATGTTTCAATATTTTCTTGGCTATCTTTCACCTTGACAGCAATGCACTAAAGCTGTCAGAGGCCTTTTAAGGGCAGCCACTCTAAATTAATTTTACTGGAACTTAATTATTGTCAATGTTTATTCAAAAGAAAACAAAATCTAGTGATTAGAAGTAAAGGAATGTTCTAAAGTTTCACTGAAGTTGATAGAAAACTTCCACTGGGGTAGACAGAAAGCAGAGTGGATGATGAGTTCCCCACAGGGGCTGGAAGGTAGAAGCATGTTTTGCTGTATGCAGTTCTCATTTTTTAAATGCTCCAAGCTGTTTTTAATAGGATTTCTCTCTATCGAGTTCTCTAATCTCTGTCTTTTTCATGTGTTTCACAAAGTGCGACACATTTACAGGCATATGTGGTTCTGAAATAATGAATTCATTTAACTGTGCAGCTCATTACTGCCTTTTGATCGTTCCAGTGACTGGCACAGCCACGCTCATTCCCGAGTGCTGGAGCTGGGATAGGTGTAAACACTTGAACGACACAGGACATGAGTGCATTGGTTTTAACAGAGACATAATCAGTAGGGGCAATAGAATGCCAGTTTTGATTAGGAGTCTGAAAGCCAAATAAAAGCCTGCTGAGGCAAGGTGGATATTTCTACCACTCATACTGCAGCACAGCACTTGTGCTTGGTGAGAGACGAGTGGGGAGGATTAGCATGACCTTTTCTTAATAAACAGGCCTGTAAACCTTTAGGGACTGGATGGTAAACAAAGCAAAGAGTTTTGGAAAAGAACAGAAATCACATAATTTTTATTAAGGCTTGTATTGTCTAGCTTTGATTTTTAAATCTGTAAGATATTCTCCTGTCACTAACGTTTAATAACAATTGTGTGTCCCAGAGCTGGGAACCAAATTTATCATGGGACCTCATTCAAATTGCTCAGTTTGAACTTGCTTCATCTTTAGCTATTAAAAAATAAAAGCAGAAAACTCAATGCACATTGTCAATACAATACATGAAAATACGTTAGAAAGTGACACCATTGGTTATGAAATCTGAGACAAAATTTTAGTGCTCCAGATACCTAAAGTCATTTGACTCACTACATTACCTTGGTGTGTCTCTTAGTCTCTGTAACTACTGAAACATGAAAATCACAGTGGTATCTTCTGTCTTCTCTGTAAGACTTTGGTGCTTCCATGCTTATTCCTCCTCTGTTCTCATAGGCAGCAGTGTCTGAGCCACTGCACTGGAGTTATGTATCAAATAGAAACCTTTTATGCTTCCAAGGGAAATTGGTTTCAGGGGTATTTAATAACAATATCCTCCATGTCTCCAATTTTCTGCAGTCTTCCTTCTTCCTGAGACAAAAAAAGAATTTATATTTCCTGTCTCTATACTCCATACTTAACCCAGACACTGATGACACTCAAGGGAAATATTTGCACTTTCCCAGAATTGCACTGTTTGGGCAGAGAAGGCCACTATTGCCAAAGTTATTGCAGAATGTGGTTGGCAAATTTTCTGGTGGAGAGACTTTTTATTGCAGTGTCTTTCAACGTAGTAGCAGTTTATTTGTCATTTTCATGACTAACTACAGAAACACTTTTAAAAGATGCTTCATTTTAATCATTCCATCTTTCCTATACTTTGTAAATATGCAATGTAACAAGCAGTTTCATGAGCATTGGATCGAATAGAGAAAGATTTTTCAGAGTATTTATGCTTCATGGAAAACTAAGGAAAGTACTGTGAAGTTCTCTCTCCCTAACCAATATAGGATCCTAACGTGAGAGCAAAATTAACAGATTTACTGGATGTTCTGGGTTTTGGGTTTTTTTTTTAATATTGGAAAATCAATTAAGGGAATAACATTAAAATTAAAAAATAACAACATAAACAAAGCTCCGTCTAAGTTTTGGGCATTCCTCTATTTTTCTTTAATGTGAATTCTGTGGTGCATAATATACAGTGAGTTCAAACTTCTCATGTTCCTTTAAAGGAGTTGTTTGCCAGGCTATTTCACAAAATTTATGGGAATTTAATATTACTCATACCTTTCATAATATAGTTTAAAGTCAACAGTAAGTTCAAATATAATTTCCTGTACCACCTGTGGAATGAGTGTCATACTTCTGGATCATAGCATCCAGGTAAGAATTCATTTCATTTTAAATTAATGTTTTCCAGTCAAATAACAAAAAAATAGAAAGAGCAGTCAGCAGGTAGCAGGTAGCATTTATTTCTGTAATGGAGCTGCCATTAAATCCTTTTTCTTCCCAAAGGATTGTGCATATATCTAATAGAGTGATATTATTATACTGCATATAACAATGTCAAGCCAATGCTTCTGAAGAACTGCAGAGGACCCCAGACAGTAAAGTTGCTTAGTGAGGAAGTCACAGATAAAATTTGGTGCAAGTAAGTGAAGATGATACATCCAGGAGAAAAACTATCCCAACATTATCATGTCTTTCAACTGACAGTCATGTAGGAATGAGATTTTCATGTTACAATAAACGTCTCTGTGAAAACATCAGCTCAGTGCTCAGTAGTGGCTAGAAAGCAAATTTAGTGTTAGAAATTATTGAGAAGCAATAAAGACTAGAACAGACAATGTTATTATGCCACTGCATAAATCATAGTCTGCTTCCTCTCAAAATGCACAATGTGGAGATGGAAAGGCTATGGGTGGGTGGATCAGATGCATGGAACTGCTTTTGTAAAAGGAGCAACTGAGTACATTAGTATTTTGTGTTTGAAAAAGACAACTGAAGGCTGAGTAGAGAGAGGTCTATAATATTGTGAGTGGAAAGGAGACAGTGAATAGAGATTGATTGTTCACTGCTTCTTCCAATACAAAGGGGGAAGGGAGAGAGAGGGAAAGAAATCAAATAAAACTACAGGGCTGAGATAAGATCAAACATCTTTGCACAGTGTAGAATGGTGAGATATTTCTTTATATTACACGTATTTAAGTTATGTAGTAGCTAAGTTACAAATTACTTCCCAAAGAAGTCAGCAAATGCTAAAAGACTACACGGGTTGAAAAACAATGCACAAAATGACTGAAGAAATTCCACGAGTCCCACTTAAAACAAAGATCTCTGCTTCAGGACATATGTAAGTAAGAAATCACTCAAAGCTAGCAGAATATTCAGAGAACATACTGCTGTGTGCTTGCTCAGGCCTCTGTCTACCCTGTGCTCCTGCAGAGGTTGGCCAGCACCACCACAACCACAAACTGCTGGACTGGACTGACCTTGGTCTGACTCTATCCTTGTTTCCAGCCAGAAATTCTTCCGAGAGCCACAGGCATTATTCAGCTAGGAGCTATCTAGTTCTGTTTTTCTCACACTTCAGATTTCTGACAATTGTCTTGCTCTTCCAGTGTAAATTAGACAATAGAAAAATGTTCAGTAGAACAGCCTTCTCTATCACTGTTTGTGTGTATGCGAGACAGAGAGAGAAACAGAGAGAGAAACAGAGGGAGACCAGTTGTTGACATTTTCAGTAGAATAAAAGTGCCTGTGATCCCTTTACCAGGAACAACTGCAAGTCAGATCATCAGCTGGGTACACTGGAATAGTCCCATTGCAATCAATGATCTGCACTAGTTAGCCTAGCAGAGGATTTAACTTGAGTTTCTTAAGCCTCAGAATGGCTCTTAGATTTGCAAAAGTAAGTTGCTGACGCACAGAACACTGCAAAATTTTTCGATTTGTTCAGCTGGTTATACATTTCACTGTAAGCCAGATCTCAGATCCATCTGCTCTTTGCCCATTAATTCTGCTCTAAACCTGACCTTGTTTGTCCCTTGACCCTGTTTTGCCAGAGTTCATAGTAATTCTGTTGTTTGTGCAGCTCCATCTATCTTACAAACTCTGCCTCCTTCCTTACTTTGGTCCTACGTACTATAAAAATATCCACTAAATTTTCATGTGCTGCATAGTGTGCCAAATTACTTCATGACACTCCATAAAATGCTGTTCTGACACCAGTATCAAATATACCACATAGTTTATATAAAACTAATTTTGTCCTTCAGCATGTGAACATTAATCCCTACAAACAAGATTATTTTAATTATCATTTCAGCTCAAGAAGAAATAATAAAAATTTTTAAAAAAAGAGCAGGAGTTGTCAGTGTTGGTGACGTACAGAAATAATCAGACACAGGATTCACTGTTCTAGTAGGCACCAACATTGCAACATGGCTAGAGCAGGAAAGACAGGAGTGGGAGAGCAAACTGCGTATGGGTACAGCTCAAGAAAACATAATCCCTGGCATAAGAGAGCCCTTGAGTCCAGGGGCTGTCACAGTTTCCAGGCCAATTGCATTGCTGTCTTCTCCAAGGCCCTGCCATGTACCACCACGTCAGGTCTGCAGACCTCCTCCTCCTCTTGTGAAGATTTAGTTATTCAATCACTTGTGAATTTATTCCCAACAAAGTGCAACCTGCAACATGCCTAAGATGTGTCCCGCAGGGAAGTATACACAGACCTGGGAGGACAGAAACAGTAGTTGTTCAGATAACACAAATAAGCGTAACTGCTTCAGCAGCAAGAAATGCCTGAGCTAATTAAACCTATTGCTTCTCAGTAGGACAAATTAGCCTTTGCAGGGCTCTGGCAGCTATACTGCACCTCGTTCCAGGATAGCTGGTGTATAGAAAGCCTGTTCAGCAGACCCAACAGAGCGTAGGCCCTGTAGTGGACTCATTGAGATTTCATTTCAGCCTTTCTGAAACACAAAGATTAATTTCTTTAAGACGCAAAGTCTGTTATAAAATCACAGAAACAGGTACAGCTTATTATTCTTCTAAGGGCTCACGAGCCCACCTAAACACAGTGCTAAAGCATCCCATGCTGCTTGTAGCCATTGTTCATTGGGGGTTGGGTAAAGCATCCTGCCTAATCCTTCTTGTTTTAGGTGGTCAGTATTTGCTTTCCCATCTATGTTGCTGTTTTCCTCTTTTCTTTTACGTTTTATAAGTTCCCTTTCATTTGAAATGCACACTACAGCACAGTAGGGTGTGTTACATATGCACTGTGGAGTGCACTGTCAGCTGAAAATTTCTTAAATTTCCAAAAACCTTCCTGGCACTCAACATCCTGGACAAGTGGGCAGTTGTCGCTTCTTCCAAAAGCTTGTTGGAAAGGGCGATCATGTTCACAGCAATCCAATCATATGGTAACCAGTATCTGGCCATCTGACACTATTATCCTTTTCATACTTACTGGGAACATTTCCATCAGCAAAATAACCCAAACACTGGTCACTCAGAGCCAGATTTTCACTAGCTGGTGAGGAAGAGCAGCAAACCAGTGAAGAAAATCGAGCAGTTCTCACTGACAGTAGCTCACCATCCAGAATCACTCTAAAGAATACTAAAGGTGTAAATATAAGACTTTTGCTGCTGCCTGCCATTTTGAGTCTTTTCAAGATCACATCAGCAAATACTTTGTCTAGGCTTAGCACACTGCAAAACAACTTCTGCAAATTGCCAGCCCTGTGGCAGCTGAGATAATACCCAGGTAGCTGCACTAATGACCTCTGGTGTGTTTACCGTGCGTTATCATTTGCCCTGAAATTAGGTAACTGTTACGAGAGTTTCTGCAGATTGACAGTCTTTAGGTTACTAAATGCAATGTATGCTTGGAACGAGGGATAACTTACATTTACAATTAAATTTACATCACAGAAAGAGTGTTATTTTATAAGCACCTAATGATTATGGCTTAACAAAGTTTAACAAAAATTAACAGAAGATCTCACTTTATGGTAAACACGACCATGTTGTTTCAATAGCCTTTTCTTTCCCTTTCACTATGTTATCCTAGTTTTATAGAGGAAAAAAACTGTACACAGGAGTAGGGATTTTAGTTAGATTTTCCAGTGCTAACCTGGAAGAGATTTGTTTTGGCACCAGGTCTCCTCTAGAGAGGAGGGGATGGAAGGGCAGAAAAAACTCCCAAAGTTTATCCCACTGGGGCTGGATGGCAAATTCAGGTCAAGGCATGTGTTGTGATTTTAGTGAATCCTGTGTGCAGCATCAGTTTTATTGCAGAATTGAATCATGAGATAAAATAGGATTTAGGTTTGCTTGTTTTTTTTAATCAACTGATGAAAATACCTGGAGCCAGGTAAATTTTAAAGCCATTTTTGTCAGTGGTAAGAAGCTTCATACTCATTCAAACATTCTGTGCCCCAGAGATTTGACTCACACCTGGTTTGTTCCATGTAAGTTGTCAAGAAGAAAAAGAGAAAAAAAAATACTATACTTGAGAGTTTAACCCCTGGGTCAGATTATAGGAGAGAAGGAGAAAAAAAATCTACTTCAACCAGTTTAAGCAGTACAATAAATCTGTTCTGACAGATATTTGACAGCCATGTTTTTACTGACCTCTTTCTGTTTGAGGAGATGGGAAGGACAGCAATGCTTATTGAAGGTCATTTTGGAACAAATAAGCAATAAAAACAATCAGAAAATTGATATGATTTTGCTGCAGCAGTAGGGGCCTGTCTGAGTTTAATAGGATAGGACTGTAGCTCACTGTTTACCTTTCAAGGCTGGCAGACTACTGGCCTACATTTATTATAAATCAAGACACTTTAAAATATATATTTTAAAGAAAGTCCTTCACTACTAATTAATATGAATATTAAAATACTCCTGGAAATACAGTGCCTGGAAGCAATTCTATGATGCCTTTTCTATGTCAGGCAATTACCAACAGAAGTACATTTTTAGACTAATTCTAATTCAATATCATTCATGAACATTTCAACAAGATGGAAACAACCACAGTATTCAGAGCAGAAGAGACTCACATCCTGTGAAGTTGTGCATCTCATTAAGCAAACATAAACAGAGTTTCCCTGTCAGGACTGTTGATGCATGTCCATTGAAAACTATGGAGCTCTAACAATTTACATCAGCTGATATAAATCCAGATCCTGATCCAGATCCATAACACTTCACTGTTAGTTTATGTTTTTCTAGCTACATAATTTAAGGTGGGAAGAAAAAACACTGCTACTGAAAAAGAAATATGAAATCATTACAAGAGAGAGAAAATTCAAAAGTCAAGGTAAATTGCTTCTTTTAGTACTTTGGGTAACACTACAGTTCTACAGTGTCAATTATAAGGTTGGTGGATTAAACAGCCAGAAAGAAATGTTCTTTTTAAAAATTACTTGCATTTGCAGATGCAAGGAGAACATAAGGGAAGAAGACAATAATAATCCTGCTGGGCCAAAACAAAGCTTCAGTTAACATCAGAAACCACCTCCTTACACTTACAGGAAAAATACCTGGAAGATAAAAGAATGGGATAACTATACTTGATGCATAAGTTCTCTCCAGCCTCCAACAATTTTCATCTCAATGATTTCCTGGTTTGATTATTACAGAAGGGCTGGGCTGTCCAGCTCCTCTATAAACTTTACCAGTTTCCCATTGTATCCACAGGAAGAGGAAAAGATGCTACACGTCCTAGGACTTTATAGCCATTCAACCTTACAGAAAAATTGACATTTAAAAATAAGGGAATCCTAACAGTGTTGCAACACTGACTTTTCCTTTTTAACAACAGGAAACAAGAAAAATTTATCCAAGATACTGTATATGAAGTGATATCAAAGCTTTACAAGAGTCCGAGAAAATTAGATGTCCAGATCATTCTGGATTTCAGAGAGATTTAGGACACTTACCTCCTTTGAATATTTTGTAACAGTATTTCTAACACATGTGATATTTCTTCAGAACAAGAATATACACATCAGGCTCTGCTGGTGATTTCCAAATGGTTTTGCTAGTGTAATGGACCTTTCTGTAGAAATATCAAAAGCTAAATGGACTTGGGAAAGTGCACAACTGTTTTTTCTTAGCAGTGGTCCTTCCTACTTCAGCTTGGAGCTCATTAGTGGGACAGTGTAGGTAAGTTTCCCCTGCAGTGACCATCTGAGAATCTTTAAGCAAAAATTCAGTTTCTGATGTTATCAAGCCATCCCTTATCACATCCAAAAATCAATAACTTTTAGGTTCACAAGAGACCCCAGAATTTACAGCACAGCACCCAGAGCAGCACAGTAGGAAGAAACCTCACAAGATAAGATTCTGTTGTCAGTATTTTTCCTTAACTGTGATCATAGAAACGTTTAACTTGGAAAATACCTCCAAAATCATCGAGTCCAACCATTAACTCAGCACTGCCAAGTCCACAACTTAAACCACGTCCCAAATGCCACATCCACATGGTTTTTGCATTCTTCCAGGGATGGTGACTCCACCATTTCCCTGGGCCACCTGTTCCAATGCCTTGAAACCCTTATACATACACATAATTTTATATATGTTATACATACACATATATATATATGTCTGTATAATAGAGCTAGTTTTGTCTCCTAATTGTATCTTAACTCTGTTCTTTTAATATTCATATCTGAAATTCCTTTACAGCCCACCACTTTTGAGTAAGGAAAACTGAAAGAAAGACTTAAGAATAGCAAATTATGCTGTAATTTGTATTGCTTGTTTGGAAGAGCAAAAAGAATTAAGCTTTAAATGGTTAGAAAACTTATTATTCAAACTTGGATAAAGAAAAGACATTACTTCATATTTGAAAAATTTTGTATTTTAAATTATTGTGCCAGTATCACAATGACATGTAGGACATCAATCAGCCATTTAACAATAGAAATAGTTCCTGATTTTTCAGAATTTTGTTTTCAAACTTACTGCATATGTTTCCTCAAAGACTCATTAGGGAATTTGTGATGGATACAATTTCATTTTGCTGTACTCCAAAGGCTGAAAATTTGATAGAAGTTCTCCTTATGCCATATTTCAAAGCAAGATGGAACACCTCAGGGGGCTATTCTGTATCAGACTACAGTTTATTGCATAATTGTAGCTTGTCAACTGTTTGTTATCACATTCAGTACTTAATTTTAAGCTTGCACATTTCATTATCAAAAGCTGACTGTAACCTTGATAACTCTATTCACTTTCTGTTGATGGCTCTTGAGCAGCTTACAGCATAACTAAAACCAGAGTGCACGATAAATATTTTATAAAGGTATCCATTGTCACCTATTTAACATTCATAATGTACTGGGAATGCACCTTAAAATATGTATTAATATTCTACAGATGTCTTACTACTACTAACATATATTTATATATATTTTTAATCCTGTCTAATTCATACAGCATTGTACCAGTATTAAAAGAACACGTTCAGCAAGTTGGTGCTTGTTCAAATGACTGCATAACAAAGCCATCAGTCATTTGAAACTCCCCTCCTTTTATCACAGTTTGGTTGATAACTAAGTCACAGTGTAAGGAAATGGTAAATTTATAGAATGAGACCTACTGGAAATACTGACTATTTTATAATCTCCAGGCTAATAAACTCCATGGGGCTCTGGCAGGCTCTGAAACTGCACTGAGCCTGTGAGACAGAAGACCTAAATCAAATCATCGGCTGTGTATGATTTTCATTCTTCTTTTTCTCCTGGTAAAGAAACTTTTTGTAAGTCTTGATTTAATTCAGATTCAAAGCTTTGTTTAAAGTCAGCCATACAGAATGTCCATAATGGGGGGAAAAAACCCAAATTATTGAATGATCTACAGAAATTTGGGAAACAAGAGCAGTCAGCATAGAAAAATTCAATACTATTAAGAATAAAAGAGAGTAAAAAGCACATATATGGAAAGAGTGGAAAAAGTTATAGTACCAAAGTATATTTTTACTATGTGATCTTGCCTTTTTTTGTCCAAATAATGAGATAATTTTCACATATACTATATGCAATTAGGACAAAGATATGAAAAAGTTAATCCTTGAGAAAATTTTTATCAAAAACTTTTGACTACTATTCACCTCTCCACTCAAAGTCATGGGATCTAAACCTGTATGAATAATTGATGCTTCAGTTCAGAGTTCTTACTTTCTCTGTTTTTCTTGTCCAATGAATAATTCATTATTTTTGCAAAGTGGAACACTTTAAATAGGAAAGATTAAGAGAAAGCCATCTTCAAATATTCCATGTCACTTGATTTGGAAAAGCAATACACCTAAGTTCCTGTCCTGTTCTTCTGAATTTGACAGTCAGCAGAGCTGAAGGCATCTTTCTCAGATGCTGGAAGGAACATCAGTACATCTACTGTAGTCCTAGTAATTGTACCTAAGCCTCTTGGACAACCAACTGTCAAAAAAAATCAAAATATTTCATTTTGATTAATGCTGTTTCAATGTTTTCTAGATATATTGTTTTCCCTTACCTTCTTTTTTTTCCTTGAAGCTTGGTCAAGATGGCAAACAATTTGTACTGTGTTCAACTTTTTACTGCTGTAATATTTAATTATTATTCTAATAATGAATTTACATATGTGTTAGCATATAGCCTGTCTAATTTCTAATGTTTCTTACGATACATTTTTGTCAGAATGACTAAATATTGCAGTCCTTAGACTTCAAGTATTCATTATTATCTCAAATCTTAATAAATTTCTAGGGCATTTGGAAAGATAACACAGAAGATACTGCCTCTTAGATCAGACCCTACATTGACTGAATCCTTCCCAAGCCCTTAAAAATAGTTTGTTTTAATCAGAAGTTTTCATTTTTATTCTATTTTTGAAATACTTACTTGGATCTTCCAAGCCTCAGACCTCTATCACCTTTATGTATCTTCCTTCTGATAGTAAAGCTGAGATTTCCAGATAACTGAAAATTGAGCCACTTAGCATAAGTTGTAATTATGTGCTTTATTTATACACAGAGAAATATTTTGAAGAGGAAAAATTGGAAAGACCTGTCCCAGAATACTCAGAGGGCACAGTCTGTACATTATTTTTAATGAACAAGCAACAGTAGCTTCAATTAACCAATCTATATAAATTTAATGCTGGTTTAAAATCCCCATTGCATTCATTAGCTGATAGGCGGTCAACCTGAATTCTATAAAATTGTCAGCATATTCCTTCTTTATGGTGACAGATACCATCCCTATTATCTCAGGCTTTTCATTCTGGTCATACTGAAGTTTAAGTGACTGTGTTGTCAGAATACAGCAGCTCATAATGTCTTTTTATTACTACTTTAAACCTTCCTCGATCTTATCTAAATGGGTAGCAAGGGAATATTTTTCCTCTTCTTTTTTTCCTATTAACTACACGGCAAAGATTTGTGAATCTTCAAACTTCCTCTAGTAAATGCATATCTAAAATGCTCCATCTACTGAAGCAAATTGTTTGTTTGGCTCCAAGTTTCACAATCCACAATGAGCACTCGAACACCCATGACAGGCTGCGTGCCATACCCAGAGAAATTCCAGGAAGAGAGGTTGAGAAAGGCAAGCCAATGGCCTCCAGACACCATACTTCACTGCTCACATGTCCAAAACAACGTGCATGGCACTTAGATTAGCTTGTCCATTTAATGTGTGCCTTTAATTAGTCACCTGTGGCAAGTCATTGCCATAGCTCAGCTCATGTCCTCCTCTGAGACACATCACTGCAATATTGCTGTAATTAATATCCATCTCCTGGATGGCTCCTTAGGAAGATTCCCAGCAGCCAATCTGAACGAGGAACTCCCCTTGAGCTTTCAAGTACTATTTTATTGGGAAAAGTTTACACACTTCATTCATATTGTGAAACTCTGATAGGAGGGAAAGGAGCAGGAAAAGCTACAAGTTTCTGGAATGTGACTGCTTGTTAATGGAATGCTAAATGAAAATCCACTTGATGAAACCCTTTTTATTAAGTTCAGTAGATTGATTATAAAATAGATAATGCCCTACACATTCATGCCTTTCCTGACATGACCCTCTTTCATCCTCTTTTACAGCAGATTCCTGTTAAACATGAGAAATCAATAACTTGAAAGAATGGAGAGCATATGAAGAAAACAAAAAGTATTATTTTTTTTCTCCTTTCCTCTCTCTTCCTGCTTTGGAGAACTCACTGAATAGGAAAGTGAATTTAATTTTCTTTCACTCCTTCCATAACATTACAGAGTGCTTTGCCATTATGGTAGGTGCAGCTATGTTTCCATTAACAGGAAACATTTCGAAGGCATAGAAAACATGAACTACATTTATTGTACAGTGTCCCTAAGTTCACCTAAACTACTCTAAACATGTTATGTGAGCATGTCACTGAAGTACCTCAGAATCTATATGACATTTATTTCCTTGGCACCCTGTGTTTTAAGGGTCACTATTTTCTCCCTTTTACACAGAGAAACTGTTGTACATTCAAGTTTGTGCAGCATAAGGAAATCTGGGACAGGTTTCTGTTCTCAAACCTGCTTTAGAAGGTTACAGAAGACTCCAGTTCCAGCAGACTTAGTAACCAACAACCATTTATCGTAAAGATTTGAATCGGAAATCAGAGCTTCACGCTTCTAACTTCCTTGTGTACTTTACACATTACTGTCTGTTATTATCTAACACTTATGAAATACATCTTCTAAACACGACACCTGACAACCCCTAAAAATCCTGGTTTTTTATGCTCCTTATGTCTCCGGGAGAAAATATGAGCAATATAACAAATGCTACTCTTTAAAAAATAACCAAACCAAAACAAAATAATCTCCTATTCACCTAACCTTGGCTACAAATGGTTCAGAGGAGGAGGACAGTTCCTCTGTTTTAAAATTAACCTGGTGGTGATTAACGGAGATCCAAACTACATCTGTGTGCTAGCTTCAGAATAGTAGTGTTTTCCACGTCTCCCTAATTTTCTTTACAAGTATGACTTGAGTATCTGAGTTCTTTTTGTTCCATATAGAGTCTCATAAAAAAATCTATCTATGAGTCTGTTGATTCCATCCATTAACCTGGGAGTCTGTTTGAGGGAATCACACCAAGGCATTGACCATTTGTGTTATCCACTCTCTAAACCATGTCCATCTTTTCATACACACGCATTATTAATCCCTGGTATAATCCTTTTTACCCCCTGCACATACCCCACCGCAGATGGGGCTTTTTTCACTCTAGCCTAACACAAATTTTTGGTAAAAGTGATGAATGTGACCAGTTTCACAGTGCTGCTATGTCAGATTGTACATCTCTAAGTTCTCCACATTCATTTATAAGGACTAAGATCCTGTTACTATAGTAACTGCAGTTTTACATGCCCTGACTGCTCTGTCTTTAGAAGCTTTGCCACAATGCTGCTGCAAAATTTTTTCTCTCTCTTTAATGTTATAAATCATGAGCTCCTCACCAAGCAATCAGATATAAACATTTTCAAACATTTCTCTCATAGAAACCCCTACTTTTTGTTCCTGTCTGTCCTGAAAGACTCAAAACCGTAGGAGAGTAGTTAGAATCAGTGATTTTAAATTGCTTGATTTAAGATTATGTGAGGTAGGTCTGAGCTTTATAAAAATAATATGAAAAAAAATTGCTTCCACAACTTGAATTTTTTATTTATAATGCACAAAATTATAATTTTTAACATAGCAAAATTCACAAGGTATCTTATTTAAATTTTATAAAACTGCCATAAGCAAGACCTATTATATTAAAAATAAGACCCAAATCTTTCACAACCTTAAGCTTGCATAACTGTATGCACATCTCTGAAGATAAGAGTCCACATAAATCTTAGGAAAGAACTTTTTTTTATTAGTAAGTTTCTGAAGTCTAAAATAGATGTCACTTCAAAGTGTTCCTTTTTAATATATGTATATTATGCTATAGGTAAGTAGCAGGACTCTGCTCTGTGGCAGGAGCTCACTAGTCATCAACATTAGATTAGCAAGGTACAGCACAAATGCCATTTGCCTGGGAATTCTCCAGGAATCCAGTGGCTTCCTGATCCTGCTACGTAGTATTGACACATACTGTGCCAGGGCCTTTGTCTCTGATGCTGCTGCTCAGCAATGAACAAACAGAGACAGTGCTTCACAAATGCAAAGAGATAAAATTACTAAAGTCAAAATAATCACTTCAGAAAAGAACTTCAGGTTCTCAGTCATCTCATTTTCATCTCCTTATTCTTCCTCAACAGTTTCTTTCTGCACTAACTCATCATTTGGTTTACTGACTAGTCAATCTGTATATCTGATGCTGGCTAAACATTTCAAGCTCTGGACACCTTCCTGTTATTTTTTCTTTTTCCATCAGTTGATTCTTGATGTTGGTAAGACCACTTTTCCATTTACTTTATCAGCATACCACAGAAGCTGGGCAGTAGCACAGTGCTTCATTGTTTGAACATGGAAACCCAGGAACACGGCGAGCTAAAATCACAAATGAGCCCCCCATTTCCATATCTCACTTCTGATTGGTGAGAAACAACTTAGCATGACTTAAAAATTCCTGACATTAAGGGGGGAGCTGCTGAGGAAAGGAGTTTTTCCCATAATGGACCGCTGTACACAAATCCCTCTGACTAGTGCCTGTTCTCAAGTACTTGTATCTAACCTGCAGATACAGTCCTTGTTCCATTGCAGAACACTCTGTCCCCAGCAATGAGACATGCATCTGCTTCATGATTTCTGCTGAGGTTACTGCCTGGCCTGCTTTGAAGAAATCCTCATTTCTCACAAATCTCAGATTGTGCAAATTAATTCAGTGCTGGCTTCACCCCATGCTGTTAACAGGGGTTTTGTCTGTTTGCCTGGAACACAGAATTGAGCGCCTGGAGTGGCTACTTAGATATCCAGAAATGACTGACTGGTAGATCCTACTTTCTCTCTGGAGAGTGAAAATTGAAAATGTCTTCCTTTAGCATGTGATTTTCCTCCATCACAATGCAAAGGCCTCCCAAAAAAATGCAGTGTGGTCAGTGAGATTTACTCAGCAGAGGCTTCCTCAAGATGCATTGGATTAGCTTTGGGTGAGGCTGCACAGCCACCACGCCCTCAGAGCAGCTCCACTTGTCCCACTCCAGAGAGCTCGGCCAGGCATTGCTGCTCCTTTCAGCACAGCTGCTTTCTCTATCTCTCAGGACCTCACTTGAAAAATGCCACTTTTGTCTCAGTGTTATTTCCAGGCTGTCTCCTCGGGCAGTGCTCTACTATCAGTTAAAAACTCGGTAAGTTTGGAATACTTTGTAACTGATAAGTTGTACATTATTTCTTCACTCCTTTAATGTTAGACCTTGGGTCTGTGTATTTGAATACTCCCTCTGGGGTTTCTCACTTGTGCATGCAGAATTCAGACAAATAGTTGACCACCACTTTAAATTTCTGACCTTTCATAACCGTAGTTTAGAATAATTATTATTTTATAGGCTTTTGGCATATGAATGAAATCCCTCAAAAAGTATTAAATAAAGTATACATATTCAGTATTTCAGATGCTGTTCCTATCACCAGGATATAATCACTGACCAACTGTGACAGATTTTTGATGCTGCCAGGTGGTTTTGGATCAGAAATTACTTTTGTGCTGCCTGAAAATTCTTTTCCTACCACAAAGCAATTGATTTGGCTTGCAGGTGTTGCAGAAGGTAAAAGACATTTAACTCCAGAAATATTCTCTCTTTATTTGTTCTGGTACATAGTTTAATAATCTGTTTTTTAGGATACTTTAGGACCCCTCTCTCATCTTATTATGGCCTTAAGAAATCTGTCTTCCCTTCAAACAACCTTATACCTTGTTAAAACTTCAGAAAATCTCAGTAGGGATTCCTCTTCTTCCCTCTTGCTGAGATTGTTCTAAAGTCACAGTGTGATCTAGTGTGTTGTTTTGGACTATCCTGTGGCACAGAAATGGTTGATTCTTGTGTCTATGTCAACTATTGTAAATTCTCAGTGCAAATGCCTTGTGGTTTTTTGGGCTGTCTCTCCTCAGTTTCACAAAATAAACTGATTCACTGTGAAACAGATCTAGGCCAGATGGTACTTTTTGCATGGCACTGGATTTGCAAACACAGGGTCTAATTTTGAAGTTATGCTTTAAAGCTTAACAGATGCTGTGGCTGACGGGAGTTTTGTTCGCTCGCTCGCGCTGCTTAGCAATAACAGCGGATAAATACACAATAGGCCATAAATTCTAGTCATGATATCGTCATTGCTGTGGCAACTTTTCTTGGCTAGAAGGCTACAACATCTTATTTCTGAGCCAGCTATCTGTGTCTCCTAGTCAGGCAGTGAGCCACCTCCAACTTCGCCCCCAGGATATCTGTGGAAGGGAGAGCGTTTGATGCTTCCAGTCTCTCAGAGAAGTTTTGGGGAGCACAAGTGGAAGAAAGTGGAGTGGATGAAAGCCCTGGTACTGTCCCAAGTTGGGGGTTTTTTTGCCTAATAACACAAACAACTGAAAGATGTGAAAAAATATAAGCACTCCTGAAGGCAGAAACTCTCTGTTCACTATCCAAGTTGTGAGAGAGTGCTCTCTCAACTTTATCAATTCTACCTTGATTTTTCATATTTTTTTTTTTTTTACAGAACTAAGAGTTGTTCAGAGATCAGGAGAAGTACTTGGGTATTATGTTATCTTCTGGTTATAATTATTTCAAATGGAAAAGAGGTCTTCAGTACAAAAAAAGGAAAGGCTAAATTGCAGATGGTGGCATAGATAGCTGCAGGACAATTAACCCAACATACAGTCTGCAGACTCTGTACCTCTGTGCAGAATGCAGTAGCACACAGTGTACATCATTGCCAGACATCACCAATCTCCTCTAAAGCTCATATACCAGTGTTTACTGCAAATAAAATGTTCATAAAGTTGCAAGAAAGACTTTTCTTTCATATTTAGAAACACAAGCAGGAAACTTGAGCGAAGGAAGGACAAGGTGAATGAGTCATCAACACCTCCCTTTCTTCCTTCCATTTCCTCAGAAAAATCTTAAAATGTTGGAGCTCATTTTAGAAATAGAATTTGTATTTTTCTTCTCATAGTCCTTCCCACATGTCAGTTAAGGGCAACTGAGTGCACACAGCACTAACAGCTTGGTAACCTTTCATTTCAGTGTAGAACAATACTAACTAAGGGCAAAAAAACCCAGTTTGTTTGAGTTAATGATTCTTTCTAAGATCCTTTCATCCAAATCTTTACTCAGAGTGTCCAATTAACTAGGGAGGAGAAAACCAGGTAAGATAAAAGAAGCAGCTGTATCAGTCTTCACTAATTCTTCACAATGAATCCAGACCAAATCACTTTAGAAGGTCAAAAATCTAGTTCCTTTTTTTGGTATCCATGCTGTATTTCTACTTTTTGTTCTCAGACAATCGTTTGCAAAAGCTACTTCTTCTAGCAGTAATCATGGAAACCAAGCATGAATAACAGTATATGTATGAATTGTCCAGGTAAGGCATCTCAATGACAACTTAGACCTTAATGCAACTCAGGTGTAGAAAAATGTGTATGTCAAATTTCTACATGTAAATTTCTCATAATTTTACACAAAAATGTACAATTAAATACAAAGTAACATCAGTTTATGACTGCCCCAGAAAGAAGTTAGTATTTATATTTAGAAAGACAAATCAAGGCCTGGAATTTAAAGCAAAACAGGTAAGTTTGACTTGATAATAGGAAAGTTTGTGGTAAAGATTTTTTATGTTTCTTTTAATGAAGTGTCCTCCAATTAGCATGTGGAAAATAGAGATGTGTGAAAATTTATCTGATACTCATGCATACTTCCCAAAATGTGATACTAATAATTCACAAGGTTTTAGATGAGGGAAATTTCAAAGTTTTGAAGTTTTTCCTAATCAGCGCATATCTCTGGCTGTCTATCAAATTAGACTAGTGATTAAACAACATCAGCTTTCCCCAGAGCAGTTTAGGGTTTTCAGTATGTGTATTCTGGGACTCACAAGATGACTTTCACACCAGTTTACCTGCTTTGTAGACTATTCTTCCAACACTTTATAAAAGGGCAGAAAGATCACTTTCCACTACACAGATTTTTTGTACCCACTTTAATCATTCTTTGAAAGCTTGTGAGACTTGCTCCTGAATTGAGCTAAATGGAAAACTGCCACTTCAACAGCTCATTCCGAGAGATGAAATTCTGCCTACTACATGATTGAACACGTTCCTGATCAAAAAGTAGCAATCACTGAATACATCAGTGAACAATGACATTGGGGAGGGCATTGTTCTTCATTCTGTCCAATAGACCATGGCAAAACACCTCTTTCACATCAGAGATTGCTACTGAATGAGGCAGCCTTAGTCTGGTCTTGTACTCTTTTTTTTGTACTTTAAAAAAATGATTGAAAAAAACAAACTTCGGCAAGGTTCTGCCTTTTAAGTAGCAAATTAATCTAAAATCCCATTTCATTTTATATGGCATTAATGTTCTTTAAATGCTGACATTTATTATCCTGTAGCCATATCATTAGACCTCTTTTCAAGTGTGTCTATGGGAAGTTTGGCATGATACCCTAAATACTTTTACCAGGGAGGTGGCTTCTGTCACATGTATTTAGAGTCACAGAACTAATCAATAAATAAATTAAAGTTTGCATAGACATTTTAGAGACATCCTTAGAACTGTTCTCTGCTAAAAAAATTTGCCATAATTATTTCTGGATTCAGGGGTTTGAAAAAGCCAATTTGTGGCATTTGGTAATTGCGGATGAAGGAGAATTGGACACAAGCAACACATAATCCTCACCTTGCTGTGGTCCTTCTTTGAGACATGGCAAAGGCTGAGATGTCCAGAAGCTGGAATATGGGACATGTGAGGAAAGGCTGAGAGAACTGGGTTTGTTCAAAGACAGAAGAGTTCATGGGGACCCTTAAGGGTACAGCACAGATGGAGCCAAACTCCTCTCAAATGTGCACAGTGATGCTCCTCAGAGTGCAAAGGCACAAGAAAACAAACACAAGTTGGTAGACATGGGAAATTTGAACTCAACACAAGAACTTTTTTTAAAAAAGCATATGGGTGCTCAAAACCAGAATGGGTCACCCAGAGAGGTTTTTGTATCTATACCCTTGGAGATACTCAAAATTTGACTGGACAAGGCACTGAGCAACCCAGCTTCAGTTAGTCCTGCTTTGAGTGGGAGGCTAGAAGAGGCTAGAAGATTTCTGAAGGTCTCTTCTTAGCTGGTGATTCCATGCCTAACTTTCAAATTTGCTGCATTTCATCCACGTTTGATGTCCCCTCAGTTTTATCACTGAAGGCAATCGTCTCAGATAAAGACTGATGGTGTCAAGGTTACAGACAGAGAATAATTGGTACAAAAATGGTGAAAATCTTGCATTTGTTTGTTCTGGATTTGCTGCATTTCAGGTAAATTATAGGAACTGCATCTCACTCTGGAGCCTTGACAAGGATGTGGGGACATATTTGGAGTTAAAAATTTGTCTGACTAGCTCTTTTCAGTAACTTCCTGCTATGGTACATCCCACTGTGCAGGAGGCCAGAATAATAATGTCTCTTTTCCATTTCTCAAATAGCATTTCCTGCCTCTAAGGGATTCTTAACACAGTTATAGCACTGTCTGTCTCTTGGCATTCAAGACAGAGAAGACAATAAGCCCTAAATTGCAAAAAGTTGTCTTGAATATCTAAGCTTTCTGTAACCACAAGTTAGTAATTCAAAAGTGTGGGGAAACATGATGTGTCAACATTACAGTATTAGCAGCTCCCATATTTAGCATTGACTCAAAACATAATGAAAAGATTAAATCTGGCTACTGAAATCTACTGCTTTTTTTGTCATTTTCCAGTCTGCTAAATTGGAAATGGAGGCAGTTTAGCTCCAATGCAATAATATCAACTCATAAAAAACATTAAAAAAAATTTTTTCACTTTCTCTTCAGCGTACTTTTTCTTTGGCTGAATAACTTGCCACACACAAATTATGCAGCTCTCATTGGCATATGGAAGGAGGTAATAGCTACCAAATGATTTAATACTTTTGGTGCTGTGAGGAAAGTACAACTTTAAAGTATTTTTTCTTGTTTTTTAAAGAGTGGAAGAAGAAGAAAAAGCAAGAGAAAACAATACTCACCATCTCAGTTTTGTTTAAAACATGATAATATAATTTTCTTAGGCACGGTTTGAAAACACAGAAAATTTAAAAAAAAAACACAAAAAATTTCCTTCAAGTAGCAGAGGGCAAATAAAAACAATATAGATGAAAAATGAAAATTGGATGAAAACAAAAACGCTTTGCAGCAGATTCCAGATCACATCTTCACCTATATAATAACTGTCACTGCAGGAAAGTCAATGAAGCTACTCCAGTTGACTTTACCAAAGGATTCCATTCTGTCCTTTCACTGCATTCTGTCCCCTCAGCTCAACTTTGGTCAAAGAGTTGACAAGTGACATGTCTAGGGAGGCCTCAGCTACATCAAGAAGTCAGTGTCTGACCCACCAGCAAATTAGCTCGTGTTTATTGCTTTGCCTGACATAACATTTTATTTAATGAAAACATTAACTGCCTTATTGAATTAATATACACACTGCTGATGCATATTTCCCAGGTTGTATATGACATCTATTAAATATATATGTGCAGATATTACTCCTACATTTTCTTATGAGACAATGTAATTGATCAAGTGGGAATATACTTGGGCATTTTCATGGCTTTTCTGGGCATCTTAATCCTCATAGGTATAAATTAGAGTGGCAGATATACTGGAGGTTTTCCAAGTTTGTCTCCTAAATTATGAGCTGTTCAGCAAAAGCTGTGCTGCTACTGCTTTTGCACAGAATGTATGGAGGGGGAAAGACCCCAAAAAACCCAGAAGCTTGAAACTAAGCATATGCAAGTCCACCTTCTCTGCTCCTGTCCTCTCACTCACTCCCACACACTTATTACAGTCTAAATTTTAGTACCTTTATTTTTTTACTTTTCACTAAGCAAAGCTCCAGAATTATCTTAGGTGCACAGTGAAAATCATTTGGCCACCTTTCATGTGTTGCTTTTCCTTGTTCCTTCTTTTCCCTTTTCCTCTCTTCAGATCTCCTCCTTGTTAAGCCTCCCTCTTTGCCAGGATCAGAGGTATAAATGTTATATGTAAGAATGCAAGACTGCCCCGAGAAGTTCACATGTAACACAACATTGTTAAAGAAAGCTTTCAGAGTGAACCTTTTTTGATTAGCTGAATACTATGTTCAAATTGCAATTCTCAACAGGGTATTAAAATAAGAAACACAAAAATATTAGCCCATATAGATATATACACTTCCCACTGAAGTGTCTAGTATTAAACTATTGCAACAACACTGCATTACAGCCATGGGGGTGACATATTTGAGCAGTTGCTTTCATTCCAGTGGCCCTACTTTTATCAGTGACTGCTCATTCTTGTGAACAAAGGATTCACAACTGAGTCATTTACAGTTTGGGTAGCTCATGAAGCTCCTAAGCAATAGTATGGAGCCTCCCACTTTGGCTTACTGTGCCACAGAGTTATTCCCTTTACATCATGGAGCAAGACCTCACTGTCGCTGAAATGGAACTTCTTCACCTCCCCATCAGTCTCTCTGCTGTATTAAGATGGTTCACAGCGTAAAAAGGATGTAAATAATCACTGATCACTCTTTGAACCCTTGGTATGAAGAAGGAGTGAGAGAGACAGAAAAAGAAAAGAAAGGCAATACAAACCACAGCGAGTAAAACCTGATTAGGGTACGATAAAAAGAGGCAAAAGAGAAACAAAACTAATGAGAGAAAAGGACCTATGGAAGCCCAAGAACTGGTTTGCTATTCTATCTTCTATGTTTGTCTTGTAAATAAAGCCTCCCATGAAAATTTAAAAAAAAAAAAAAAAGCAAGAGGATTTGACTTAGAGAAGTTCTACTGTAAGTGAAGGCCCTGCTTCCACTGACCTTTCAAACTGCACATTAAATCCATAAGTGCAATATTAGCCTTAAAGGGAGAAAAGAGGCATAGAGAAAGCAGAAGAGCTGATAAATTGGGCAATGCCTCCACCACTATCTCATAGCCCCTTTTTGAAAATAGAAAGCTCCAGCTGCTGTAATGAAAGCCCTCAGTACAGAAAAAGCAGCTTTTAAAGCTCTGAGCTGATGAGTTATGCTGCACCCTGACTCACACACCTGTTCATATACTATCTAAATATATGTCCAGTAATTTTGCCTGCTGCAGTATTGTTGTTTGCATTTGAAGCAATCCATCAAAAATACAATAAAATGTTTAATGAAAGGGTGAGAAATATCCTTTCATGACAACCTCTTGGTCATATATGATTTGTTTCCTGAAATTGAGGTCCTAAGTGGCAGTTCTGTTCTTGACCTTGTATTCATTCCATCCAGCCTGTATGTCTGTTGTAATGAGCTGCCTTGCTGTTTCCTGTTCCCTGGCTTGTCACTATCTTTTTCTGGATTTTTTCTGTCCTCACCTTATGAGGCAGTAGGAATCATCCCTTTAAATCAGATTGTAGTTGTCAGTTGCCAGGGAGTTTGCAACTAATGAAAACGTATTCAATATCCACTACTTCCTGCCAATAAACAGGAATAGGAATTGAGAAGAAATGGAATTTCTTCTGGAAAAGTATAGAATACACAGGCCATCTGAAAATAGCTCAGAAATTCAAGATACAAAAGCATTTCACATATTTTCTACCTGAAAAAGGTTCTCATGAAAGTGTTCAGTAAAAATTATCATATTCCAAACTAATGATATTGTGTAAAATCTTACCTCACTCATTTCTTGAATTCACTGAAATGCAGCTATGGTATGTACATCCAGCTTCTGCACTGGGCACTAGAAGGCAAAAAGGCAGTACTCAGAAATAATTATGAGGCAACCAACTTACAATTCTCTACTCAGGTACAGAAAATTTAGTATTTAACATTAGTCTCTTAGGTATGCTTGTGCTGAAAGCATAATTCCCAAAGAGTTTACAAAACTTCTACAAAGGCATGGTACATGACATAACATTTTTTAAAAGGTATCAAACAGAAATACCACTCCTTAGAAACAGATGGACAAAAACACAGTCCTTTCTTAGCAAAAGAAGAAGGAGATGATAAAGAGCTTTAAAAATGCCAGCACATCTTGCCAATCATGCAGATGAGGAACTGCTGATGAAACAATTTGCAAAATGTTTTCTTTACAGTTGCAACTGGCTTTAACTGTCAAATTTTAAAACTTATATTTAGGGAAGAGCTGCTTAGAAAAGCTGAGGCATAGAATTCAGTGGAAAGCACAAAGCCAAAGGCAAGCCCAGTTAGTTGGTATTCATTTATGCAGCTAAATTTCAACTTCTTCTCAGGCTCAGGAAGAGCTGCCAGACACATTGAGGGAATCTTGGCATTTGAGATGTTTAAAATACTGCATTTCTTTTCCTCTATGCCCATCCTAAAAACTACAGCGAAGCTTTTCCAATGTAAACACTCCACACATCCATCATGTACTCACAAAGCAATATGGGCACTGTTGGTATTTAGTCTGGCTTAAGCTCCCATGGATTACACACACCTAATGAAAAGCTGTAACAGCACAAGTGAGGCATGTTTGTATCTATAAAGCTCAAACTACTACTCAACTCTACACTCTGTTCCATGGAACTGAGTCACAGAGTACAGATGAAGTGCAGATGAAGTGCAGAGTGAGGTCATTTCACACACACAGGTGTGCTCTGCCCAAAGGCCTGTGCAACATAGATCAGTAATTCTGAACACACCAATCCCTCCTCCCATCTCTAGGCTAAGTCAAATCAAGACAGAAGTCAGGCTAGTTTGATTTCTTTAAAAAAATCCTTATTTGTCCCAAATTTTCCAATGTTTCAGTAAACACCTGAGATGTAATAAGTGTGCTTTTTTAGTTAGGTTTGATTGTTAAAAACCCTCGCATAAAAGAGCAAAAAAAAAGTCTTCATAATAAAGACTTGTAAGTTTGGATGTTGAGCACATAACTATGTCTCCCCTGGGCCCTGGTCCATACCACACACTGCACACATACTGCCTTGGGGGCCCAAAACTGCTGACAGAGCAGCTGCCTGTGGTGCTGCTGAAACCGGAGCTGATCCCTAGGAGGGACTGGAGCTCAAACCTCCCACCTGTGGCCGACAAACCCTGCACGCCAGGAACAGCAGGAAGAAGTCACTTACTCAGCTTTTGCTTAGGTCCAATTGCTGTACCCAAATTTCTTAATTCATTTGGTGTTAGAGGACTTTTATTTGCAAAAGGAAAACGATGCAAAAGCCTCAGAAATAATAGCAAGCAGACCTACATTTTAACATATTCTAGAAATATTTTTCTGGTGAAAACTAACTTAAGTGTAATTAATTTATTCAGTAAGGAGATGCAGAGAGCAGTTGCTGATTTTGCAGAGCTCCTGCGTGTAACCCAATTTTGAAGAAATCTCTAAAGCAGGGATTTCACCTGAATTACTGAGAGCTATTAGACTTAGTTTTTGCTAAAATGTTAGCAACACGGCCAGACTAGGTTGCTGGGTTTCCTTCTTCTAGTGAAGCCTTTCAAATCATCATCTTAAATAGAGATTATAATGTCTCCAACTGTGTTAATTTAATGGCAAATTTAATCCTAAATATGCAGAGCAGTGCAGTTCTATGGGAAAAAAAAAATCCCTAGAGGCTTACCTCAGGTGGTTCTTTAAAAATATTATTATTTATCACGTTACAATTGCTAGAAAGTTAATTTAAATGGACCCACAGCTAAACAAATTAAGAAATAAATGCGTGCCTGTATCAATATATTGCCCCAAACCCATGCATGTTTTATGTTTTGGTGAATGCAAATAGATCCATTTTTTTAACAGTATCAGTTTTCACAGTATTATTTATTTCACGAGCTGGCTTTTTGACATACTGCTATTTTATATGCTGTTCCTATTGTCGTAGGAAAATCACTCTGAATACAAATAACGATAAAAACATGCAATCTCATTAGTCATTTCACCCATGAAATTGTAATGATAATTAGTCTTGCAAAGCTAAGTGAGTAAAATTTTTATTATTTTTGCATCCATTTTTGTGAACTGAGATACTGATATCTTATTAAACTAAACAGGCACATGAGCACAGGACCAAGATGTTAAATACCAATGTCTGTTTCTTCTTCATCTTGTGCTCCTAGGAGCCAAAAATTCCCCTCAGCTGGTTTGATCAAGGCCTATCAGGAGCTCCTGAGATTGTAAAGAAGGTGGAAGGTGGGAGGGGTGGGGAGGATGCACCATCACAATCATGAGAAAGCTGATAGCATTGGGGGAGAACTGGAAGAGCTTTCCACAGGGGTATTTTTTTAGCAGTGCTAACTTTGAGAACATAAAAATCCTAAAAATATACAAACCATAAAATATTTAGATATATGTTGTGTTCTTCATAGTTACCTTTCTTGCCAGGGAGTTATTTCAGGTAGTACAAGCTCAGGGCTTCTCCACTGTAGATTTAACTGTAGCTAATCCAGCTGCAGATTTGTTTAGAACATGCTGTGTTCAAATCCCGCAGCAATAAATGCTTCTGAAAGACAGAAAACAATTTTGCTTGAAAGTTCTGTACTTAGCATTTCTTCCTCAGAAAACCTCTAAATAAAAATAAAAATCTTAATTTTTAAATTGGAAAAGTACTTTAAAAGCTTAAATTCAAACCAAATGCAAAATTCAAAATCACACAACTTCAAAGCTTTAGCAGTTTCTTCTAAACTGGCTTAAACCCCCAGCCTGTGCCAGAACTATGTATGCACTACTAGCATCAGAGGTATATTCTGTATAGCATGGATTTCCAGGAAAGCAAACACTGCCATGAAAACTGCATCATGCACTCCCAAAATAATTCTGTCGGTTAGTGGATGAAAGGTGTAGAGTAGTTTAGGATGATATATAGTACAGAAGGCTGGTAAATCAAAAAACCGTGTCAAATATTCTCCCTTAAAAAAAATCATTCAGATTGATTTGTTCATGAGCACAGACTGAAAACTGACTAAGGAACTATAAACAAAAAGAGAATGACAAATGACAGACTATCAGTATTTAGGTACCCAGACACTTTTGGACTGGTTTTGTTGCTGGACTTCTTTTATATCCTTTAGTCTAGATAGAAAACTGGATGAAAAATATTATTAGATATAGAGTACTCAGGTTGTTTTATTCTGCTTACCCGAAGAGCCCTGTAACATACAACAAAATAAACAGTTCTTTTACAAAGCATATGAAGACATTAGACATATTTGTGAACAGAGTTAAAAATTCTGGGGTAGTGTTTCTATAATGACATAATCTTTGGAGAACTGAAGATGTAAATATAACTCAGTCTGATTTTACTACAGTTTTTCCACAACGAATCAGCAGCACAGAGAAGTGGGAAATGAGAACTTGTAAGCTGTTGGACAAATTGAACATATACAACTTTGGAAACCATAAAACTCTTTCACTGGGTACTGGAGAGTAATGCTGTTATTTAGTCTGTCTTGTACCTGTTGTGTGTCCTTGGGCAGATATTTTCAATAAGGCTCCATTTCACTATGGGGAAATGGATGGAAATATGGTGTTTCTAAATGAATGAGTACCCAGGACTTTTATGTCTAATTATCTCTATCTGGGAGTGGGCAACATGAATAAGGGACACCCCCCCCTCAGCAGTTCATTTTAATTAGTGTCAGGGTAAGCATAATTCAGGTAAAATGAAGCACAATTATGGCCACTGAAATGAAACTTGAAAAGTGCTGTACCTCAATTCGTGCTCTGTCATTGGCACGCTGGGAAAGAAGTGTTAGTCATAGAGAAGGTGCATTGCTTAGCTACAAGTTTGAACATAGAGAAATGAGCATAGACAAATCTCTGGAATGCGCGATCCACTTGGATCTTGAGACAGACTCCATTAAGTTCCAAGGAGATTTCCTTCATGCTCCCCTACCACCACTGTGCCAAAATCTCAAGGCTGTCAGGGAATGATGTGTGTCCTAGTGTGTGACAACCTGTTCTGCCTTCACACCACTTAATCTCTACAGGACAGTGTGACAGGAGCCCCAGATTGATTTGGAGGGGCTGAAGGCTGAGCTAAATCTGCCACATGCAATCACCTGAAGTACTGTGCTTGTTTGGACTTCAAAGTCAAAAGCAAATGTGAACTGTCAAGTCATCCAATGCTACAACATAGGTCCCATTCGCAAGATGCACATTAATGCCTTCAGTAACAAAGTACAGGACCATATTTTTAATTAATTAGTTAGCTAATTTCAATTAATTAATATAAAGTCCAACTCTACGTATTCCGAGATTTCAGTGGATATACAACACTTGGCATTTTTGCAGTATCATTATCTTGAAAATCTCAATAAAATCTTCACAATTTTTTGAGAAAGTCTACCTCCTTGGCACCTACATTGCAATTGGAGACACAATTTTTAGGATATTCATAATAGTAAGATACTGGGATCCTCACCAGTAACTAACTGAAGTGAAAGTCAACAACTTTGCACCATCTCAACATGTGATTCTCTATCTTGGCATGTCGTGCAATTAAAAAAAAAATTAGAAATAATTTATCTGAGATTTTTTTCCAAATAAGCTATTGATAATTTTGGTTTCTTTTTTTCCATCCATTTAAATATTAACGTATTCAGTACTAAAATGTTACATTTTAAACGTGAAGTCAAACACCACGGTCCTTTTTTGTTGTATTTTAGATTAATCTTTTCATTCCAATTTGCAATTGAAAAAGTGAGCAGTGGTTTAAAAATGCAAAATAAACATAATGATAATTCACAGACTATGGGATACAAACATAATTAATTTTATTCTCAGTTGAAAGGAAAGAAGTGCTGTTCAACTGTTCTTTGTCTTGAAAACTTTAGGTTTTAAAATGCATCAGAAAGAAAATCTAGTGGCCCCAGTCCCTGCGATGTTGTATTAAACTTCTTGAAACAAAACCAACTTCTTACAATCCACCATTTTGCTTCAGCTGAGTATAATCAGTGAAATGCAAACTGATGTGAAAAAATTGCCTGCAGTGCTTGATGTAAACTAAAATTACTCCTATAAATTCAGTGTTCAAATTATCTGACAACTGCTGTTGTATTAATTTTGCTGCTGAATACATTGCACGACTGCAAATTCACTTTCTCACTCACGTCACAATTACTTTGGATTCTGGTCAGGAAAAACTACTAAATACACCAATAGTCTTGTAATACTTAAAACCTGTTTAAAAGTAGGAGATTTAGCCAAAGTGAATGATCTTCCTTGCATTGGTATATCTCTTGCCAATTTAAAAAAAACCTTATTGACAAAAGCTTTTGTAAAAAGTAAAGTGAACAAGTTTTATCTCTTTCCTTGAAAATACCAACTTTCACCAAAAGAACTCTTTGCTGCTCCTTCCAAGAGAGCCAGAGTATTTCCAAACAGCAAGCTTGGGTAGTCTCACAGAGACACACACGTACATGTGTGTTAAAACAGGTGCATGGTCACATGGACAAGAACTGGATCTATAAAACAAGCTACAGATCGCAGCAGAGGACAGTAACAGAATTCAAAGTCAAGTCTCTCAGTTCCTACACTAGTGCCTAGGCTTCTAGACCAACCATCTTTTTCGAGGCAGCTGCAAGGAGTCTTGCAAATGAAATCAAAATCTCTTCCCTCTTTTTCTCACTTTTTACTCTGAAGCTTTGAGGAGATACCAGAAGTGTACAGAATGCATCTCGTACTTTTGATTTTGAGTGTTTACCCTGATTTAGCACTAGTTCAGTCATGCTGTTGAAAATAAATATCCTTGAAACATTTATTACAACTTTATACATATGGAATCTCAGTCACAAGGGTGTTTCTGCAGCTAAAGCCTTTCTCTGTCTCTGACCCTATATGCATGTGAGAAAAATGGGGTATGATACAGAAAGAAAGAGGTTATGCAGTCCTGCAGTTTGTTTAAATAAAACTTAATCCAGTCTTGAGGATGAAAATTGCTAAGTAATAAATGCTTATGATTCCCAGTATAATTTCCTCTCTAGCTTGTACTAATTCCATGGATTTTTGTTTCACTGAGCAGCCTCTGTGCCAGGGTGCAGCGTGGACAGGAGCTGCCCTGCATGGGCAGGAGTCAAGGGTGAGAGCAAGGCAGGACACAGGAGGGCTTTGTCCCCACCAAGGGGGACACACAGACACCATCCCACACCTCCTGGGCAAGGGGAGCAGAGCAGGACAAGAAGTAGGTCCGAGGTACATTCCAGTGTTGGCCAGGTAAGCCCATAGTGATGAGACACAGAGCTGGAGAGGTGCTGAGCTGAGGAAGAGACACTCTGACCAAGCAAGGGCACCCGTCTTATCACCACCTGGGATTGCCATCCCACCCTCTGGCTGGTAAATTAGGCTTAATGTCAGGGTTCCAGAAAATATATCATGCACTCACATAAAAGCTGGAGGCCAGATAAAATTCTCTTTCATTTTCTTTTAGCCACAGGGCATTTGATGACGAACTGTCAGTAGCAATGTGTTAACTTTTCACCAAAACTGTGTAAATAAAACATTTCTGTCAGTAAAAAAACATTTTACACATCCTTTTGATGTAAATTTAATTTTCCTACTTTTCCTTATTTTAATCTTTTGCTCACTTTCTTGAAAACTTCAGGACAAAGCATTTTCAGAAGATCGCTCACTATCCGTGACAGTTTTTACACGCACCCAAGTAGGTGTAACAAAGATCATCATTACTTTGCAATTTTCAGCCTTTAGACTGGATTAGGTTTTATTTAGGCCAACTCTAGAACTGCACAACCTCTTTCTTTCTGTATCACAGCCCTCTTTTCTCACAGGTATATAGGGGCAGAGACAGAGAAAGGCTTTAGCTGCAGAAACACCTTTGCAACTGAGATTACACAGAATGTCAAATCATTTCACAGAAACATTCAGTTTGCCAGTTTCAATTATGTTCAACAAGTACCAAATTACAAACGACTTTTTATGTGTAATATGTCAGCATAACTTCAGGGTATAGGTCAAGCCTTCCCTGCACTGGTTTCTCCAAACATTAACACCTTCCCTTACACATCTATTTTCAGCTAAATAAAGCAGTTGCTGGAGGAATTTCACATCTACAGTCTTGCATCTCCTTCACAGTCTGGCTGAGAAAATCTTACCTATAATTAAAGAATTCATCCTGCTCACAAAAGACTTTAACACAAATTCTTCTGCCTTGACTGGTTTCAGAAACTTTATTGAAGCTGCAGAAAATTACAAAGTCAAGCCACATACCTAACTCACCACATTTTCCACCTTACTTCATTTTAATGCCACACCTGATTTACAGCAATACAATCCCATTTAAAATGGAAAAAATATTTCTATATTCACTGTAGGAAGTCAGTGATAGGCCGAAAAATAGGTATTAAATTCTCTTTTCCCCAGGTTTTATCACTGAATATCACCTTTCCTTCTGGGAAGCAAGTATCTTTCCAAACCACAAGTCCTTTCCTCAGACTTTGGTAAATGTTTATAAGGGGATTTGATTACACTTTCCTCTACTCTCTTACCAATTTCTTATGCCACCTGAAGTCTTAAATGTCAGGGGAGACAAAAAAATCTGTTTCTGTCCTTCCACCAGCAAATCACTTTCATTCCTTTTTATTTCACAGTAATCAACTTCAAGGCACATTTGTTGCAACTTCCAGTATTGACTTTTCTTCCCTCTTTTGTCCCTGTTATCACCCCCCCCCTAATTAATTTTAAAAGGTAGGAAGTACCCAGGACCATGTTTCCTAATTGTTGGAAGGAAAAAACCACTTTGCTATTCAAGCTGATTCCCATAAACCTTGGCAGAATGGTTCTCAGTCTTTTAACTACTGCTAAGGTTTCTAAGACCTCTGTTCCCCGTGGTTGCAAACTTTTCAATTCCCACAGGCCAAGCTCTCTGCTGGCACAATTCCCTTGATTTCTCTGGGTTTAGCTTGGCAGCAAATTTGACCTCTCTCTGTCTTTGTACATTACTGAAATCATTCTAAAAGGCTAAAGTCAGGATTTCATAACTGGACATAATCCAGGGAGACACGATGTTATATGATGAAAGAATCTACATCTGAGGCAGCAGAAGCACTGCTGGCCTGGCAAAAGCTGGGAATGTCAAGTAGTCAGAGTTTGATGTTTAAAGGTTGTTTTCTTGCTTGGGATGACTGAAATGGCAGGGTGACACTTTGAACAAATATTGAGTTATTTTCCACAGAGAAGAGTTTACGTTCCTGTCACATTGAAACTTAAGTAGTGGTATGTCTTAAATTTCTTTAAAGAAAGTGTGTTATTCTTTTTTCTTTCTAGGAATTTTTCAGCCTAATTTAACACTGTAAGCAAAACCAAACCAGAAATTAGCTAGTCATTAGTTACTGTAAATCAGCATGGACCCTCAGAAGACAATGAAGTGATATCATGTAGGTAAGTAACACTGCTGACTTCTCTCTTACCTTTTTTTTTTAAATTGAAATTTTTTGAAAATTCTATCATGATATTGGGAAAAAAATATATATATATATTTAATTTCCCTTCTTTGACACCAGCCTTCCATTCCAATAGTGAAATTTGCAAAAAGATAATATACCTTCTAGTTTTTGTTGGTTTGGGTGGTTTTGGTTTTCTTTTTCATTTCTGTCAATAGCACACAAGCCATATTTATCTTCCAAATATCAAGGTAGGTTTTAAATGTGTTGTAATCTAAATTTAATTTTTCAGGGAGGAATGAATTGGTAATTATCTTTCTTAATAAAATGTGCTGTAATTTCAGGTAGTTTTTAAATGAGGCATGACTCATACTTAACAGGACCATTGCATAAATGCCTTTCAGTTGCAGCTTAATGAGTTGATGCCCAACTCATTTTTCCTGACTCTTTCTACATGATTCTTCCAAATTTACTCACTACAGGGGAGCAACTCACTTTCTTCAGATTAGGATGAACCACTATAGAATGAAATTATTGAGCATTGTAAACAACAGTACATCCCTTGCTAGTCCCTGCCTGTAACTAAATGGCAAATAAAAAGAAAAAGAACATTAAAGCAGCATAATCACATGGAATTTACCAGTTGCTACCCAAAAATAATTACATTGTTATCATGGTAGTGGTAAAGTACTAGTTGTTCATTGCTAATAACTCTCCCAGGGCTCCTATCTTTACAGGGACCATTGCTCTGAGTCATTAATGTATAATAAATTTGCAATGGTGAGTGAGCAGGATCGATCCCGTTCTGCCTCTTTCCTTACCCTTTCCAGTAAAGAGGCAAAACTGCCTGTGTTTAATGACTTCCCTCTTCAGCAGCAGAGAAAGAACTTTGCATCTCAGTTAATTACTGTGTGCCTTGCTTTACTGGATTTGCAAAGCATGAAGTCTCACTGAAGAAAATGAGGATTTGTATATACGTCCAAAGCACTTTGCTAATCAGAACTGGACTTCAGCATATGTGTTTACTGGAGTTACATCTACAGCACTGCACCCCTGTAAGGCATTCACTCCACAATGCCATTTCACAGAGTTCATGTTCCAGTTTTCACCCCTGGGAATCACAAACACATCTTATCTCACTCATTGCACAGGAGGGATGTCAGCCCTGTTCATACATGTGGGTATGGACAGTGACTTAGTACTGAACGTGGAGTCCTCTCCAGCAGGGAAAACTCTCCGCTAGCTGAGGGAGCTGGTAAGGAAGCAGGAGATAAAGTGGATCAGGTATTCCCCTTATAGCAATGTTTCTGAGACATGATACGTGCTCTTTCCAAACTTCTAATTTATTGCTGTTATTGTTTCCTATTCTTCACTGAATTTTAAAACTGTACAAAAGGAAATTGAAAAGTTCATTATAGGAAAATCAAGCCTTAAGTGTATTCATCACACAAACAACTTCATCCCTTGGTATTTTATGCTCCAATTCAAACAACACATCTGTTCATAATTGCATGCATGACTCGGTAAGTTTACTACAGGCTACAAATTTATGAGTGGTGGAAATACTGGAGGAAGACAAGGATAAAGCATTTGAAATGCAAAGATCTTTAAAATAGTATATATAAAACACAATTTCAGACTCTAAGATATATAATAACCTGTGTTTTTTTCTAATTCAAAGCCAATACACTTCTGTACCTAAGTCTGGTATTGATGGTCTGTCATACTCTAGAGAAAAAAAAACATTTTTTAAAAAGACTGGTATTTCAATCTCCAAGTAATCAGTAGTTAGATAATCACCATAAATCCCAGTTTCCATAACAATATACGCCTAACTTCCTCTGGAATAATTTAGTCCTTTGTTGTTCCCCACTAAAAAAAACCACCTTTAACATATACATCTTGGGTCTAGTACCTCAAAGTTTATTCTATTGCATTTTAAAGCTGAGAGATATTTTTTTTATTCCGTGATACTGAAATATTGTTGAATTTATAGCTCTTCTATCAGGGCTGTATAAAATCCTTCTTCCCCATAAAACTACATTCTCCTCCCAACATTCAGTGGTATAAATATGTGAATGGCAGCAGTCCCACACTGTACACTTCCAGAATAGATTGAGTAGAATGGAATAAAACCAGTGGAAAGCAGCTTGTATTCTGAGCAGCATGAACATCCTGAAGAAAGAGTGAGATGGGAATTCTCTTCAGGCAACTGAGTTTGAAGATTTTGCCTCTCAGTAGAAAGGATAAATACCAGTGGCTTTTAGCAAGGACTCTGCCTTGACCCAAGAACTCAATATTTTGAAGCTTCATGGCATTTATCATTCTCTTCTTTATTTCAAATCTACTGTTTATGTTAATGCACAAGGAGGAATTTACAGAGCTCATGCACTCCTAAATGAAACATAACCATTTGATGTCAGGGTAGTGTTATTAGTTAACAGCATCGAGCACAACTTCCACTGTCTTGCTATGATGTGAATTTTTTTTTTTACTTTTTATAAACTTGCCGTGCATATTCTTTGACATTATACCTCTAATACCTCTGCTATCACAAGCAACTTTGTGGCCGTACCTGCTAGCCAGGATGCTGCCCAATATGAAGTACTTGAGCAGAACAAAGAATGAGACCTTCTGCCCTTGGCTTTCCACCTCCGTGCTGCTTTCCAGCCATTGACAGGGGGATTTAGAGACAGTGAGATCCTTTCTCCCTGTGCAACTCTCACACCCACAGCTGCACTTATGGCATTCTTGTAACAGATTGTAAAGAGCTGCAAATGTGCATCCATTACCATTTCCTGATGGCTACTCCAGTTCTAATCAATTTAACTGGTTGTTACAACGAACCTGGGGGTATCCAAACACCTCTCCAATTTTACAGGACCAATTGAATTTGCTGAACCAAACAGAGACACCTACCACCATCTAGCATTAGACTGGCTTATAATGCACATCGACGGGAAGTAACAGGTAGGACATCCCAACACTCATGGGAATTTCCCTTTTTACTTACCCCAGCAGGTTGGTAGGAAGTCAAAACTAGGGAAAATGATTCTGCTAAATCTAAATTCAAAAATAAAAATTATCTTGGAAAAAAAGTGAGAAATGTTTTGGAAAAAAGAAAGCTCTTATCATCAAATTTCCAGAGCATCTGTTAGTGAATAATAACATTTGTAAAAGGATTTTTCATGGAAAACACTGCTTCCTGAACAATTCTGTTAGGCCCTGTAAGGGCAGCTCCAAGTATAAGGCTGACTTGCTCAAAGAGGAATTAAAACCTCACTACTTTTATTCTGCCCATACCTTACACTGTTTCCTTGGAAGAAAATGGAATCACTGAAAATTAAAGCTAAAAATTAGCTAAAGAATCCTACAGGAATAAGAGGGTTTTTGTTTGTGGTTTTCTTTGATTGTTTGTTTTGTTTTTCTTGAAAGAAGGCTAAAACTGAAAAATCTGCAAAAAACTTCAGAAATTTGGCAGCTTAATAAAACATTTCCATTCAGGACCAAAGTTTTACACCCTTGAAAAAGCATCTGTAATGAGATAGATAGCTTTTCCGATTGAGTAACGGTACCTGCCCTGTCACTTAGCCTTGTCAAGGATTTTTTTTCCCCGAACACTGAACTAATCAATAGCCGTTCAATAATATACATGATTAGTGCAGTACAACAGTGTTTTCACCCTTCTAACATAATAGAAAACAAACATAAGGAGAGATTTCTAAACCCTTTTAGGCACTATTACATGAAGAAGGTTTTTAAGCCTTCTAACTATTCTGCAGGTTTTAATTTATAAAGCTCAAATATCTAAACATGCAAATGACATTTTTTTCTAAATTCTTAAAATATCAACAGAGGTATATCACTGAGTTGTTGAAAATATCAAGCAGTCATTAATATTTTGTTTCAAATCATTTCTGTTCAACTTATTTATCGTAAGAAATCATTGCTTTTATGTAGATAGAAAGCATTTCATAACTACATGAGAATAATTTCCATAGCTAATAATAATGGTTCTCAAAAGCTCAACTTCCTGATTCTGTGACTTGAAGAGCCCAGAACTCTTCATAAAATCATTCCTCAGCTTTGTAACTCTCCCAGACCAGTAATGCCATTCTTTTTATAGCAAAATGCTTAAACATTTGCACTCCCAGGCTTAAACTCAACCATTTGCTTGATCTCATTTGGATCCATTACCTCCATTTTAGCAACTGTAAGCAGAAACAAAAAAAAAGCTAAACAGTTTTTATGAAGTCTGTGTTACAGAAAGAAGCTGAATTCAAGATGTCTAATTCCAAGACTCCTTCTGTAAATCCTTCACTTCTAGTTATTAAAAAGGAAATAAAATTATTTAAACGCTTTCCTCCTCTTAGACTCTTTATCCATTGCTTTCCCTGGGTGCAGAGTCTATATAGGACTGAAATACAAGGTATCCCAAGTGGTTTATCTAAAATGAGTGCTAAATCAATGCTGCAGTTGTCACATAATCTTGTACACCTTCAGTCTAAAAGTTTAGGTTTCAATAACATCTCTAAAATGCCTGGAAATACAAATGGATACTATCTAGAAGTCAATGAAGCTGCTGAACTGAAAGGGCAACCTTCAAAATTGGATCAATGGATCATGCTGTGTTCTAAACATGACTGTTGTTGCCTTTCTGTCTGAGATAGGCCTGTATGAATCAGACACAAGAATACAAACCAGAAAGTATTTAGTAGCACAGAGAAAAAAAATCCACTTTTATTCAAACTCCTGGTTTCAAGAAGCAGTAATAGGCTTACAAAAAGTGGCTGATTCTACACACACTCCAGCAACTGTTTCAAAGGGTTTATCTGTCTTTTAAGAAATTAGTATTATAGGAAATCCAAAGATGGAGAATCTGAGTCATGGAAATAAAGCATTGTTTGAGAATACATTCTGCTCTTAATGTGAATATTTTACAACTCTAGGGTGTTGTGCATCCAAGGCCACATACCACAAAACCAAATTACAATACCTGTCAGAGTCAATGAGTCCATTTCTTCCACCATGGGTGAACTTTGGTTTAGGCTATGTTTTCAGTGCAGTGTGAGAGAATGGATAAAAACACAAGAGACCTTTCAGACAAGTAGTGTCTGTTCCCACTTTTGTCAGTACTGCATTGCATGGCCTTAGGCAACTCCTACCCTCATTGTGCTTTAGTTTCCCCAACATGTAAACATTTCTCCAGCTGAGGAATGTTGAAGGCAGAACAAAGCCACAAATAAGTGCAGATGCTTGTGTGATAATTTCCCTTTGAACTGGATTATTTACAAATAACACCACCATATAGAGTAGTCAAAGGATGATCATCTCCAATAAGAACAAGCTTGCAAATAAAATTCTTGTTATCCATTAAGAATGTCTTGCAGACATTGCCAAGTTATGAGCTGCTGAGTCTAATTTCCACTCCAATATCTCATTCTCAGACTCTCAAAATATATTTGACTCTTGGTCATGACATAAATAATCCACAAAACCACATTCATAACATTGATAACACTGATAATTATACATCACTTTCTAACTGAATAGAACACAACCAGTGGTAAGGATACAAGTAATGAAGCAGGATTACTCATGTCAGTATTAAAGTGCTGTTATGGAAGTCATATACATATGTAAATATTTTTCATCTTGTTACATAGAATGTGAGCAAATACGAAAGCAAGGTTTTACACATTCACATTTTAGTGGTGTTCTTATTAATAACTACAAAAACCTCTGCAACTGAAAGACTGCTTTCATGATTTTATATATATAGTGAAAAATATCCAGGTTTTGCTGATGGATATAGGCAAATTTATCCTGTGCAAGGAAGTTGGTGCCCTGGCTATTCCAGCTGGAGTATGGATACACTAGAGAACCATGCAAACATCTCCTGCTTCCTGCTGTGGCTGCCTCCCATTCTCACTGTCTTTGCAAAATGCACAGAAATGCAAAAAAAAAAAAATTAGTCAATTATTAGAGTGGAAGTTTAAATAGATGCATTGACATGTGCAAATGGACAACTTGGAAATGGTGACTGATCTCTCCCGTGTGTCTCTGTGCCCTCACAGGACCGCCACTAATGCACTGTTAACAAGTGTTCCATCATCTGATTTTAAGCTCACTGAGAAGCTGGATTAAAGATCCAGGCAAAAGTCCCAACTTTGTACATCTTTCTATGCAAATGCAACAAAGTTGTTTGGGATTTGAGCATTATAGGTGGCTAAATTCCTTAAATTATTCGTCTCATTATAAACTTGTAAGTTTTTCTTCTACAGTTGTTCCAAGGTGATTTTCTGACCTTTTTTTTGCTAGCCTTTAAAAGTAGAGAGACCTCTCCATCTTAGGAAAGGGATTGCTTGCATCCACAAAATGAACCCATGACAATGAACCGATGAGAACTTTTGTATTATTATTATTCTACTCTAAATAACAACTAAAAGCCTTGTGAATGACAATAGCTGAAAATAGCAGCAAGGTTTGAAACACAACAGCAGGTGCTCTATGAGAACCCTGTTCTATTCAGCTGGTTTTCACATGTGCACACAGGCAGCACCATTTGCAGGCTTTGACATTAAAGAGCTGACTAGACAAACACACACAACAGATGCCAGTGGAAATTTTACTGTAAAAGCAATACTTCACAAAAAATATTAGGGTCTGTATTAAAGGCGTTCAAATTTATAATTGCCAATAGCAAAAGAACTCACAACTACCACCCAGTTAATCAGCTACAGAAACCAGCTTTGACACTTGTAGAGTCAATTCAATCAAAAATATCTGTCAGCACTGAAACATTTCTCCTGCTGCACAAACATGCATAACATGAGCAAATTTCAGAGTGGAGAAACACACTTAGCAAGGCAGACACAGAACACAGGCTCCAAACCTATGGGTCATATTTCAACACAAAGAGCTGAAAAATTCCCAAAGCTAAAAGGAGCTAGAAAGGAACCCGATCTTGGATCATTTCCTGGGGTTACAACGCTCAGTCCTTCTGACTAAGATGCTTTTGGCAGATTTCATTTGGAAGAACATCACTTCTGTATTTTTAATCTCTCCCTGTACACAAGAGCCAAATTATACACAGCCCTTTGGAACAAGCCTCTTCTGCTGCAAGGAAAGCTCTGTTGTGGCTGCCAATTTACTCTTACCTTACCTACCCATTCATCACAGCACAAGATGGCAGCTCCAAGCAGCCAGATCTCTCTCTCTTTTGTTGTCACCAAGAGAAAGCAGAACCTCTTCTGCAGCAGTGTACTGGCCTACAGCATTGCTTGGAGCCATCTAAGCAAATAATTTCAGCCAGAGAAACAAAGCTCACACATAGCAACAAACAACATTTCACAGAGAGAAAACTGGCTGAGAACAACAGTGTGAGCATTTGAGATGGTGCCAGCTTATGCAGCGGAGGAGAAAAGACACAAAATCTTCCAGCTGCCCTGGGAAAAGATGTGAGAATAAAAGACACAGTGCAGGAAAGGTGCCCTATAAGGGAGAAAACAGAGGCATAACTTCAATGTGAAAAAGCAACGTGGTACAGCGGTTGGGTATTGGTGCCAAAGGAAACAGCACATCAACAAAGCAAACTGAGCCAAGAGAGTTTTCCTCAAAATACTCTTTACTGGACTGGTGTGACTTAGAAACTTACAGCCAACCTTGCAGTAATGTCTCATTCTGTGGAGCAACTGCTTTCCTAAACAAAGCTACTGGCCTCTACAAGGCTCTGCTCACAGATATTCTTTACCTTTAAACTTCTTTTGATGTGTGTGTTTTCTCATGAGTCTACATGCAAGATCCAGAACTTCTATACCGTTCTAGAATCAGAAATACTATTTTGAAATTAATCCTTATAAAGTCACAGTAAAAATAAGAACACACATCCACTAATCTTACAGAGTCAATACCACAGGCAAAAAAAAAAAGAAAAAAATCAGACAGCAGACTAAAGCACCTCCTCTGTCTTCCTTCTCTCAGAATATACTTGTTCCATGCAGAAAGGAGCTTAGAAATTCGTCTTGATTCTGATCTGGCATTTGAATCATATGTTTTTGCACTAATTAAATTTGCCTATGTATAAATGACTTCATCAAATTGCCCCTGTGTGCTGATCATGCTTTCTTATTTAAACCTTTTTAATCTCACTTAATCTGTTTTAATGACAGCCTCTTTGATCACATCATTAACAGACTACTACTGTTGATGCTACTTTCAAGAATACTTGAACTGGCCAAAGTAGCATAATTTTGGTTCTTGGGTACTCATTACAATTATTACTGCAAAGCTACTTTCATTTAATTCACTCTCCCCTATAATACTGTTTGTGTTAAAGAGCCGCTCTAGTTGGGCAATACTTACAAACTAAAATGCACAAGATTAGTTCAGCCTATGCTCTTCTTTTCTACAGTCAAACTGCTCACTTTCATCAAGTGTAGACTTCGCTGTTGATATCTCAAAAAGTCATAATGGGTGGAGGGTTTGGAGAGACAACCAGCTCATTGAAAGTCTCTTTACTGCCCTGATAATGTCAACATTATGATATGTTGTTCTTGCAGCCTTTAAACTAAAAAAACCCAAACAAACAAATAACAGGAAAACAAACCAAAACAAAAGAAAAATAATATTAAAACCTTCAAGCAAATTTGGATGGCTTCAGGTCTACCATAACAATCAAAACTGACTGTTTGTGATAAGGAATAACTTATATTTACACACACCCCCACTCTTGATAGCCAAAGCAGAGAATCATGACTTTAATCTTATTTATATGCAAAAGAGCATTATACAGTCAAGAAAGGCTTCATTCAAGTAGAATGAATCCAAACTACTGTACAGTTTCAAAGTATGTTGGTTTGGTTTATTGCCACCTATTCTGAGTGTTATATGCAACCTGAATAAGTAATGTAGATTTGTGTGTGTGTTTAAACATACCACATCAATATAAAATTTATAATGGAGTGTCTGCTTTTCAGTGACATGGTCTTCTTTCTCCATCACATGTTTCTTGTAATATACACATGAAAGTAAAATCACAGCAAAAAAAATCAATTACAGTGCCATTTTTAAATGTATAGTTTTATGTGTTTTTCTATGCTTACCTTTATCCCCCATTAGCAACCTTGTGTAGCATTATTGTACATTGATACCATCATGTGTCAGATCATACCATGATCACGTGGCTGCACAGTTGCCTCCTCCCTTCATCTACGTTACAGATTTATTTGGTGCAGGCAGTAGCAGCCAGGTAGTTATGTCTGAGATGTTCTGCTTCACGATATTTTCCATTTAGGAAATATCTCTCTCTTTCTCATTTAGGAATTTCTACACACCAGTAGCTTACAAGTCCAAATCAGAAATATTTCTAAATCCAACACAATTAATAAACATTTCTGCAACGTCCACAGGCTTATTTATTACATGAAGAGGTAACAAAACCTATGTTGCTTACAGAAAGGTTGACCCACAGAAATGTAAGTTGTCCTCAACGTTTTTAGCAAATGCAAGTTGTTCCCTGAACAACCTTTTTTTGTTACATGAATAAATGGTCTGCCTTTCATTGTGAAGCCAGAGCAACTTAACTAAAAGATGTTCAGCTATGTTTTTAATCATTACTACAAGCAAAAGAGAAGAATAGAAAATGCTTAAGTCTGCATTGTCTCCCTTCCCTCTGGCTTACTTTCTTCTCCCTGGTTCTAATACAGGGCAGGAAGGTGGCTGGCAAACTCTGAACATCTACAAACATCACACACTTATACACCTCTTTCAAATTTCCTGAGCCGGAAGTATTTTGGAGAAAGTTGCAGGACTTTCTTACATCTCTCAAGCCCTCTGTATTACCACACAGAGAGAAGAAATATGAAAATGTATTGTTTGGAAGGTAGTACAGAGGATGAACTTAACAAATCAGAGTCTCTCAGGCATCAGAAGAGACTCAAAGAGCTGAAGTTCTAATATCCCCAAGGACATCCAGACCTGCTGCTCTCAGACACAGATTAACACGGACACTGAAATCAAAACTAAATGGATTAAAAGAAAGAAAAAAAGAACCTTGCCAAATTTGCACAGCTAATATTAATGCAAAGGATTAGAGAGAAAATCTTAACTGCAATCTCAGTCTGTGCCTGGGAAAATCATTATTAATTACAAACCGTGTCTCGTAACATCCCTAACCAGCACAGCCTTACTGGAGCACATCCGTGCACCAGGTGAATTCCTAAGGCGAACAGAAGCACTTTGGGTTGTACTTATTTTCTTCCCCTCCTTTAACAAAATACCCCAACTCACACTGGGTAATATCTTATTCAGTGCATAAAATTACCATCTCCAATGGGCCTGGCTTCACACTACATGAGACATACTAATGAGGCAGGAAGAGTCACACAACACTTAAAACTCACAGGAGAGATTTCCAGCTGACATGAAGTGTCACAGCTCTATTGACTTCAAATAGAGCTATGTCACTGTATCCTAGCTGAGGATGTGGTCTGCAAGCCTTCAGCTCTGCAGCAGGGTAACTTATCATCCAGACAAAGTTGTAATGCCATCCGTTAGGTTTGCTCTGAAGAGTATATGGAAATTTCAGCCTGCAAGCCAGCAGGAAATACATGTTTTTACAAGCATGAATTCATAGAAGAACTGCTGAAATGAAGCACTGAGTTCAGAACAGATCCCTCCAACAGAAATGCTACCACTTGGAACACTGCACAAACCCAGCTGCTCCAGGGCTCCTCTCAGAAGAAGGACAGACTGGAGCGTAAGAAACACAGAGTGGAGCAGGGAAAGAAGTGCATTTCCAGAGAGACCTTATTTCTCAAGAAGAATCAGACATAAAAAGGAAAACGGATTACATGTCAAAACAGCACTGTAAACATAAAAGGGTGAGAGATACAGCCTTATGGATAGGTAAGATAGAAAAGTATGTGCTGGGACTACTTAAACAGCACTTTAAAAGCATAGTTGTCAATCAGAAAAAAAATCATATTCAAAGATAAAGTCTAATGTTCTTTATGCCTGAAATTATCTAAGAGCAATTTCAGGCAAAGATTCATGGAAGAAAAAAATGTATCCATTTTCTGTTTATTTTATGCACTTTGTGGTACAACTTGCTTAACTGTTCCCCATGTACAGTCTGTTTTGCACCAGTCCCATGAAACTTAGGGGATTTAGCTAAAAGTAGGCTAAGACATTAAGTCTACAAATGTATTAAGGTGTAGGCATCTTTGGAGAGAATATGCTATAACTAAGAGGCAATGCTGGCCATGAAAAAATTACTGTCCACTGGCCATTACATTTGGAGCTGAAAAGATTGGTGGGTTTTCAACGATGTGATGAGACATGTCCTAGAATCCATTTGGAGTATCAGAAGAAAAACCTTGCCTGCTTTAAATATGTAATTATTTACATTTCTGAAAAGGGCTATATAACAAGGGGCCTTCAACGACATTAGATTTGACACTGTTTGACAATTCTGTGTTTCAAGGGAAGGAATTTGATGATCTGAAATCAACTCCTACTGTATAGGACTCAGAAGAAAGGCTAAGAGCTGAAAGCCAAATAAAATAAGTCTTACAATCCATATTTCATAAGTTCATGAAGTCCAGGCTGTTACTTGGTCCATTTAATTCACTTCGCTGCTTGCATTTACATGGTCAGATCCATGCCTTTACAAACAGCATAATGGTAGGAACTCTGAACATCCCAGGGAAGCTGGAGCTGATCAAAACCTCAAATTTTCCTTTTTGTCCTTCAACACACACTTTGCTAAAAGATTTGTTGTGCCTTGGAATGAAAGGGAAGGAACTTTAAAATATACATCTGCACAAAATGCACAAAATACATAACTGTGTCAATTCTCTATTTCCTAAAGCAAGCAAAATGTGCAGCCCTTGATGACTGGACATTTGTCAGACTTCAGACTGCTGTTGCTGAAGGAAATGGCTTCAGAAGAAGAAGGTTCAGAGCTGAAGCTGTCTTAAAGCCCAAGTTCCCCTCAGGATCCTTCCAAACGCTTCTCCTGTTTATGCAGAGGAGCTGGGAATAAAGTCAGAGTTACCAGGACTTTTAGGTTTCTAGAATTTCTCCATGATGAGGCTGCAAAAATGCATAGTATCTGGCTCTTGCAGCCCAAACTGCAGTGCTCTTTCAGTACTGCAGCTCCAGAAAACCCAGCAGCTTGCCAAGCCTGTTAGAAATCGTTTAGGTTGGAAAAGGCCTTTAAGAGCATCAAGTTCAACCATTAATCCAGCACTGCCAAGTTCACCACTAAACAATGTCCCCAAGTGCCACATTTACACATACTTTGAACACCTTCAGGGCTGGTGACTCTGCCACTTCCCTGGGCAGCCTGTTCTATTAAAAACAGACTGGTTTCCAGTGGATGCTTGCCTGGCACATGCAATTTAGTTGGGACTGGAGAAACCAGAAAAAATGTTCCAATTTCAGCTATAAAGCAATTTTGAAGAAACACTGTTCATTATTCAGTATCTGTATCTTATTTCAGCTGAACAGTAATCCCTCTAGGAATATTTTTGAATTTCATGGTCAATACAAAACAAATACTAAGCAGAAAAAGAAGATTACAAAGTGTCTGGAATAGAGACTAATAAATGTACCTTCATCTCTAATATCCTGATGCTTTGCCCACAATTTCTGCAATCATAGAAATCCCAGGTTAGACATTTGTGTGTCTTGTAACTTATACAAGTTTGCTTAGCACTGTGCACTCTTAAGTAAAACTATTACTAATTAAGAAAATTGAGTGGAATTAATGTGGAATTTGATACTTCTCTTAAGTATATTTGGTTTACTTGATAATAAATTAGTCAAATATTTAAAACTAATAAATTTGGAATAATGTATTAGTAAGCAGAAATATATACAATTATTGCTTCAATTAAAGTACATGAATTAGGTCTAATAAAAGATTTATGAATGCTCATCTTTCTCCTGACCTGATCCTTCTGTCCAAAACTATCATAACTTACTTCTATCCTCAACCATAAGTGTGTTGGTTTTTATCAATGACCAATATAATACATCTCTAATGTAATATGGCAAAAGCAAACACTTCCACGAAGTAAGATGCAGGGACTTCAAACATCTCTGGTATCTTATTACAGTTAAAGACCCAAATTCTGAAAGAATGCTTAAAGGGAATTCTTCAGGTGATTTGGTACATGAAATCAGAAAAATACTCATCACTTCTGGGATAGAAGTGTTATGGCAGATGTGTGTGCCCCCACAGAGACACTTCCTGGCATGGGGTCCATTCAAGAGCAAATAGTTCTCCCTACCAGTGCTAAGATGTTGCCTGTCAGTCATCTCAGACTAATGTTGCTTAAAGCCATAAAAATGCTTATTTTCAGAAAGATATTACCAAATCATTTATCTCAATCCCAAATGTAATGGAGTACATGATAGCATATTAATATATGCAATTCTATGGTAAAATTAATTATTTACACAATTAATTACTGAGAACAGTTTCTTAATTTTCAAAATAGCAGAGAAGACTCACAGCAACTGTGTATTGTGTTACATTCAAGTCAAAACCAACACACCACTCACTTCTCACAGGCCCTTGAAGGTGTCTGACCAAACAACCACAACCGAGAGCTTGAGCCTCGCTCCAGACTTGTACTGAAGTTTCCCTCCAGACAATCCCAGGAGCAGAACATTAAACAAGGAAAACACAAAAAGACAGAAAGCCTCAACAAAAATATAAATAAAAATGTTTTTCAGACAAAATATCCACCAAGAAAATGGGCAGCCGAGATTCTTGGAGTTCTCTATAGACTAATCTGTTCCCAAACTCCAGACTTGCCCCTGCTGGATACCTTTTAAATTATTGAATAAAACAAAAGTTTACCCTGGAAGAAAATTCAATGTTCAACTTCTACAGCAGAGGGTTTTCCTCAATCACGTTTCTGAGGTATTTTGATTGTAGAGGAGCCAGATCAATAACCTTAACCTCAACAGTTTTATTTACTACAAAACAGCAGGATAAGGCCAAGGGAAAGAGGTAGTATTTATGGTACAAAATTAACCAAGCAGAGAAGTTCTCTGCAGCCATTTAACCTTAGGAAGAGCAAAAATCTGCATTTAGACTTTTCATTTTTCTTTTTCTCACACTTGAAAAGAGTAGAAGAATCACTTTTGTATCTGCAAAGTGTCAGCGATATTTGTCAATAGCAATTCTAAAGTTTGTGTGTCTGGAAAGCTCTTTAGTTACATGCTGTTTCCTAATATTTTTACCACTCAATTCTAGTCAGAGACAGTACAGTCTGTAACAGATACTGAGTGGGAAACAGCCTCATTCATTAAGTTGTATGAAAAATCACCCATTAGGTGAACAACCACCACCTTAGCCATGATTTTTAAGGGATGTTACAATCGCCATGTCCAAGGCAAAGGTGCTGGGCAGAATGGAAGCCAAAGTGGTGATCTTACTGACTCATGCCAGAGATTAATTGTTACCTGTTTATTCTACAGATGCTATCTTTTTCAAAGGTGAGGTCTCAAGAAGACATAAGATCTTTTGAGATTCTATACTATAATTATTCGATATACCTTAGAAATAACAAGATCAGTATTTTCATTTATGGTAATTGAAAATAAATGCCTAGAAGAATAATGTTACTTCTTGTGCTAACATGTCAAAGTAAAGGTATATGAACAGTGAAATTTGTCCTGGTCTCAAGAGGTTTTTTACTGCAGTGTTAGGGTGTAGACTCCTCATTATAAAGTAAGAGACCATTTACAAGCAAGTTTCAGGTTGAGAACGAGGCTTGGATTTTAAAATGACAGCATATTTTGGTAGTTTTCATTAGAGAATGTTGTAAACTTTATATAAAAACTTAAACATATGCCAAAAAGAACATATCACATATTTCACTCCTACAGTATTTTAGTTTTGGAGATTCGTCAAATATTAATCACCCTTTTTTTTTCCTTTCTTTCTTTAGGCAAAGCAAGAGAATAATTGAATGACATATGAATGCAAATGTACAGACTGCTATTCAATCCAAAGCAAGAACGGGATACTGAACGGGTCATAAATAATTTTACCTGTTCCATATTCCATGAAGTTAAATCTGAGGAGCTCAGAATGAGCTGACTGCAGCTGACTCGTATGAAACTGCAATATATTCGGTAGTTTAGGTCAAAATATCTTCAGGCACAGATTAAATCCAAACACAGGGGCATATATCATTTAAGTTTGTCTTTAATCTTCCATATTACTTCCATGCTTCCATATTATTGCACTGAAAGACTTTGGAGCCTGTCTGTATAATACCTGTGAAAGACCTTGAGAAAGCCACAATAATAGGAAATTTTATGCCTCAATATTAACTATAAATCAGTGCACAGAAGAGAGAGATATTTTCCAGTATTAAGAAGTGGGCACAGAAGCATGACTTAAGCAGGAACCAAACGAAGAGGATGAAAGTTATAATGGTGCTCCATAATCAACACAGCTGTGTGATAATTTGATTTTCATTATAATGACGCTATTTAGACATGCCTTGCATATTGAAGATTGAGCATAGTACATAATTATTGATTAGTTATAACCCATTTGTATTTTATGTTTATTTCATCTGACAATAATTATCATACATTTGCAGTAATTAATTCATCATCTTTTACTACTGGAGCTGAAAGGTAACTAGCAGGAAAAGCAAGGAAGGGTGCTGAGAAGAAAAGCAGGAGGCCCTCTAAAGCACTGATATTATTTGCAATATAATACTACAATGATGCAGTTTGCTTTTTTATTTTTATAACACAAAGAGGGGCAAACGACTTTCTAGCTTAAATTTGCTTGAAATGACCAGTAAATTGCCCTCTAAAGCACGCTGAAGTGAAATTTAGCAAATATGTTGATGAGAGGAATACTGACCTATCATTCAGTGTTAATGTTAACGGTCTGTGAAATTACCGGCAATTTTGGGAAAAATATTTTAGAAACTGTGCAGAAGATCGCCCGGCTTTGGAAGTACAAGTTCTTACACTACACATCTTATACAGCAGAGTGTTGTAAATTTTCTAAAATGCAGCTGTATGTTTTGTGAACCAAAGTTTGTTCCCTAAGTAGAAATCAGAAAGCTTGCGTTTTTACTGATGGATGGTTTCATCAGCCAGTAACACAATTACTGGGCAGGACTGAGAGAAAAACTGTGCGTGGTGCAGACTGCCCTAAGCCAGAGCCAAATGAGACAGAGGCCAGAGGAGTAGACAGACATCGGCAGGGAATTGTTACCAAGACTTAGCAAGAGGGGAAATGTTCTAAACAGAAATATTAATGTGGTTCCATCTGTAAAATCTGAGCTTGCAACTAAGTGGCACTGCTATATTGTACAGAGGTACCAACTAGCCCATAGGTGTGCTAAAGATACATATGATGCTCCATTGCACCTTGGGAATGTACATGAAAGGGATCAAATAAGGCAGTGATTTTAAAAAAAAATCAAAGGTGTATAGAAGTATTCGAACTTTTCCTCCATGAATACATGTGTGACGTAAAGACATATGCAAAGAGTCACCTTCTCTTCCAGAGGCCCATTCCTCAGGAGGCATCCACAGATGATAGTGAAATTCAACATTGCTCTGTTGAGTTCTGCATGATGTAGGCAAGCCCAGGGTAGGCAATAACCTGGAAGTGTCATGCTGGAGGCATGGGGAGAGTGCTCTGGTGCAATCCAGAGCTCCTGCCTGGGATACTGATGCAGATGTGGGTAGCAGAGCCATGCACGTGCTGTTATTAATCACATACTCCACGCATATTTAGTCCACATCTTGCTTCTCTGGTAGGGATCAGATTGTTTTCAAAATGTGAAAGACTGTAAAAATGTTCAAAGGTCCTATATATCACACTCATATTACTGGCTGATAATTTAAACAAACTCCAAAATCATGTTTATTTTGCCAAATACATGTTTCGTATATTTTACTAATTAATTTAATGCCTTTTGAAAGACTACAGTAAATTGTACCTGTCTTGTTATGTAAGAGAGGTGCATGCTGAACTCGGAGACCCTGCTCTACTGAAGTGAGAGAAAGGCAACTTCACACCATTGACTCTGGTGGCTTATGAGGGATCAGTAAGAACTTGGGGCAAGAAAAAGTGGAAAAATAAGTTTCATTTTATCAATCTCACATGTTCCTAGCAAATATTTTCCTTCTTTCATATCAATTTTATTCTCATCACATCTGTTAGGCAGATTGTCTTAAGCGTAGGAAAGCAAACAAATTACAAGAATTTTTTATAAAACCATAACCCTCCAGAAACAGCAAGCAATTCTTTTCATGCTTAAATTTGATCTTTAGGGAGCAATAGGATAAACTCTCACAGAACAGCCTGATAACAACAAACAGAACCCTTGAATAAATGGAATTTTGAAGATAAGACTCACAGAAAAGCTGGAAATCATACAGCAAAGTGCTACTGAATAAATATAAAAACACTTGATATAGCCTCAGCAATATAAATCACAAAAATACGCACTTTTTTTTGGTCTTGTTTTTTGGTTGTTTTTTTTTGGCAGCTTTACCGAATACAAATGTTTCAAAGATTAAGTCCCCAAGTTTGGTTCAATAATTTTGTATTTAGGATATTCAAAGGCATATTTATGGTACCTCATTTATTGTGGCTGATGACATACCAGTATTTTCTTAAGCAGACACAAACAAGGCAGTGATAAATAGCTTGCTTAGGTAAAACAAAAAATGTGACTCAGTCATTTGTTTCAGCCCTCGAGTTGTGAATGATGCTGCATATCTTTTACATACATTCACCTCCCTTTTTGCCATTTTTCTGCCTATCAAATTATCCCTGACAAAGCTCCATCTAATACCTGACACCCACTCATGTTGCACTGATTTCTTATTCTCCTCCCTGGGCAGCTTCCTCTTCTCTTTCTTCTCACTTTCAGCCCCCCTGCAATGATTCCTCCTGCAAATTTGCTGCCATCCCTGGGTTATATCTCAGCATCAGGACACTGATCACCTCTTAGAACACAGACAAAGCAGCTGTCCTACACAAATTTCCTAGGTAAGCAGGATAGCAAGTCTGGGATGCATTATATGCCTTTTAAACAGAGTGATTTAGGAGTTCACTGGTATCAAAGACAGTAGCTGGCTTATCACCTGGACCTTATTTGGTGCTGTCTTTATCTTCATGTGCAGTACAAGGCTTAGATAATGTGGTAATGGTCCTGTAACTGAGACAAAGTGCCAAAATGGAAGAGAGATCCTTCCAAGAGAGTTAGAAGCTCTGGTTTAGGAAACAAAAATAAATTAAAAATTTGCATTTGAAGTTTGCTTAAGATATTGGAGAAATAAAGTGCTGTTGTTTCCAGTGACTGTTTCTTTTCAATGGAATACAGCTACATTCTTTAATCCATTGGTTGTTGTTTTTCCACTGGGAACTACGGTACCAGCACGTGAAATGTCATTCACTTAAAGAGAAAGTAGAACCTCTGGGTACCTCAGCTCTTTGTTTAGGTGTGTTATTTTTATACCCTGTGAAAAAGCTTGCTCCACCCCATCATAAGAACATAAACAGAACACGCAATGCACAGTAACTGTGTTGTCATCATAATATTTTTTGCTATATTTGCTGATATTCTAGTTTTGTAGCCAGACTAGTTATCTAGTGTAATACTAAATATTTTCTTATAATGTACATTTGTGCCATAAAATACCAACACAATTCAGCCAAGTGTCTCATAAAAGGGTTTTGCAAATTCTTCTGAATTTTTGTCAGTCCCCTCTGAGCTGACATTTTCTGCCTATATTTCCACCATGCTTGATAGAGCTAGTGAGTCACATCCCCTGCTACACAAATACAATCACCCTGCTGTGGAGGGTTAATGACCATTAAAGCACATTTCAGACTGATAAATGCATTCAGCCTTCATGTGATTTTCGTCAGGAACTTGATTATCAATAGCAGCAAGACCTCTGGAGAATGCTTACCTGATATTAGCTGGGCAAAATTAACATATAGACAACCATTAATGATTATTTTTCATCAGATACCCTGACAATAGCTAAAAGGTAATTAAACTTATAGGTAATTCCTTTCTGCTTCAGAACTCTGCTGATATGAAATAGAACCACGCTGTGCTAGTGTGTGTTGTGCACATTTAAACACACACTAGGTAACAACTTGAGACTTACAACAGGACAAAGCAGCACAGCAAAGGGAGACGCATCATATTATCACCTTTACTTTTACATCAGGACACAAAAGAAGAGAAGAGATTAATGGATTCATGCATAACAAGTTTCTGGCAGCCCTTCCTCAAAAGGGAACTCGAACTGAGCTGTAATTACAGGGCATTTCAGACACAACTGAGAGCCAACATTCATCACCCTCTAAATTAACAGTTGTGGCACTGTCTTGCCCTGTAAAAAAAAAAACAAACAGCTGAACTTGGCTGCCTGCTTTATATCTTCTGTTGACTCTCCTGCAATTTTGATCTCTCTCCCTAGATTACCTGACACAACAGTTTCGGTGTAAGTGCTGTATATTCAAATTTAATAAGTGAAATTGTTCAAACCAGTGATTTGTTTGTTTTCTAGTTTACTTAGGGAAAATCAAATGGGAAGCTGTCGACACATTGTAAATTGGGTCACAATTTCTAAAGCCATTACTAAATAATCAATAATAGTTAATAACTTGTTAGATGGTGAAATGTCAAGCGGAAAAGGCCAATGAGTTTAATGTTATAATAGACTGGCATTAATTACATGAACAAATATTTTTGCTGTTGAAAACTGTAACTACCAAGTAAAGTAAACAATAACCTGCTTTTGAAAGAAAAAATGCCCAGCTGATCTGAGGCAGGATGAGTCAGGGAATGTGTTCGGCCTTGTAACTTAAATAAAAATCACTGTAATACAATACAGGTAAATTTTGCTGTCCTGCAGTAGAGAATTTCTCTCTATACCTACCATTTTAAGATTAAAACAAACACAAACAAAAAACCACAGCAAACAAACAACCTCACCAAAATAAATACAACTTTAAATTATCTTTTTGTCATCCTTCTATTGTTTGATAATATGCAATATATCATTGTTTCTAAATTGTACAACTCACCTGGTACAAACTAACCCCTCCTGTAGAAAATCCTCTAGGAGATGTTCTGTCACAAGGAATTTGCATTAAAAGTTTTTACGGAGTACATTTACCACCACTATAATTTGGGACAGTATTTAAATACAACAGAACCTTGTGAACCCTGAGCTTTGCCACTGTTTTCTGTTTCCACATCCAACAAAATATGCATATTAATGTGCACTGCAAAGATAACAAAGGCACTCCTGTCTCACCATTATTTCTTCTGCCTTGTGCCAAGAATGACAGAATCAGTAATTAAAAAATGTGTAAATCTAATGTTATTCAATTCATGAAAACAAATGAACAGATCATAGAAAATATTGACAGTGATTTATCAAGCCTTACTAGGTTTCTGAGTCGGTGATTGATTCCAGTTCCAGCCTCTTTTCACATACACAGTTGATGGGAAACATGATAATGCAGCACATGTGGCATAAGGATGGGGCCAGCTCTAATGCTGCCTTTCATCTGCTTTCCTCACAGCAGTCAACTGCTTTTGCTCCCTTTTTCCGCAGGTAACTACACGCAGGATCCTTTAGGTTTGTGTCCTCAGAACTTGCCTGTAAATTCAAGCAATTCAGTAGGATATTGGTGGAAAGTGTGTCTTCATCTCCTCACCCAGGGTCATGCAATAATTACTTTGCCTAGGGATTAAATGTAGAAGAGTTTCAGAGCAAACCAGTCACCCCTTTGTCCTGAGAAACAGGAACGTGCTGTCCAGCTAAAACCAATCTGGCCTTCTGCCTTCAATAAGGTGACTATGGATTTGTTTTAATGCAACTGCAACCAGCCAGGCCCTCAGGTCCATTAACGATTAAGAAACAATCACGCAGTGTGCACCCAGCATAAAATTCTTTAAAAAGATGTAACAAGAAGGTTGGTATTTTACTACAGTTGCAAAGGGAAGTCTGCTATAAATACCTCTATCAAGTTAATTGTTATTGGAAAAATACTATATTCAAAGAGGAATTGAATACCAGTTATCCTGCTTGTAAGCCCGAATTTTTAAAATGCAATTTCATGAATTCAAGACATTTTACAAAGTGAGGCTTTATGGAATTCAATTTGACTCATACCTGAGTTTGATCAGTCAGCAGACTTATGGTGATTGCCTCCATTGTCGTGCCACCTTCTCATCTGACAGTCTGCTGGGCTGAATGTAGTTTAAAACACCCAATCTCCAAAGCTGGCTTGCTATTACAGAGTTAAATAGAAGGTTCATGTTTAATTGCACATCAATTTGATCATTCTAAACCCCATGAGTGATTGTGAATAGTCTTTTCCTTGGCCTCGGGGGGAACAAGAAAGCCCACAAAGTTTGCCAGTTCTGTTTGCCACACGTGAGGAATGTTCTGACACACGTGGGACACTCAGATCTGCAGCAACTGCAGGGGGTGTGCAGTGGGTTGCAGTATTTGGCTTCAGAGAAAAAAAGAATTGCCAGTAGCTTTGCAACTGCCCTTTCTGGTCCAGTTCCGTGGTGAAAGGTCCACAGATATATTTTAGGGGAAAATACAGCTTAACACTAACCATGTGTATACTATACATAATCAATAATGAATAATAGAACCTGGCTTAACTGGGTCAAAATTACAAAAAGTAGTTCTTTAGCCTTCTGACTTCAATAAAATGCTCTTCAGATTAGCATACTCTGGGAATTAGAAATGGAGCTTTAGCTTCTTTAATGACATCTGGGTTTATCCACTTTAAATATATGGTTACAAAAATACAGGGTTTTTTAGTCTCATACAAAGGTTCTTTTGTTCTTCGACAAGGTCATTTTATAAAAATACAAATGGTATTGTAATATCATCTATTGTGTATTTCAACTTAATACTCTGGTGAATGTATTTTATCTAGACATAAATAAAAAGTGAATCTTAAATATATCTATTGTGGCAGGGTGAAAGGAGGTTGTTATCCTTTTAGAAAACTATTATTCCAACAGAAATTAGGTATTCCTTTAAGTAAAGATTTAACCACAATGAAGTTAAAAATAACTTTTTTATTTAATATTACTTTTGTAGCAACTAGTAGGTTTTACTCTGAGATTTAGCTGGTCATTTAAGATTGATGGATAAAAGCTCACTTTACACAACTTTTACTAACTGAAAAACATTCTTAATTCACATAATGCATTACATACTACGTGAAAATGCAATTATTGACTGTGCCATTACAAGTTTATTATCCTGTTACTGTTGTAATTGCTCCTGGGTCACTGCTTTTTTGAAAACTGATGTGGGCCAATGGTGTAATTAACTGTGGGCAATGCAAAGAAGCCCAAGAGAATCCTTAGAGCTCCAGGATTATGGGCATGTGTTTGTCAACACACTGGACTTGAGAGTATAAAATTATGTAATCTAATAAACCTAAGAAAATATTTACATGCAGTAAGATAGCAGAGAAAGAGGATGGATTTTTCTCATAGGTAGCTTGTAGGTTAGGTAAAATCAAGAGTATATGAAGACATCTTGAGGGCAAGATTATTTTTAAGATGTTACCACAGAAAAAGAAAAATATTAAAAATTAATAAATTTTACCATTTTACCATCAGTCTCCAGCTGCCTTTGCCACAGCCTCGTTTGGACCCAATACTCTGAGTGTTGGCACCAAAGGAGGGAATGTTCTCCTGCAGTAGGAACAGTGGGGACTGCCAGTAGTAGTTCTCTGGCAGCAGGAGAACCTCAGCCAGTTTGTCAGAATAGAAAATAGGCAGCACTATTCCTCAGAATGTTTGAGAAGGAGAGTGATCCTATTCATGTCTTCACATATAGATTGCATTTATCAGTCTCATCTCAGTTGCAAGACTATTCAAAATTACATAGTAAAAATGTCCAGCAAAAATTTACCTATTCAGATGCAACACACAAATACATCATGAGAAGTAAGCATCAGCAGCCAGGATTTTGTCTCCCTTAGTAATGTGCCAGTTACTCGAGCAATTGTGTTATGTATTCAGCCTAATTTCTGGTCACACGAGAGGATATAATACTAAAATTGTCTGAACAAGGACAAAAAGCTTTACAAATTTAAGTGAAGTTCACTTGCCAGTACTAAAACATAAAGGCAGGCAAATGCTTTTTCCAGCAAAAATTCAACTGCAGTCAAATGTCCTCTACAGTTCAGATGGATAACTTATGTGCAAAGTACAAACTATTGGGATTTTACTTTACTTCAGTTAATTTGGTTACCACCTTTCTTCCTCCACAGCTCAGACCCAGCAGACCATTTTATTCCACAGATCAGCAGTGCAGACTTCCTTCTTTCTGCCCCTGGTTACTCAAGTGACCAGACTGTCAAGCATCTAGGAAGGTGAAGACTTTCTATCAGCTACAATTTAGATAATGTCCACAATCTCATTTTATGATGCAGGACATCTTCCAGACTATGGGATTACTGAAAAGAAAAAACACTCAGCAGTCTGAATAAGATATCCAGAATCTGGACTAAATTTTATAAGAGCTCACTTAAAAAAGTTCCCTTCAAAATTTACACATTCGTGATGTTTATTGTTGCCTTAGTTTAAATGTTTTTTAAAGTATGGCATCTGCAGGTGTTTTTACAACAATGCAACAATTTCATGCCTTCCTTTACCTCTCCAGGGCCAGGCTAAGTGAGAATGCATTAAGCTCTTGTACAATTCTAAATCAGTAACACAGCTCCCTTTTGAACATCCCTAGCACTAGGAATTAAATTAGTTTTAACATCACTGACAATGGTTAAGTCTCTGTTGCAGGAGGAACTGTTTAAATAACACGACACAAAAGAGATTTCCATTCAGAATCTTCAACTGCTCCACTTATAGAAAGAGTGGCTGGCACCAATGAATTCAATGAGTACGTACAGGCTTGTAATAAGTGCCAGTGACTTTGTCCTTGCATTGGAAGAGCATATTCCTGAGTGGAATGCTTCTTGAAGACTCTCACAAAGAGGTCAACCAAGCCCACTTACTATTCCAAAGCATGGCCTTACAAATACATTTACACTGGCAGGTTCAGCCTCGTTGCTTCATGCTTGAATCAAATGAAATCATTTTGAACATAGGAAGCCATTCTCAGGAGTGTGTCTCCTTTTTTCTCAGTCTAGCCCCACATTACAGCAGACAGCTATGGAGTGAGTTTTTAATCAAGGAACACTTATTAAACCGCAGGTTTGTGCTGTTTCCAGGGAAAATATAAAAATAGAAACATACTCCAGCTGTCAGTCAAGGCAATTATTTTAATGCTGTCATTCTTAATTTCTAAAAGTTGAGCAGCTGAGAATAAATACATACCCTCTGTGCACATTCACTATCCTTCTGCACCTTAGGAATCTTTAGCTTTAGCCAAGTTCAGCCTAAACCTCTATCCTCTGCAATTTAGTTCCATTTTCCATTGGCAAACACCTACAGTGATTTCGGTCAGCTTGTCCATATAATTCCTCCCCCTACTGGTTGTTCTTGTCAGCAGAGAAAGGTTGGGGTGGTTTGTTTTTCCTTTTTTCCCAAGTATTTCTTAACAGTAAGTGAACTCGGAGTGGGAATGTCATGGGTCTTCTGCAGCAAGTCAGGGAACAGGAATAGCTGAGCCCTACACTTCACTTTTGGACTTTGGAGAGAAAAAAGAGAATATTCATTATTAGAATTACAAGCATGAGGTAATAGATTGGACTGAGGGGAAAAGTAGGAGAAGCTCTGGCGTAGACAGCCAGGAGACAACAGGAGACAGCCAACTGATGTGAATTACTTGCTTCCTTTCTTCTGCTTCCACCATAAAAAGGAGCAAGAAAACAGCCATGACTGAGCCATAACTTGTTCTGTGGTTTGCACCTGAGTTCCTGTAATTACCTGCTGTCACACCTCCCCAGCAGGCAGATTGCAAGGCTGCAGATTAAGCCCCAGGGTGAGATGATCTGCACTTCAGTGGGTACAGACTCATTGTACCTGAATATTCCATATGGCCAGTGGTGTGGAAAAACAACCACAAAATCACTGAACTTTCAAAAGGGAAGAAAGAAAATTTTTAAAAATTCCAATTTTTTCGATAATTAGGCAGGGAGGAATTTACACTGTATTCTTAACACCAAATGACATTTACTATATGCCAAAACTAATCTCCAAAGACAATAGTGAAGGTCAGCTATGTTTCAATTAAAAAAGTAATAGAAGAATTATTTAATTGATGAAGTTTTTATGACATTTTTACTGAAAATTGCTCCTTGAATCCAGAATGGAATGTCTGGTCAAACAAGGAGAAATACCAAATGCAAAACAGGAAGGAGATTCATTTTTAAGGGAGTCTTGACAGATGGAGAAGGCCCAGCATCAGGACCATATTCAGTCCTGTATAACCTCGGGACTTGAACTCCAGTTTCTTGCAGCAGAGGAGTGGAGCTGATTAGTGAGAGAAATGCTCTGTGGCACAGTGTCCAGCCAACTATGAAATGGCTCTGGCAGGATCAGTGCTACCCACCTCACACAATGAGTAACCTCCTGTTCCCAAGCATTCCCATCTTTGGAGGGGGAGGCATTTATGGAAAATTTGAAACACAATCAAGTTCGCCCTTGTACAGATCAGGAAATAATGTGCAAAGAACATTAAATTAATTCAGCTCTATCTCTAGTAAAAAACATATTTTATCACAAATGCTTATTACACAAAGATAAATTCCAGTTTTAATACAGGTAAAAAACTGTACCTGGTGTCTCAAGTCTGATTTTTCAGTTCTTTTTGTGTTGGATAAAAATATCTTAAATTATAATCTGGAATATTCTGATAAAATATCCTTGAACTGATGAAGACTAGTCTAAATGAGGTGTAAAATATTCTAGAGAAAATTAAGTTAAACTGCACTGGAAAAAAAGCATAATATAATTCACATTTGGTAAATTTCTTGTTTACTCTGATTGACATATCTAGAAATCACTCAAGACATCACTTTGAAAACATCCATATATTCAACATGTATCAGTGCCAAAAAGAAAACAGAAGCATTGTAGGAGCAGTAATATAGACATCTCTTTGAAACTTTGTTTGCTTACTTTTATCTGAGCTTCAATATATCAAATGCAAATGGTCAAGAGCCTAATAAAGGTCAAACAGCAGAAGTCACAATGCCAGTCAGCATAAAGAGAGTCAGACTCCAGTTTTCAATACAGAGAACTGAGAAGAAACAACAGGAGGATACAACATTGTAATATTTATACACGTTCATAAATCCACGTACTTTACTCAAATCCTCAAGTGCTGAATTACTGCACAGTCCAACACAAATAAAAGTATTTTTTGCTCTATTAAAACCAACAAAATAGTCTGCCATTCAACATTTTACTCCATCATGAAAAACAGACCATTGCTGAACATTTTGGTCTGTGCATTCTGACAAGAACAGAAACCATCAGAGAGCAAGAACCACTAATTCAGAAACCACACCTTCTTTTGAAAATGAGAATTGCTGGTGACCAAAGAACTGAGGACCAAAGTCCTAAAATAAATATCCTTTTCTCTTCATCAGTTAGAGTGCAGATTAAAATGGTTTGCAGTTCTTCACAAAACCAGATGTTCACCAGTTACTTTATCTTCTGTTACTGGAAAATCTGGTCTTGGTGTTCTGCCCTTGGCTTTTAGAGAGATCACTACATCCCCATATTCTCATATCTACTAATTTCTTATCATGTATTCAGCATGTCCAGGTAGGGGCTGAAGATTGAACTGTCAGTTCATTATGGTCCAGCCGACTCTCTAAAATTAAGGATCAAACACAAAAGAAAAAAATCAAAGTTTCTTCATCAGCAGAATTTCCAAATCCTGTTTTCTCATAGTTTTCCTCTCTGCAGATTCTCTAACCAACCATGTACTTGAGCTCTTGCTTTTACCTCTCCTTCCTGAGAAAACTTGGGCCAAACCCCAAAGCTCACTGATGACAGAAAGGACCTGGGAATCATCCAATGGGACACCTGCAGCTGGTACATCTTTCGGGAGAACACGGGAGACACAGACTTTCCCTGGATCTTACACCAAAGGAAATTTCCCAGACACAGACAGTATCTCCATATAAAGCACAACAATTTTACTGTAGATATAACACTGTAACCCCTCCAGAAAAGATCTAAATTCTATTCCAGCCCTCAGCTGTCCCTCAGCATTTATGTGGAGTGTCCCCATCATGACTACAGAGATACACCTTGGAAGAAAATGAGCAAGGCACGTGTGAGGAGAGGGATTAAGGAGGAAACAGCAATAAATGAAAAAGGGGGGGGGGGAAGACCCCTCAATATTAAGGAGTCTGAGTCTATATAACTGCAAAAGATGAAACAATCCACCCTCTCCTTTATGAGGGACTTTTCTCCCATGTTCCTGTTTTTAAGTCACAGTCATCCCAGGTCTGCATTTATAACCCACTGGCTTTAGAGATAGAATTACTTTTTTCCTTAGAATCATAAACTGTTTAACCAGGCACCCCAAAAGCTTTTTTGTCTTCCATTTCATTAAAAAGTAGTTGTGTTTACCAGAAACCTTAAAACAAAGGATGTCTAGTAGAGTACCAGGATCAATATATTTCTTAAACATTGTTTTCTTATAAAAGCATTTTCATTTGCTGCTCTTTCTTTTCAGTACAGATAAGCTGTTTCTAAGCTATAGCAACTGAATTGGGATTAACACTTTTCACCCTAATAATTTGAACCATTCAGGCTTGACTACTTGCTGTTCAGAGTCAACACACACCAAATAGGATTATTTTTTTAAAATGAAGTATACAGGATAATTGCTTGAGTTTACACAAGGCATTCTTTTCATTATTGAAAGTGTAAGCAGGGTAAATAGTGCTGTACTTTCCAACGTCAGGATTTCAATCCATTTCCAGTTAACCACTACAGGAAGAATATGCTCTAAAGACTTTTGACTAGCCTAGAAATGTATCACTGCTACATTACATCCATCGCTGTGTCCATCAGACTGGTTCAATAACTAAGCCACTAGCTGTGGAATTTGATTCTAGGCCAAGCCAGCTTTTATCTAAAAGCAATGCAAAATTTCTTACTCTATGGTTGTGGGAGGAAAACCTGAATCTGTAGCTCAGATGACAACCCAATATAAGAGCAGATTAAAGGATAATAGTTCTGGTTCCTTTTATTTCATGATGCTTGAGTGCTTGGATTGGCCATGATGCACCCAGGAGGTTTAAGGTTTAAGAATGATGAAAGATCAGTGCTAAAATAACAGAAGCTAAATTCAAAATATGTCTGGATCAAGAAGCTGAGATTTACTGGTAAGGACACGTGCAAAAATCACAAAATAGACAGAAAGAATAAAGCACCAAAGATGTGAGAGGCAATTTTGTACTGTAAAGGTAGAGCAAACAATAACATAAAGGTACTGTTTTTCTCCACATTTCTCAAGTGTGAGCAAATGAATTCTGAGCTTAATTATATTCTGTGTATCTCACTAGTGCAAAGAAATTGATAAATCACAGAAGCCAGAGAACAGCAGCAAAAATTATACATATGCAACTCAGACTTAACTATAAAGGACAACTAAAAGAAGCAATATACACACACATATAGCATGGTAACGTATTTATAAAGAGAACTGGGAAGAGAGAGAGGACACAGATTGTTTACTGATATTTTAAAGCACCAGGGAAGAAGAGTAGTAAGAATTTATAAGGAATAAAGAAGAATGCAGTTGTGATGGATTTCATTAAATATTTGAACAGGAATTTTCTCCTGCTTTTAAAAAGTTCCCCAATACACTTAATTTAATAAAAATACCCTGGATAAATGCTATGGAAATGTTTCCTGATAAACAACCTGTGGTAGGCTGGCAGGAGCAGCTGTGCAGGACTGCTTCACCTCCGACTCATACAAGGACTGGAGCTCCTATGAATACAAGTTACCTGGAAAGAAGTGACTGATGATGATGATGTGAATGATGAGGGCAGTAGGAACAGCCAGATACACACTGGGAAGTGGGGAAGAGGAAAAGCAACCACCTTCATTCGACAGGAATGTCTGTTATAGGGGAAACAGATGATCTATTCCAAACAAATTCCAGTGAACGAAAAAAGTCCTAAAGAAGCAAAAAACACTATCCCAACTTCTGGCCTATACTAAAGGGGACTTTCTGTATTAATTTCAGATTTGGTACATTTTTCCTCTTATGAGCAAGAATAGCAGCAATTAGGTATCATATCAAAATACTACAAAGATATCATCAGCTTATAAAGGAAAACCCAAACCTCTGTTAATTTCAGTGGAGCCACCAGAACCCACATCAACTAAGAATCAAAATCCAGGTTGGGATTTTTTTGTCCTTTTTTCTTACTGCTACTGGGAGGTGAATCTTGCTGCACTTTCTAGGGAAAGGGGAAAAAAAATAGATTTTGGAGAGGGAAAAAGAAAAAAAGGACCTTAGCTAACAGTGCAAGTGAGCTATTTATTTGATACACTTTATTTCAGGATAAATCTAATATAACCCATAACACAAACTTGCTTCAAGCAGACTTAAGAGTTAAAAGTAAGCAGCTATGAAAATACTAAGGACAGCTACCTCTCTCATCTCTGAACCATCACTCAAGTTCAAAAGATGCTAATGTTTTTACTTTGAATTAGTTGTCATTTTGATGTCAGCCTCTAGATAGCATGAAAGAGAATAGAGCATTGATGGGAGGATACGACAAAATCCAAGGCATCACCTTTCCTTCCAGACTCCCTAATCATCTTTGTTACTTTCAGAACAGTGGGTGAGATTCAAGAAAGTAACAAGCTCAAAAAATCCCCCGTCTGCCTCAATAGGAGACTTTTTCCCTCCTTCCAGCTGCAGCGAGATTGTTCACTAAATAGTGATTCAGGCTCTAGGGAATAAGCACCACACTTAAGGCTCGCTTGGAAGGGAACACAAACTCCCTAAAGCATGCCCCTAGGCTCAGAGAAGAAACACAAGACTGTAAGCTGCCAGTGTTAATATTTGAGATTCTGATGGTTTTTTCCCCAGGAAATGAGGTAAGCCAAGGAGAAATAACATCTGTCTGAGGCAAGAACACACGCACACATTTAAGTGCTTTTTGAGGGTGGAGAATGAAAGAAAGGGGTTCTTTCCTTTTGACTTCTTTAAGCTCTCCGTGGGTTTGTATATGGTTCGGGCTTTTAAAAGAGAGACTGAGAAAAATAGCAATCAATAGTGTCAGCTAAAGGTGACAAAGAGAGCACGAGGTGGCTACTGGAGGGACACACTGTGAAGACAGTGCCTGGGCAGTGATCAATCGCGTGAGGGGATGAAGAAAGACAGAGGGAGCAAAAAGAGGAATCGATCCAAGCTCCTACATCTGCAGATACAGGCACGTGGAGCAGGTAGCATGTGACAGACAAGGCTTTAGTCTGTCAATAATTCATACTGCTTCACTGTATAACTTTTAGGAAGAGTCTGCCTTGAAAGAACAGTATTGACATGTGTTGTATGGCAGAGTTTTACAAAAAACTGGTATCTCCAGTCAAGAGCGATTCAAAGCACGCTACCCGGGATCCAGTCACCTGAGTCCTTTCTGCTGAATGACTTTTAGGCCAAGCTAAAAAGGCATTTGAAATACTGGTTTTGACAGAAGAAATAATAGAGAAGCACTTTCAAAACTAGACAGGAAGGGGAAATCAAAGACAATCCTTCTCTTTTAAACATATCACTCAGTCCAGCTCTACACTGTTGAAAATGCTATCATTGTATTTGGCCAGCATGCCTGATGGGATATACTAATGAATTCAGCCTGATGTGATATACTAATGAATTCAGCCAATTATAAAGGTCTGGAATCTGAGTGGGAATAATGATCTAAGACATCTGAAAGCAGAGGCTGCAATTGCAAGATGCTTCCTGGGCCAAGGGAAAAGAAGGATGCTATTCACAGCCCGGGTTGTATGCAGCAGCTCAGAGAAGCATCCTGGATTACTGAAATGTCACCAGTGGGCTGGTATTTAGTGAAGAGGGCTCAGCAAGTCTGAATTTTCCAAACTCTATGCATTCAACTATATCAAGTGTAAAATAAACACAAAAATAGAATTTTAATACTTATCCTCAGGACATCACAGAAATAATTCACACCTCCAAAAGTCTCCAAAAGTAATAAGCATCAGAAGAAAAAGTTGATTTTATTTGTAATTTAGCTAATTATTTTAATAAATGCTTTACTGTATTTACTCAAGTTGCTGGGTTTATTTACTAACTTCAGTATAGCCATTCTCAAGAGAAAAGGTAGAATGATGTCACAATTGTCAACTAATATTCCATAAATTTATTTCAAATCTTCTAAGTAACATTTAATTTAATTGGTACTTTATTGTGATAGTCAGTGTTATGCAAGGTCAAGCCTTTAATTAACTGCAGCTTCACTGATGGAGATAAAAACTGACGGTGGCTACTGTAAGAAAAACTCATATAGGTAACTGTAGTGTCTTTAGTGAATTATAGAAAAAGTAGTAGTAGTATTTACCAAAACTCAGACACTTATTAAATCACTCCCAAAGGTTCCAAATTATCCCTGCATGCAAACATTTACATATTTAAAGATAACAGGCTGGTTCAAGGAGACACACACGTTTTAGCCCCCGTGACATCCATTCGTGACTGCATTTTAAACAACATCAGTCATTTCTGCAGGAAGCTGTCATTGCAGTGTGAATTGTCTTTCAAACCATGTGACTGTTTTCCTCCTGGCTGTTGACAAAAGCTCTTGTAAATTTTGTGACCCTCAGCTGAGAAAACTACACGAGGCGCATCTAAATTTGGCCTCTCTAGGAAACTATTTCAAGCCATTGTACTGAAGAGTTTCCGTACCATTCATCCACTGCTTTTTCTCCTCCCTCTCTTCTAAGTCTGGACTGATATTTAGGACACGGTCATTAATTTAGAACATGTTTTGGTTCCCTGCATTTGCTTAGTCCATATTATACAGCTTCTCCCAGATGAGTGTGCTGTACACAAGTCATTAATTTGGTGCAGAAAAGTTCATACTGTGCTGAGCCACAGGTCCCTTCTGTTATAAAATAGGCCACTGGGCTGCTCTAGTGAAGTCTCTAGCAATCATTCACAGAGAAAGTAGAAATGATTCAGCACTCAGCAGAGCCCTAAATGTTACAGAAATCTGTTTTCCAAAGCAATTGCTGGTGCCCTGACAGCTGTACTTAGGCTCTGTACAATGCCTACAGATAGCTACATTTCCAACCTCATTACAGCACCACCAACAGAAGCCAAGCATTTAAAATGTTTTATGCATCGGCTCAACCATATTTTAGTTTAGAAAGAGCAGGTAAGATTTGTTTCATCACAAATAGGCTAGACATTAAAGTAAACAAATCAACATTATTCCATGCTGTAAGATCAAAGCAAATATCGATTGCAACATTCCACTGCTGCCTACCAATGCTTAGTGAAATTAACTTGAATAGGTTGATTTTCTTACTTTCATTTTTAGTGATTATCCAGCATTTCATTAGTTCCAAATGTAAAAACTTGTTTAATTCATGATGCCTGTCAGAACAAGAGATGGTAATAACGAGTCATTGCCCTTAGATGAGCACAGCAGGTTTTCAGCTCCTCAAAAATAAAGGCAGCTGCAGTAAAGACTGCTTGTGATGTTCATACAGTATGGCACATAAATCTTAAAATGTTCCATGTCATAATCCAATCCATAATGAATTATACTGAATTATATCTGAGTTTCAGATGCACAGTTACTCTGATCATTTCTGGGTGCTCACCTGCAGTTTCCCCAAGGTCAACAAAATTTGCTAATTATTTCCTTTCTCTGAGTTAGACCCACCCAAATCATCACCTTCTTTCTATTCAGAAATTGAGTCTCTTGTCCAAAATCATCAGTCTTGAGAAGACAGAAAAAAAGGAGAAGAAAAAGTAAAATGAGAGAAAGGGAAGGAGAGACAATTAGTATAGAGTCCTTTCACTGGGCCAAACTTCCACAGTAGGAACTCCATGACTTAAAATAAGTTTACATTTAAAAAAAAAATGAACTGCATAAATTTCTAATGTTTTCATAAATGAAGAATAATTAACTATTAAATTCTTATCAGCTGTAACATTGTCTCCACTATTAGGTTTCTGCACTCTTTTTTTTTTTAAGAATATACTTTTGTGGCCAGATTTTTAAACAAAATCTCTCTTGCAAAAATATTCTCTGAACAGAACAACATTGTTCCTAAAGTAATTTTGTGTCTGTGTGTGCAAAAATGGAAAAAAACTAAGATGAATCTTACCAGTTCAAATAATCAACCTTGAACACAAAAATTGGCCTGTCATGTACAGAATTAAATTGTTTAAACCCCATTTTTGCAAGTTGCATTCTGATAAGGGAGGCAGGCTTTTAAAGGATGGATTTTCTTCTAATGATCCACCTGTGAAGTGATTTTTAATTCAAAATTAGAACTTCTATAAAGAAGTAATGGAGTATTTCTTTTTGATAAGCCACTTCACAGAACAGGGATCAGAATGCAAATTACAGTTATTTGGTCTAAGTGGTTTTCCATTAGAATGGCATTAATATGAAACATTTTCTTTTTCCATTTCATCAAGACATTTCACAGTGTTTCTGCTGCCTTTAAGACATGGTGTATTAATTTAACAAAATTATATATAATCTTGGTTGTATTATGTATGCTTCATTTACTTTTTGCAACATCATTATCTTATTCTTCATGTTTGAACCTGTCAATTGATAACACAGCTACATCTCCTTTCAGAATATCAGGTTTCAGATCAGAGAAGCAAACTCTAATTACAATAGTAATTTGTGAAAAATTGAGGGTTTTATTAAATAAAAGGATGACACAAGACCTTGTGTTTAATAGTCTAAAATCTCTCAGGTAAAAGCTTTCTTTTTCTCTCTACCTTCTTTTTTGTATTTTAAACAGTAACACAATTGACTGATAAATAGTTGGAGTTTTTTTACTCTAGTGTAAATGAAGGTTGCTGGCACAAAGGTATGAATGACCTGCAGCACCAAGAGCACAGGTAGAGATTACTGAATATATAAAAGTAGGTTAACTTTTGTCCATGGCTATTTCACAATAGCTGTTCAAAGCTACTTGCATACCACTTGTGGACAGTGGGACACCATTCCACCAAAGGTAATCCAAAGAGCATATACAACCATCAGAGTTGCACTACCCTTTATTAATGCCTAAAAATTGCAGTTTTACCAATATTTGTTTCAGCTGCAGCACCTCTGGAAATTATTTCAATCCCCATCCCAGAAAGTGTATCCTTCCTTACTTCTTACTCCAAGAACGATTTGTGTGGTTGTGCAATGAAAACAGGTACATAATAGATCTAGGATAGCCTTTTTCTCTACTTCTTTATTATTAACCCCAAATTTTCCCCATATCTGTTTTCAAATACAGCTGCACAAACAGTTATACCAGCACAGCTCAGAAGGCCAAAACATGCAAGGAGATATAAATTCTGCTTAAGCTGACACTTCTCTAGAAAGATATGCTCACCAAATGACACAGCCTGGAGAAATGGGTCACATTAAGGACTCCTTTATAGGCTTGATGTTCCAGGCCACTGGAAAGGTCATTGGGTAACCTGTGTCAGGGAAGCATTGAGTCACCTCCTTCACACCAGGGCAACAAGAAAGCCTAAGTGTGTTCCTTACTCCTCTAAGCTCTAATAGCTTCCGAGGATGTGAACCGTTAGCAACTTATAACAAAGAAAACCTCAAGAAAAAAAAACAAAACAATCAGAACACCCTCCAAGACCCACTTGGTGCCAGCACAGAGGTTGGACAAGATTTTTGTCTTCCACAGTCACCATACACATGGCTCCCTACATAGGCATAAAAAGCAAGGGGGAAGTCAGAAACACAAAATACAGAATCCATTATCTGTTTTGTTATGTATGAAAATATAAAGAGTGGGAAAGTTTTTTGTCTTCCTCCACCCTGCCAAGAGCAATCACTTCCTCAGTGATGTACAGTGGTTTGCACTTGTAAACATAGCACTGAACTCTTATGGATTAGAGCAGTAAAAAGAGCCTTTTCATTTTGCTGATCTAATTTTTATTCCCTTCTCTCAACCCTCTGGGTTTACAGAGAAGGCTAAGAACAGACCCGTGAAAATTCCCAGCACACAGGCTGTGAATCATAGTCCTGGGGGTCTATCATAGGGCCCACTGAAGTCCACAAATAAAGATTTTTATAATGCAGAACTCTTTGAAACACATAATGGTGAAAAAGGTGAAGAGTTATCCAGTGACATCGTTGATTATTACCTGTCAGAAGAAGTTGTGGCCACTCTCAGTGAATACGAAGAAAAGTCAGCAACAGAAATGGTTCTACGTGAAGAGGTGGACAAGCAAAGCACCACTGTACAGAGATAATGCTGAACAAAGTAAGAGACAACAGAAAACTTGTGCTCCCTATTAAAAATGCAGAAAAATTAAGATGGCAAGTGGGATGCAGGAAAAGCAGGAAAGAAAACATAGTCAGGGTGATGAGCAAAGAGCACTCTATTAATAATTTCAGTGGAAATCCCTGCATTAGTGGCCACTATGGACAATTAACTACTGGTTTGCTATTTATTTTAATTACCTGACCAGAAGGCAGACCACATTTTAAAAAGTTATTATATATAGTAACATTAGCTTGTCTATAACCTTTGTTAACTAGTTTACAACAGCCACAATGTGCTTTTAACTCTGTTGGTTCTGTGGCTGCTAAAAAATTGTTCTCTCTTCATCAGCTGACTATTGATTTCCCGTCAATCCAAATGCTATAATGTTTCAGCATTTCTCTTACACGTTTTCCACTATGTTCTAAGATAACCTCACACATACAGTATGCAAAAATGGCCTCTGTTTACTTGTGTGGGTTTTTTATTTTTTCAAATGTGGTGATTAATATCTGAAAGGAAGTAGCCCAAATCATTCAGTCCCTGTTCCAGCTGTGGTTCTAGAACTTCAGTGGTGTGGTTCTGCTTGTGGGGCCACCCCACCAAAATTCTCCTTGGACAGCATTGAAAAGGATGGTACAAATGAAAGGAAAGATCCAGTTTCTTATTCAACATTTAAGAAGAATCAGAAAAATCAATGTCAGTCAGAAGTCTCATGAGCCATTCTAGATGTTACCATATTTGATTCTCAAATTATTTTGGAACAAAAGACAAAAGTGCAGATGCAAGACCATATTTGGAAAGGATACATTGAAAAACAGAAATATGACAAGAAAAAAAGCACAGTTTTGCATTAAGACAGAAAAATATGCAGTTTCAAACAGGTAGAGCATTGGAAATTTTGAGAGAAGGAATGAGAGAAATTTATGCCATTTTATCTACCAGTCTTATGCTATTTCACAGGAATTCAGAACCTATTTATAGGCCAAAGCAATTCAACTAGCTCAGAAAACCGTATCTTCCTGCACTAAACCAGCCCTATCACTGGGAGGATCATAAGGAGGAATACATCTGAAACACATACAAGTGTTTCTTTTATTGGAGCAGAACTGAGATAAATCAAAAATATCATAAAACTAAAGTTTATCTATCAACTTCTCTTACATGTCTGGTTAAGGTTACAACCAAGCCTTTTTTAGAATAATAATTGTTTATTTATATAAAATAGGGTCATGCTAACAGGAGATACTGCATGAAAGAGCAGATCGACAGATTTTTCTCACATCTCACTTTTAGCCCGATGATGCAAATCCACTTCCCCAATCCTCCCTGGCCTGAATTATCTCCCTTTCCCTTCCAACACCTCTGGACTTGCCTGGCTTCTCAGTGATCCCTTTCAGCTATTTCTTTTTTTTACATGTCTTTTTCCTCTAGCTTAGGAAGACTGGCAGGCTCTCCAAGGAGTCAGCTGAGCACCAGAGCTCACAGAACAGATTAGGTTCACAGCAGCAGGAGAGAAAAGAAGCCCAGCCCCATCCTCAGTCATGGACTATCAACCACCTCTTGAAACTTCAGCTTAACTGTAGTGCCCTGAGGAAAATGCAGTGCAGAGATTGACACTGAAGTCTCTATTCTCAATGAGACAGAGCCAGGAAGGTTTTCTTCCTACTCAGTTCCCTTCCACAGGGAATTAGTCTGCCTTTGCATTAACTTCCTTCCTTCCCAACTTTAAGAAACGCCTCCAGTAAAACCTCTACTGAAACAGTGCATTTATGCAAAAAGATTTGATCTTACTACATGAACAAGTTTCACCTCTCAAGCACAGTATGTATCCAAAACATCATGACCAGTTGTCTACAGGATTTTTATTTCATACTGTGGAGTAATTTATGGGGAACACAGCAATTAACTGGAGAATGCCATGCATTACAACTGAAATAGTATTTCTACAGAAAGACAGTAAATTTGACATTACTGTCAAACTCTGAACTCCTAGTACCTGGCAGTAGCTCTTTACAGGAAGAGTGAGTTGCTGATTACACAGGGTGAAATTTCACTGTCTTCTAGACATAAACTCCCATCACCATTATATCTTTTGCTAACTTTGTATGGCACTCAGGAATGGTGTTTTAGTACATCATCCTTTTTCTGTTTGTCTGTACTTCTTTCTGTGTGCCTCTAGTAGCAAAAACTGTACCATACACTCCTCTAGCTCTGCACTGCTCCAAACAAATTGTCCCTTGTAATGACAGAAAAGCAAAGAGGCTCCAATTATCCCTATTGTAACAGCCATGGGAAGATGCCCTTGGAAGTTGGGAGGCAGCCTAAATTCAGGATTGTGTAATTGTCTGGACTGATCTGCTTGCAAAAGAGGAACATGTGGATTTTAATGGAGTCAAAAAAAAACAAACCAAAAAAAAAACAAACCAGCATTTTGTTGAAGATTCCTAGAGAGTGACTGACCATCTCATCTAGGCATTAAAAATACGTCTCCTTCTAAGTCTTCAACAGTGTTCAACATGCTAAAAAGGTGACTAAGGTTTAAGCTGACTGAGAGATTTTCCTTTTCCTGGGTTTAAAAAGAAAAACAGGAACATCTATTTCTTAGTGTTTAACAAGATTTGATCGATAAGCTTCCTGTAAGGTTTCTAGAAGGAAATGCTCCATTCCAGTGCTGAGACAATTATCAGCACTACCATATAATGTATGCTTTACTTCATGAATGTACAGAGAGTATTGGTTACCCATTAATGTGCTCCAAACACTGCTGTGACAGTCTGACTATTCCTGCATTTGAGCAGATGGATGCAGACTTTAAGCACAAAAAAAGGAAAATAATGCCTTTAGATTTACTAGTTTTTTATGGGTAACCCAAGCATCCATCCATCCATTAGGAAGGAATGATAGTCCAAAGACTGATTCTCTCACAGATAATTCTACATACCTCATAATCAGACCTTAATTATAAACATGAGTCCAAGTCAGAACCCAAAAAACTATTAATAAAGAAGAAAAAGCAGAAACATGAAAAAAAGCTGCTGAAACAATCAGCTTCTTCACAATGGAAAACAATTCTTAGAGAAACCTTGTATACTGTTATCAAAAATGTACGAAAACTTAAAATTAAAAAACTAGTGATCAGCTTAATTGCCAAGTTCTATGAGACAGAATTATAGAAAATAGTGACCACCTCAAAAAATAATCTACACTAGACTTTTTCAAATGGTTTGATGGATCACATAAAATTTTTTGGGGGAAATAAAAGATCTACAGCCATACTATATATATGTCTGCAGGCTGAGAAAGTGAGATGAAGATGAATCAGGACTTTGCACGTCACTCCATGCCATTTCATTGCTTCTATAATAGCACACATAATTATTGTTGTTATGACACACCAGGTGGGTGTTGGCAACAGTCAAGAGCTTGATCCCTGTCTGTGGTGCCATTGGCCACCCAGTCCCTGCACTCCTCTGTGTGCACATCTCACAACTCTTTGCAGTTCCACAGAGCACTTTCTAAGGCTTTAGACCCATTCACAGCCCTTCCAGTACCAATGACACAGTCTGTTTCCATGGATGGCTCTCTGCTCCCCCTTCCTCAAGAAAGGTCAGGTTTACCTGTGATATCCCCAGCAGACAGGTGCCTGCTCTGTTCTTAAAAACCTTCAAGGACAGAACAAACCATCCCTTCAAAATCCCAAGATTTCCTGTTGTACTCCATTTCCCTTTATGCAATTTGAGTCCATTCTTTCTTGTCACACACCTGGATGCTGATATTTTACTTCATATTTCTTTACTTTAAATTTATTGAGGAAGATTTTTCTCTTTAAACACTCCTAGATTGTCCTCCCAGATTTACTGGCAAAATTTCAATTCTCTTTAGTAATGCAGTACCTGGACCCATGACAATAAAAAACACATTGTAATCTAATATTTCTTTCCTCCTCTGACAAGCTTTCCAACAGAAAACACATTTAGTAAGTTGTTTGAACCATATGAAATTCATCCAAGACATCTAAAGGAACTCAAAGATGAAATGTTTGAACAATTGACAATAACCTTTTCATTAAAACTGCCTCTGAGTCACAGCAAATGTAGTGCCAAATTTTGAGAAGGGTCTCAGATGGTTTACAGAGAATGGATCAGCCAGAAAGACTGGCAGTCTAACTGGAAAAAGGGGTAGAAAAAAAAAACAACAACATATTTTGCCCATGGATATTTGGATACAGGTGATACACTGAGAGAAATAACCTATTGACAAAATTGTGGCCATTACTTCACTGAGTCTGTAGGTATAAAAGGCAGATCAAGATAATAGAGTTGTCCCGGATTTCTGAAAGACTTTAAAAGAAAGTAACACAACTTAAGAGAGCTGATCTTTTCAGGTAAATAACCTGCTAAGAAATCCTGAGTGTCACTGTGTTAAAGTTATTTGTCTATTCTAACAGCAAGCCCCACGTCTGAATGGTCAAACGCTTCCTTACAGATCCATTGGATCCCCAAAAGCACTGAATTCAGTGGATTTCTCCTCCTTCTTAATTCAGAAACCAATGAATTTTTATTCTTTAAATGAACCTAATTCTACTAAAATCCTTAGGAAAACTGATTTTTAATGGATTCAGAGAAGACAGCAGCCACTCTTTCTGAAGAATGCTTGTTCTTTAGAGCTCGAATCACGAGAGAGGGAATTGCCATGAAACCCACTGATATAAATTAGTACACATTACAAACACCAGCCACACTAATTGCTAGGAAGTACAAGTTCCCCGTTTAAGAGGAATGCTTCAAGGACTAAAGGGACTCCTACCTTCTGAATTGCTGATACAAACTCACTGCATTTTAATTTCCCTCTGAGCACAGTCTTGCATTTCATGTTGGGCATCAACAGTCTGCATATAACTCCAGTGTTTACTCAGTTGCCAAAATATGAGCTTCCTTAAATAAAAGACAGTGAGGAGTTACTAATTTCATAACCTGCCTCATCTCACTGTAAACACTTTAAACCACAAATATTTTTACAGAGCATAAAAATTAAGACCTCTTGGGACTTCAAAACAACTTAATCGAAGTGCAATACAAACCTTAGAGCAATTGGGATGCATGGTAACTATTCCAAAGGACACATGCATGTGTACAGGCACACATGTAACCTCCAGTTCACCTGCAAAGTTCAAATTAACATCTTAAATTTGTAAGATGTAAAAATGTAAAAATACATTTTTTAACATAGCATCATTATAATTTTTATTTTTCATCTGATTTTTATCCTATGCTTCTTTCAGCTGAGAGCCCTGTCATAGCAATTCACCTATTATTATCTATCTATATTAATCCAAGTCTATATAATGTGTAACAGCACATTATGAATTCATATGGGAACATGCAAACCTTATGAAAAAATTACTTGGGAGGGTCAGATTTGTGTTTGTTGTTTGTTTTTTTTAACTTGCCATTGGGAAAATTTACTTGGCTTTGTAAATAGCATTTCATATATATTCTTTCTGAAAAAGTAGGTATTTCTAAACAGTAATTTCCATTAGCCAGAATTTGTCTCCCCAGTGCCAGGTCATCTGGACCTTTTGCAAGTGATCAGCCTTGGGAGGTAACAGAACTGACTGCACAGGAAAGATTGTCAGCTCTGCTTCTTTCCTGATATTTTTAGGAAATAAAATAACTTACATTAAAAAAAAAGTTCATCTCCAAGCTTGGTTGTTTTTTTCTTTTTTCTTTTCGGTTGTCACAGAAATAGATTTTATATAAATTACTAACATAACAGTAGTGATAATTCTGAAAAGGTTATATGGAATTTGTACTGACATCAAAAGCCATATTTGGCAAACTTTATGATAGCTTTTGCTATGTTGTTGGCTGATTCAACAGAATACCAATCGTATTTCTACATTTGCAGACTAAAACATGAATAAAATATGCAAGTTTGACATTAATAAATACTAATTTACGAGTCTTTCTTGAGTTCTAGAACTCTGGCAAGTTCCAAGTGAAATGTTAGCAGGCTGACTTCACAAAGCTCTTTTGACCTGTAATGATCACAATGAAATTTGCTTTTCATAATGTTCTTTCCTGGGCAGTCCACGGCACTGCTGTTGAATAAGGTTACATTCAGCATGTGAAACACCTTTACAATAGCTACATAAAACTGTAACATAAATTAACTTGGTAAGAAAAGAAAACATAAAAGATACAAGTAGGGTTTAGTAATAAGGTTTTAAACCAACTGCAAATTCAGTTGGTGATAATGAAATTATTTCAATACAATTTTAATATATTTTGTTTAAAACTAAGTGTCAGGGAAACAAGATAATGAGCATTGTTCCTATTTTAAATTATGGTTATACTCTGAAAACTAATAGGCTAAAAATTATTTATCACATAATAGAAGTCCAGGCACTATATTAAGAGTAAGAATCAAACAGGATGGACAAAAATCTATGTATAAAAACTGAATATTGATAGAATGTCCAACAGGGTGCAAAATATACAAAGAAAATATTAAGAAAACAGAATTACCATGTACCTGTGCCTAGTGTTTCCCAAAACACACTTCTTTCCACACTATTGTTCCTATGCAGTAACCAGACAGGGTGTAGAAAAGGAATACCTCAGGTTATAAAAATGTAACCATATGGAAATATTCAAGATCTGCTAATATGCTTAAATATAAATGTGATTTTTCCCCCTATAAAAGTCACTCACTTTAACAAAACAAAAAGCAGCTTTATTTAGAAAAAGGTTTTATCAAAACATTTGACGCTATCAAAAATGCTAGATTTTTACACCTTTAGTTTCTAAATTTTGGTGTTCGTGTTACTAAACAAACTACACAATGTTCAGATTTTGTTCTGAATTTAAAAAATAGTGAGGTTTACAATGTTACAGTGTCCAATAAATGTGTATTCCATTTTTTCTGAAACTATTCCTAAACCCAGATAAAATCTTGGACTCTAGTGAATTCTGTCACTTAGTTCCATAAGTCAGGATCTCAGCCCAGTGCCAGGAATCTGAAGGGAACTGCAACCCAATGAACACTCCTGCAGCAGAAATTCTGTTTCAGAATTTTTCCAGTTCAAAACAGAAATTAAGATGTAAGTGAAAGAATTTTTTTTAATGTTAAACTCTAGTGAGGTACTCAATCAACATGATCAGTACAAAAATCAGTTCCTTATGGAATCTTTCACAGGAACAAGGACAACTCTGGGGCAAAAAGATTGACTTTAAAAATTAATTTTACTAAAATAAGCCACCATTGGCTAGAGGCTAATTTTTTTTCTCAGCTCTGCATGAAGGTCAGTCTGAGACTGAAAAATCCCAGGATACTGGTCTGAAGAGGTCACCTCAGGATAACATTAGTATGCTAACAAACACATTTTACAATATGAAGGGAACAAAGATATCAAGGTGTCAGAAGAGGATATTTAAGATTGTTAACTCTCTTTTTGACAAAAAACAGAAATTTCCACTGGAAAGTAAATAAATATTCATGAAAGTGTTTGAGCCACAAGATGAGTTTCTCTGATTATGACAAATTTTCCATCCACATTATGACAAGGTTGTCATCATCCTGAGTAGGAGAAGGGAGGAGAAAAAAAATACAGATTGAGGTTGACTACCTATCTTAGTCAAGGGAATATTTGTAAGCACCTTTCGTGCCTCTTGGTGTTTCCAAAACAGCAGCAACTCACTTTCTGCTGGACTGTCAATAATGAAAGAGAAGCCTCTTCTTTTCCTTCTCTATCAAAATTGGTTTTAACAAAGAACAAGGGTTATTTTTATTCCTATTATGTATCCCTAGAAGGAATAAAATTGTGGTGTGGAATTACATAGACTCAGGAGAGTGTTATAAACTCAACAGAACTTTTGGATTTACTTGTACTCTGATATTTTCAAAGTTTAAATACACACAGTTTCTGAAAGAAAATCCAATATTGGCATCCAATCTAAATTCCTTTCACTGCTCACATTTCCTCACAGGGGATAGGCTGAAATTTCCTAACAGAACATGATGCAGAGTTTAGAATATTTTTAGTTGCAATCGCCTTATTTGGCCTGTCACTTAAACCTAAGATTACTTCTCATTTGTTCCTGGCTTTTTCTGTGTAACAGAAACTGTAAAGAGGAGTGGCCAGGAAAGGTTCTGCCATGTTGGCATCACTGTTAGTGACACAGGGTTTTTTCTGCATTCACTTTCAGGTACAGAATACCTCCAACAAACAGAAACAGTAAATCCAGAAGCATTAACATTTAACAGCAGAATTAACACCTGACGGAAGGACAAAAATAATTACTTGGTGTATAGGACTTTCTTCCTGTTCCTTTCCACCTTATGGATACAAAATTTTCCCAACACCATAAGACGACTTCAATTGTACATGTAGCTAAATTTGCAAGGGTTACTTTATAAAATATCTACTTACATGAATTTTGGAATCAATTTGTATTCAGGCACAAAGAGCAAAAATTTGCAGGAAGGCAAGGTATGAATGAAAGTTCCATTTCACCTCTTTTTCTAACATTTTCTATACAGAATTTGTTACACCTCTCTCTACATCCTGATATATCTTTGTCTCATTTGCATTCAGATGCTGTCAATAGGAAATACATTTAATTACATAAACAGATATCCTCTAGGGTTTTTTGCTACTATACTTGAGACATACTTGAATATTAAAGAGACTTCCAAATTAATCTTTCAGACACAGAAAGTTCAGAATTCCCTGGAGGAAAAAGAAAACCTTTTCTTTTTTTTTTCCAAATCACCAGGCCTACATAGCAAATGGTTTAATCCTAAAATTTCCAGCTTCTTTTACAGCAGTTTGTGTCAGTTCATATCTCATTGAATGAGGTAACACAGTAAAACTCATGTGACCCAGCATGAATCACCACAAAACATGCCATTTAGAAAGCCAGGCAAGAAACAGTTACTGTCATGGGTAATAAATGTATAAAAAAGTGTTATGGTATTTGCAGTGATGTGGCCACTGGTGAGATGATACAAAGCATTTCAGCAAAGTACCATCTTCATCATCTCCTTTCAGACAAGTTCCACTGATCATTTCATAATGAAAGTCATTGTACTCCAAGATCTAGTATTCTTTGATGACTTAAAACCTATACAATATTTTCTAACTCTTAAAATCAGTATTATTCCTATATCTAAGTAAATTCAGTCATGTCCAGCTTAATAGCATTAAGCATACATCCACTCCAAAAGGACTACCTGAATGTCTGTTCTACAAACGACTCAGGCACACAACAACTTGTCACTAACACTTACTTATCTTTGCTGATCTGAGGTCGATTTACACTACAGGACATTGGTATAAACAGACTGCTGGAAAGGCTGGAGTTTGAGTCCCCTGTGCACAAGACTGCACTATCTGAGACATTTTTCAAGACCAGATTGCAATGCCTGAAAAGCACACTCTTAGGTGAACTGCTATGATAGAATGAAATTCCACCCAAAGAAAAAGAATGGAGTGCAGACTAACAAAAATGCTTCTACCAAACAAGTATAGACCATGATCTGGGCTCACGTGCTTATTTTTTTTCCTTTCATTTGTTACTCATGCAGAAAAGCCTCACTTCTCTGGCTTGAAAATGGAGGAGGAGGGACCCAAAACAAACCCAAGAAACCAAACCAAACCAAACAAAGAAAAAAGTCCCAACTCACATAAACAAAACCAGAAGCAGCTCTAGTAGGGCAGTCCTAAAACTTGAAATCTCACTGTGTAGCACCGTAAAGACTGAAACCCTCAGACAATCAATTATAAAGATAACGCTAATAGGAATTAGCCTCCTCCATGTGCTTTAAATCCTAACCTGGATTAATATATGTAACAAGGCACTACCACAAAATCCAGCATCTATAAGCAAGCTACAGCTCAGCCAGGTAAACGCAGGCTGCACCAGCAGCCTTCAGGAGCAAATAGCAATCTGTTTTAATGGACCATAAAGCAACCTTCAATGAAACAAAATGAAAGAGCAGTTTAACTTTTTTTTTTCCCCCAAAGCCTTGTGACAATGACAATATTTACAGCCCACACGCGGAAACACAGATGGGCAAAAATTAATCTGCCAAGATAACTTTCCCCAAAATTGTGGTGGACTTGCACGAATGAAGGTTTTATGATGATTTGATTAATAATGCTATTGAGAAGTACAGGGTCAAACTGTTGCACAGTGGTAAAGAGGTGGGTAAAATTACCTATTCAGTGTAAGGAAGTAGATCACTCATTTTTTACACAAATATGAGGTCTATACATCATTGCATGTTGTTTTTCAGCATCTATTCTTTTCACTGAAGCAGTGGACATATAAACTACATAAAAAATTATCTTGAAAAAAGACTCTATACGCTACAAATTCATTGAGTTTACCAAAACTGCAACAGATTTTGTGTTAATTTCCACAACAGGACAAGGGGAAATTGGTTTATTTTTTTTGCTGTTTCTAGTAAACCAGTTTTTATGCTTCAAAGGTCAGTTATTTCCAGCAAAAATAATTGTCAAGTACAGTGATCTTTCCCTCCCCATCAACGTATTTACTTTTGTCATTCCATATTATACATGTCAAATTTTCAGAAGAAGGTACAAATTCCTTTTGCCATTGGTTCCTGTTATGTGACTGAGACTCAATCTTGCATCCGTGTGCAATCATGTTTACCAAAAGTTTATCCCAGCAAATTCCACTCAAAGCACAGATTAAAAACAGCTTTCTCTTTTCAGATATCATATTGCCTCCTCTTACTCTCCTTTGTAGCTGTCCAGCAACCTGTTTTATGAACTCTTTCTCAAATGAGGCCATACTTATTAAAACACAAGGTAAAGTCTGTACCTCAGGGATTTTGGGCCATCCTCTTCAGCCTCCCCCCCTCAAAAAAAAAATCTGTGATTAGCAAAGACAACCTTTTCAGCTGCATTACACTCAAGGTCTGAATTCCTGGGGGGAAAAAGTAAAATGCAACAGCATTTTTACTGCCTTTCTCAAAGGATACAACAATTAAATTTTTTCTCAGTACACTAATGTTCCTCATGGATGCTGTTACTGTTACAGTGGCTGATAAAAGATTGCTCTAATTGGGAAATAAGGCAGCATGACTAGAAACTTCAAGGGAAGATTTCTCTACCAGGGTCAGTTAAATACAGGATTAAGTAGAGAGTGTTGTTATAGCCCAGAGATTTTGTTTTCTTTCCCTTTCCCTCTTTCTTTCTTTTTCTTTCTTCCCACAGTAATAATAATACCTTGAAAAAAACTGCCAGAGTTCAAACAAAACTCTAGTGCAAACTTCAACATACCAAACACCATGCAATGATTTAAGATTTCAAAGTAACCTTGAAATATTTATTACTACTTTGCTTCCATTTCCCCTACTTGGTTTTTACTCAACACAGTGACTTGAAGCAGAAAAAAATAAAAAAGTAGAGGGAGGAAGATTTAGGATTGACTTTTGATCAAGAGACTATCTCTGCAGTGCAAATGAAGCAGCAATACAAATATCAGAAACAGAGCAAGGGACAAAATCATTATGACCTTAATTCTAAATAATGTGTCCAGTGTCTTTATTAAAATCAAATTTCAAGTTGAAACTATTGCACACTTAAAGTATATAAAGGGTCAGGCAATTTATTTGTAAATTAGATCTTGTCTATAACAAGATTGACTACAGTAGTTTGTAACATTTCTTGTTCCACAGTCTGAAAATAACAAGTAACAGGATGCTCAGGTTTGAATTGTGGGCTGTGTGGACACAAACAATGTCCTGTGATCTTAAAAGCAATGAGTTGCTCCCAGGCTGGGAAGCACCATCACTAGAATACAACAGATCCATATCCACTTGAAGTCATATCCTCCCCCCATGAATAAAAAATGTCACAGTTTACATACTTTTTTCTTATTTAACAGAACTTCAAAGGCTTATACTTTCAGGTAATTCACTCTGATGTCAATAATCCAGTCAGACTCAAAGTCCAAATGCATGTAACTACTGTTTTGATAAGAACCTCTATATACCAATAACTATCAGTGTGTGCAAATATATACACCAGTATATCAATAATTATCAGTACATCTATCTATATGTGACAATCAATTATCAGTATTATCAATACAGAATATTGTCATAAATGTATATAATTCTCTCCCTCATGCTCTTTTTCATACTTTTCCTGTTATATTCACGCAGCAATAGTTCCATTTCCTAATTTAGATTTTTAATTTATTCTTGGCACCAAATGTTTACATTAAGATCACAGTTGGTTTCCTCTTAACCATGCAGATTAATATCCTCCTCCACATTTCTACTTTAAAAAAGGAGAAAGCTCAGAAAACTGATCTTTCTTGTTAGTATAATTATATAATCATTTTCTCTCCCATTCTTGTACAAAGAAGGGAGATCCCTGTGGACAGTCAAGCATCAAGTGCTAATGTGTAATGCGTTATGTTGATCCTACTTAAAATATTACTTGCCTTGGGCCCTGTCAGCAGAATTTGCCTCTCTTGATGATTTCCTGACTTTTGAAGTTGTGAGGATTTACTCACATTTTCACAGGGGAAAGCCAGTCTCTTCTTTCCCCTTAGAGATTCTCACTCCAAAGTGCCTGAGCCGAGATTCTGCACAAACACAAAGGTCCCTCCAGATGAATTCAGGTGAGACTGAGTTGATGCCAATAAACAACAATTTCTAGTTTTTCTCATACCTTCTTTAAGATAATAGTCACTGTCACATGAAAATAAAACATCTACAAAGCCGTTCCAAAATGTACCAGGTGACTTTGCAGTGCTCTGAGTAGCTACACCTACTCCTAGAAAAGGTGCCTCATAACCCAGAGACAAAAAATGAGACTGCAAATGGAATTCATTCCCTATATGGGGATAGGACACAAATAGGACATATAAATACAAGTATAAATACATGCCTTAGTTTAAATAGCTGGCAAGAAACACAGTTTTCATCCATTCTAAAATTTCTCTAAGCTATCTTTCCCCTCATGTGTTTAAAACCAATTTTTAGAGCTCTAGCCTGATTTCAGACATTCAGTTGTACATATTGTGATATCACAGTATTACAGAAGACAGCAGATCTCAGTAGTAGGTTTTATACCATGCAGGTACTTGTGTAATTAAAGGCAGTTAATTATTAAACCCATAGTTTTCATAATACTTAGACAATAACAGTCAGAGCAGTCCAACAACCTGGGCAAAGAAGTTGCTGGCAGAGATGAGACCAGAACAACACAGGGAGCACGTTTGCAGAAGTTTGTGCAAGCCAGAAAGAGTGGGAATTGGAGTTAGTTTCTGCCTCCTGCTAAAAGCAGAGTGTTTGAACAGCCTTCTGCTGATGATTTAAAACCACAAGGCTGAAAGGCTCAGTTATGTGGTCAGATTCACCCATTCACCCAGTCTTTTTTTTTTTTAATAAAAAAGATTTTTTTTCCTTCAAAAAATTATTTTCGGGGGGTTTTGCTTCTTCAAAACGCAAAGAAAAAGTAATACAACAACTAAGGTTCTAACCTGGAATTCAGAAAGAACTAGATTAAAAGTATTGCACTGTCTCAAATTCCCACCATGGTCTGAGGCATTCAGTTCCTAAGGGCTGGTATAAATTGAGTATTGTATCACTTCTCTGCATCACAGTGGGAGTATAACATTACAGTAGCCATAGCAAAGCCCTGACCCCTGCTTGGGACCACTGCAGAAGCAAATGATTAACATGTTTCACTGCTGTATTTTGCCCATTTTCATCAGTCTCCTGTATTTATTTAATCTTCCTTAGAACCTGTATGGCAAGAAATGGTCAATAATCGTTCTCTATTCCCTCTCTCCAGGCAACTCATAACATTGCATTACTTGCCCTCTGGTAATTTTTTCCCCCCAAGCTAGAAATCCTGCAAATGTTCAGTCTCTTGTAGCAGTGGAGCAATTCCACACATTCCACTGCTTTATTGTTCTTCTCTCTGAACTTTACAGCTCTATGCTCATGCTACATGTTGTCAATTCTGTCAACATTTTGAGCTGGTAAATTAAGCAGACATTCACAGATGTACACAATAACATGACAACTACTTTCTGTTTTCTCCTGCATTATTTCCAAATAATTTCTAACATTGTATTGGCTTTGTTGATTGTGTTAGCAAAACATTCAAGTCACATTAAAAAAATTTGATTTTTATTAAATACATCCTCCAATTTTCTATCAAATGCCCCTGCTGGCAGAGTGCATTACTATCCTTGTGTTGCATCCCTAACATTCCAGTATGCTGAGAGACCGGCATGATTTAATTCAAAAAAGAAACATATTTGTCTCTGTAAATTAGTCACTCAGATATCCTCGGGATAATTATGGTATTAAAAGTCAGGAATTAAATTAGTTAAGTGAAGGACTGGTTTGAGAGGTAGCAGCACTCAGCAATGCCAAGTGTCAGCTCAGGTCAGGAAATTAAAAACACTATGGTCAGCTGAAACAGAACGTGGCAGGGATAAATGAAGTGGGCTCTTAAGTGACTCCTCTAAGGTGCAATCAGATGCTATTGACTGATTTCATCTAGTCAAAGCCTCATAATTTGAAAAGATATATGAGAATGGTATCTCTGGGAGCACAAGCCCTTCTGACATGAGAGGTGTTATGATTCCTGTTTTGTTTTAATGGCCTCAAAAAAAACCCATTGTCTAATCCCTTTTTATCACACCCTGGACCTTACTGTTTATATAATTTTCATGCTTGATACACCTGCCATCCCCGAGATCTGAAGATGTCACAACCTAAAGTAAGAAGGCAACAGGTAACTTTGGCACTATCACCAAAGCTTTGCACAGTTCTGTGTTAGAAACGTTCTTAGTGTGTAACTGGTTACTGCCCGTGGGCTGGTGAGCCAGTGATAATAATAATGGCCCATCTTCGCGAACGAAGATTTGGGGAAAGGTCTTTTACCTTTCCAGCCTGCGCAATGGATTTTTTTAGGTGAGACACAGCCTGCGCTGAACTGAGCCCACCCTTTAATCCTAAGGTTCATCTGCCGGGGCCAAGCAAGCTTGGACAATGGCAGTGAGGTCCTCAGGACGTAGGTTTGTTTAGAGTGTCCTTCTCATAGATGGATGGCCTCACAGGGCTAACGACCTCCATCAGGCCAGGAGACCGGGGATTCGAACCCGTGGTCGCAGCAGTGAAAGTCCTGCACGCTAACCACTAGGCCACTGAGCCAGTGATATTGTGGAAAGAATTAACAAAACCACCAAAATATAGGACAAACTTTCAAGAATTTTTACTCTTTGTTGTATCTTAAATTGGAAACTAAAGAATATAAAACCACTTTGCTCATTCAGAAGGCATTCCCCAGAAGACAGAGCTAGTAGGGCTGTGTAGACAGCATGTCCCAGAGCAGAGAACCACGCTCTTCCCTGCAGCATCACGTGCTCACGACTGTCATGAGGAATAAGAGCCAGCTCATGTCATGAACTTCACCTACAAATCAATAAGAAACTGGCACTATTCCTGGAAATGCAGGCCTAAGTGGTTTTTTCTGGAGAGAATGCTCTAGGCAGACAGTTGCTTCAATCTGCAGTCACTGCAATTTCTGAATGGCTGTGTGGGGTAGGCACTGACAGCGTGAGCACAGATCCACTTAGGAGGAGACACTTCGGTCTGAGCCACGAGCAGCCGACATCCTGCTGGAGACACTTGTCTGCAGGATCACATGGAACCTGGCTGAGAGCAAATCAAACCCTCACATTTCTATTTTTACATGCAAGGATTTCCCTGGGCATTACCTAAGAATGTAAATTAATGGATAGTACATATATCAACACTGCTTTCCAGCTTCAGGGGCAAAAACCTTAATGCCCTAATTGCATAAAATTTCTCTTCTCTATAGGGATGTAGAGGATTATTGTTCTCTTTAAAGTCTGCAGAAGATGCTAAACTAATTGTCTCACTGATAAATAGTTAATTTTCCTGTGAGAAAACAATAGTCAGGTTATTTTTTAAGCCAGAAAACTATGGATCATTACAATGAAGATGTAAAATTTCTTAAGTCAAGTAGCAGCTGTTAAACAAAAATAGCATGGATAAAGCAAGAAAACAGGAGAGGTAGGTGCTGCTTAGTTCATACCCAGCTCATTGCTTTGGCTTCATCTGCAGGATTATTTTTCTTACAATACCCTACTCTTCTTTCCAATGGCCCTACCTGAAAAACTGCAGCAATGAGATCTCTGACAAGGCCTCAGCTCATATTTAGGATCAGATTTCCAAGCATGACCAGTGCAGCAGCAGTTGCCAATTTCTCTGGAAGTACCAGTAACTCCACATTGCACTGGTTATGGCTACAAAGCACTTCTGGAAGCAGATAGAAGTCAAAACCAATTAATCTAAAGTCTGCATGGCCACTTGCCATGAATAATGTTCCAAACTGATGCCAAGCTCGAGTCCTCAAAACAGTTTAGCAGCATCAGCCCAACACACTACCTAAACTGAAGTAAGCTGGCTCCCAACAGGGATCAAAAAGCTCCTATTTTCATGAAAATAGATCAAAACCTTCTATTTACTTTTAAGAAAACAAACTTAATTCACATCACTGGCAAATAGAGTCTGTTAGAAGGAAATCTTTTCTTGAAAACAAACGTTGTTTTCCAGAAGGTCCACAAATGATCTTTCACCTCTATTTCTTCATGATTCGGGTGGAAAAATGGAGCTGGGGGAATGGCAGAAGTTACAAGTGAGCACAGGCACCAAGTAGATATTTATTGCGGAATTAAGATGCTCTTATATAAGCTTGTGAGGAAAAAAAAATCAAAGGTGAAAACTATTTTTGTAAAAACCTACAGAATGAAAAGTATTTCCCCACTTTTCTTTAAAAATTCCTTTATTTACTTTGTACTAGCTGTTTAAAAAGCAGCTTGAAAAGCACAACAATAGTCTGCACATAGCAATAGCCTCTCTGAACTAAAACAAAAGCTCATAAAGGTGGGGGAGTATCTTGAATACATTAAGACCACATTGACTACAGTCAGAAGGGACTGCAAGCAGTGGGAAGCTCAAGCCAAGACTACCCACCAGAGAACTCCCTTTGCAGCAAGAGAAGACAACAGCACAAACATGCAATTGGGCAGTCCAGATTTTACTGCCAGGGGCATGACTGCTGGAAACTACCTCTGGGACACTTTGGAACAAGGATGGCAATGAATGTTTGATAAGAACTTCTGCAGTACTTTGGATGTCTATATATGACTACACACGTAACATATAAATTAGTTCTTTTCTGTTTCTTTCTTGTTCGTCAGTTTAGTCAAAGAGATAATACTTTTTTAGAAATAAATGGAAATTGTAAATATTATGGACATATATTATATATCTTCCTTTTTCAATTAAAAAAAATCTCTTAAATATATTGTTTACCTGGAATTATCTTCTTCTTGAAACTTAGTTACCTAGCAGCTATTCCACTCAGAGCTTTTTCTCTGAGATGACAGAAGAAACCACTCACTTGACTTATAAAAGTTATTAAACTGAGGTAATTAAAAGCTATACAGACATCCTGGAATATCATCTTCCTGCATTGACACAGACACTTTGTCCAGATGAAAAGTAGAATGATGAAGAGACTCTCAGACACTCGGTGTTACACTTTGCCTCTAAGACCAGCATTAACCTTCTCCTAAGTGTCAGCAGATGTCCAGCCCCTATAGGACAGAAATGCTGAAAACAAATGAGGGTATATTTTAGTATATTTTATTTTCACGCTTAAATGAATTCTGAAGGAAAAAAAGGTGACTACAGTAGCCTTTGGAGCATTCCTCGTTTTTAAAGAACTTAGTAATGGTGTAAGACTTTTGTGCCACACACAAGTCACATGCAGACATGAAGAAACAACTTAGTCTAAAATAACTATGTTTGGAACTTAAATTTAGTTTGAAATATTTAACTATACAGTGTTTGAGCAGAGTGATACCACAGAAAAGTCTTGAACAAGAAAAGCAACTTATGCTCACCATGCTTTAGTTTTGAACTGTCATTTCCAATTTTGAGGACACTATCAGTTTTAAGACTTAATTTAGGACATATATGAGAACTTACTTGTAAGTCACAAGCACAAAGGTGCATTTAAAAGCTACAATCTACTGTGTAATGTTGAGTTTTTAAAAATCATATTTCATGGAATTATTATTCATATTGCAAGGATTCTTTTTTAGCTGTAGGATACTTCTCAGTTGCCTGGAGCTGCTCTGGCACATTGAAAAGGGCTGATCATCAATTTCTTTGAATCACATGGATACAGAATATTATGAAAGATCAATTTCCTTTACAAGATGCTGTTGTACTTTTGAAATAAAAATATACAGCAATGAATGTCAGTGTCTGTGCCTAGGTACAAAGGTAGAAAATCCCCGAGGGGGTTGAGGGGAAGGCTACAGCTGCAATTACAGAGTGAGAGGGTTACAGAGGTTCATTCATAATTGTGTCTAAATACAGAAAAATGTGATTTTTATATACTTTTTTTTTTACATTTAAGATTGAAAGCAAATCTTTCTAAATGCTATTAATATAATTATATTTTAGAGCACAGAATTGTGTTTTCCCCTGAAGACATCAGGCAATCTGTCATCACACATTTAGAGAGAGAGTACAATGTAGAGAGATCATTTTTGCCATTATGAATGCTTAATTTATGTCATAAAGTTAATTTTAGTTGAATTAACTTCCTAACTTTACATTTGAGTATTACAGTAAACCTTAGTATGCTGTCTTTAGAAGTTAAAGCAGACTACTTATTTGAAAGCAAAAAGAGCTATACAAAATTCATTAATTAAAAAACCTCACTAAAACCAGACTCCAGCCATCACCAAAGAGATTCTAACCCTTCGTCTGACTTCAAGTCTCCTAATGTTTTTTTTTCTTTTTTATTCACTGACCTTAACAATTTTTGATACACAACAATAAGTACAACCAGAACAAGACCATTCATTTACAAGGTAATAAATTAATAGTTGATCTAATTAACCATTTGCCAAAATACCTGGCTGCTACAACGTTATTGCTTGGATACCATCACTTCAGCCTGTCCAGGCAGTTAATCTCCCAGACACTGCACGCAGGGAGTTGTCACTTTGGCATTCTGGCCTCATTAACTCCACTGCCTTGCTTTTCCAACCCTGTCTGCTTTCCAGGTCCAGGAGTGTCCTCCTATCCCTTGACACTGGTTTGTTCATGTTTAGTTCTGCTGCATGGTTTCAAATTTTCAAAAGAAAAACTGCAGCTGAGGGAAGATGAATGTTTAAAGTAAGTTATCCCGGTAAAGTCACCAATCATCTGGTAACCTTCCCAGGTGGGCAAGCACAGCTGGAACATCATCAGCCAGTGCAGACAGCACTGAATCCCATTCAATCAAGCTGCAAATAATGCTCATTTCAGAACTTTTCAAGAGTGAATAAAAAAAGAGTAGGAAAGTTTTGTAAAAGCTGGTAAAGCTTTTATAGATTTATAGTAGCAAAACGCTGAGTTTTTCTACTGAAAATGTTCATTTAATCTAATAGACAATATTCAGCATCATTACAACAATCAGCATGCTCAGATATGTAGCATCAGCAAAATTAATGACAAGAAGGTCACACTTTCCCCCGAGGATACAACAGATGCTGAAATGCCTTACCAAGGTAATTCAGACTTTATAAATCAAGTCTGGGTTTCTTTCTGAAAAATATGTTCCAGTTTATCCCCCAGACGAGTTCAAGGGAAAGTCTATGACTTATGTTGCCTCATGGATTAGCTTTGATAATGATCATAGTCTTCATACGCCTTTAGCAGCAAAACCAAAACATCTTATTGTTACTAATGGTAACAATGTGGTCAAAATTCAAGGACGTGGAAGGAAATTACTTAGTTCTCAACTACGTTGCAGCCACACTGATATTTATGAATTCAGTACAATATGGATGGATACACTCTGCTCATGGGGTTTTAAAATATTTTTGTATCTACAATTTTTATGTGTCCAAATTAATGAGAAAAAATCCAGGTCTATGGATAGCAGGTTTTTTCTGCACATCTGATCTTAAAGCACAAGATGCAGCAGGACTGGAGTGCCGATCTCTATTAGATTTTGATAGATTTTAAATGATATTTTAAGTTATTCAAAGCATGTTGTGATCTTGACATGTTTGAGAATACTTAGAAGCACGGATAAGAATTGGAAGTGACAAGCCATGCAAAGAATCTAAGTGGACTGTCATTTTTATTTATAGTGCCAAAAAGGACCTCTTCTTATGTTACTGACATCATGATTAGGAAGCCTGCATGTCACCACATCCTTTGTGCATTAAACAAGATTCACTCTACTACTGAATGAGGTAAAATTATTGTTCCATACGTTTTGGGAAGGGTGGAGTAATCCTAGCAAAGGTAACAAGCCACTACTCCAAGAAGGTAACAGAAGTTAACATAAAGAGATTATAACACCATCCAGTATTGCTTCTAATGACTCACAGAAATACATTACTTTAGTAGTGAACTACTATTACAAAAAAGCACATGTTATTAGATATGTGGTTATAATGCCTTTATGGTTCATATTCACCCAACACCCCAAACACAATTAGAAGCATTAGCCTTCTTTCCCATCATCTTCTAGCTCACAGAAAAAAGGCTTTAGACAGTAATGCATCCAAATTTTTTGCTTTAAGTCTCAAAATAAATCTTTGACAAAGCGTAGGTCTTATATCTTTTGAATCCCCACACTGGAAAAGAAGCCCAAGATATTCTTTCATTCCTCCAACTGGGATACTGGGGCACTTTTAGCAAGTCCCTAGTTCTTCATGATATTTGAGTAACAAACACATCATGTAACATCTTCAGGTGAATTAAAGCAAATAAGGAAAGGAAATGCAATTAATGCAGTAGTTTTAGATCTGAGGTTTAGTGTGTTTTGCATGTGCATTTTGAAAAAGTTTGAGACCTTGGTTAAGAAAAAAGACTGCAAGAGGATCCTAGCCAGGCAGAAGATTAATGGGTAATTTTGTCATTAAAAAAAATATTTGGCATTGCCAAGCTTTCACTGCTCTGATTCACCTGCCTTCCAAATCTACATATCCTGTTTCTGCTGGTTTTGCTTTACACCCTCTCCCAGACTCCTGCATTTTTCCAACACTCTTCTCTCTCCTGTTGAGGAGACCTCCTCTCTCTGCCTATGCATTTCCCACCGTAACACACCTGCTTCCCCAACTCACTTTTGGCAACTGCTAATTCATTCACTAGCTCCTATCACCTCCAGCACACCCAGATGGTTCTGTCAGAGCATATCTAGGGACAGCACAGACTCCTGCCTGTGCCACGCTGCTGAGGAAGGAGGTCCAGAGGCAATCTGGCTCTAACAGGAGCTCTTTCAAGCTCCTTCTGACTAGTGGTAGAGACAGCAACAGCGAGAGATGAGTCTGTCTGTGGCTGTGTGCCCTGAGGAGCTGAGCTGAGGCTAGTTTGTCACAACTGTGCACCCAGCTGCAAGAACTGAAGTTCCTGGAGGGGAGGGAGGGGAGCTATTTCTGTAACATGCCATGGCAATCACTACTGATGCATGCAGCACGCCGTCCAAGGAGACAGGAAATTTACTGCAGAATGGTTATTCACATTCAATCCGCCCCTCCCTGCGCACCGGGTGACATTTTCCCAGCTGCGAAAGGAAGGTAAACCTGGAGGGCGTGGGGATGAAGGGGAGGTCGCGCCCAGCGCTGCTCCCAGCCCGGTCTCACACAGGTGGCTGATGCAGTTCCCCTTTGTGGGTCGGGCCAATGCGAGGGCTGAGCAGGAACACCACGGGCACAGACACACACAGGGGGTCAGCTGCGTCCCTACACACACACACAGAGACAGCACATTCACACCGAACACAGTCAGGAACAGAGCTTGGAGAGAAGGCAGGCTAAGCTGTGGTGACAGCATGCGCTGCTCAGCCAGGCAGAGGTACTGACCTGCTTGCACATAACTGGCCCTTTTTATCCCCCCCCTTCCTTTTTACACGCTCGTTCTTACCCCATTCGTTCGGATCTACCCTTTTCTCCCCGAAGACGAACAACCCACTCCTACATGCTTTTCCCATTGGTTCCAATTTTGCTACACCTACGCCCACGTTTGGTGTTTCTGCTCCCATTATTTAGGGCATCTCAGCTTTCCACCGTCCACTGGCAGGGTTACCCAAGTTCTGTTGCTGTTGCAAGATTTCACTCCCTCAAAGGTTCCCTCCAGTTATCTGTGAATCTCACTGTCTCTCACCTAATTCCCTGTTAATCACCTGTGAAATCCCGAGCTCAGAGCACGGGCTGTATCCAAGGCTGGTATTTCTGATGTCATCACCAAGGTCATCTTAATCTTATATGGTATTACTGACATGGCTATCTAGGTACTGTTGGTTTGAAAGATTCCCTTTCCTGAAAGGTCCCCCTTGCAATTAGCAGTGAAGTTCGGGTATTGCTCATGTAATTCCCCTTTAGTCATCTGTGAAATCTGAACGTTCCTCACTGTGGCACACACCTTCCCTCCACTCATTTCTGCTGTCACCTCTTTTCACACCTCTCTGTGACTTTAGTTTTCCCTTCTAAATCTGTCTATCCTTCCAATTGCTTATCCCACTTATGCTTCTGATCTCTTTGCAAGTCTGAAGATGGATGCTCAGAGAAAATTCATTAAATGTAAGCAGATCTGACTTTCCCTTGGACAGGGATGGAGCTATCAGGCTTTTTACATCCTCCAACAAAGGATAAAGAAATATCACAATTTGTATTGTTGGTTTCCCCCCTTCAAGTCCAAGAAAAGCAGCATCTTAATATAGTCTCCCTCCTCTTTTTCCCCCATCAGATTTTTGCCTCTGTTAACAGGAAAACAGTCATCCATAAGAACTCTCTCCAGCAGATGTCAGCTCCTACTTCTTATAATGAGAATTTCGCAATGAAAACAAGCAGAGAAAAGGGGATGATGAAGGAGGGCTCTTCAACGTCAGGAAGATGAAAAGTTTCCCTTCCCATTTACTGGTGGTGTAACAGCTGAGCTCCCATTAGTTTAACTCATGCACTTGGGATTCATTCTGTGCTACCATTAATCACTTTATCTCTCACTGAGAAAGCAGAAAGGCGCATAGGATTCTGCTTTTTGGGATCATGACAAGATTCCCTTGATTGAATAAATTACATAGAAAAGAGTGAATAAAGCATAATTTTTAACAGAAGTTGTCAAAGACTTATTAATTTTGATAAAATAACTATGCTTTTATGTTTTGGGATTTTTGTGCGTGGCTAATGCAGTCACACAGGGCAGAGCCAGTTCCAGGAATTGCCAAATTAAACCCCTGTGGCCAATATCACCTATTGCTCTTATCTCAGATCACACACCAGTTGAGTCAGTCCTGTTTCCCAGCTTTCCAATTTCCTGCAACACCAAAACACAATTGTGATCCATTTACACTGCAGAACCACCTGCCAGAGACAAGATTCATTAGCACTTGCTCTTACAGCAAGCAGAGATATACAGCAGAGCTCCAGCAGGAGCACCGGAGCTCTCCCATAAAATGAGCATTCTTGGTGAGTCCTTCAGCACCGTGCAGCTGTGCCTGGCCTCAGCCTGATCAGGAAGCACGACTGTCTGCTCTCTGTCAAATGGTGTCTTGTGTCCAACACAGCCTAGAATCGAGAAGGGACCACCCTGGTCACCAATAATTGCTGGCATCCCTGCAGTGAGTACCTAAACTGACAAACCCCTTCTATTTGTTTGCAATGTGTACAGCTCTGCGAGTAAAGAAACAATAACTCAACACCAACAGAAAATGTATAGATTAAATCAGTGGAGCAAGAAAGCAATTTTGAATTCCTAAAGAAGGAATTGGGGAAAATGGGCAAATAAATCACACCCTGTTGTCACTGTTATATTTAAGTTAACAGGAGTTGAAGAGGATTCAATTCTGTAGGCCAGTACTTTGCAGAGAAATATAATTTTGATAGCATTAGATTTTGGGCACTATGACCCTCAAAAGCTGCTTTCCAGAGGACACAGAACATCTGACTTCTGACAATCAGGGCTCCTACTTCCCAATTAGGCATCTAAAAATCACTTTTTCAAAATCACAGCATTCATCATTAAGGCACAGAATATTAGTGATCAATTCACTATGTCAACTCAAATTCTAAAGAATATTCATTTATTCAAATTATTTCTTCACAGCCAAAACTGACACTAAAGCACTTAGTATTTACATATACCCTTAAGCAATTGCTCTCTAATTATTTTAAGTGTAACCATAAAACTAATATTTAAGGGCCAGTGCAGAGTGAGGACTCGCTGTTGTAAACACGGTCAAAGATTAGCCCATTACAGCAAAGAGCAAGAGGCTGAGCAGCCAACACAGATCAAATGTGGAGAAAAGAATACAAACACAAAGCAAAGTGATCAGGGATTTATCCTTATTTCTTTTGGAAGAAATGAGAGATTAGTAAGCCAGGAATAAGCCAAACAAAGAGAAGTGAAGAAAAGGAGGACACTGATGCTAAAAGGCAATGATAAGGAAAGTAAGATGAGCAAGTGGGAGAAAAACACATATGAAAAGGAATCAGAGTGGGAAGGAGGAGAAACAGAAATTATTAGATCATATGATCAATTGCCACAGAGCAGAGGACATCTAAACAGAGCCCAGGAAAGATACTCCAACTCCAAAAGCTCCTCCTTTGCCTGATTTCACATAATCCAATCCACTCATGTGATGCAAGAATATACAGAACTGGGCAAATATCTAACTTCACATGGAACACCTTTACCTCAGCTCAGAGGTGTCTGTTTTTCAAATCAATTTTTAACACTGTACACTCCAAAGCTACATTTCTCTCAGCCCAACTCCTCCACAGTGCTCGGTTCAGCTGTCCAGCTTCTATATTTTTCACATCTTAAAGGGTAACAGGTTCTTGTAATTATTAATTTAGTGATACACTACTTGAAAAATAAAAAGAAATGTATAATTAAGTGTCATTTATTTGTTGTGTAAAGTATGCCTAGGCCACTAATTATTTATTTTAAAAGCCACCTCAAGATTGGCTTTCTGTTCCTTTTCAAATTTCCCTTCTGATTTCCACAAGCAAATCTCTGTATGCTGGCAAATATCCTCCATTTTCATTGCTCTGCACATCTGCATTACAACTCAATTTACTACATATGTTGTATTGTACATCTGTTGAATAACTTCTGTTCTTTCTATGACCCCTAGAACTGGTTTTACACAGCTCCCAAGGCTGCATTCCTTTGTTGACTGGGATCTGCCCATGAGTTAAATTTGATTTTAGCCATGGGACCTTCTGGTATCCTCATGCAGCTGAACTTTCAAGGCTTCTGTCCATAAATAGTTCACTCTCCACACAGTAACTATTTGCAATTACTTTGTATTAGTTTAAAAAAACATTAATAATGTTAAGTGTTATGCTACACAACCATACAAAGCTAAGCAAAAGGTAAAATGAGGTAGGTCACAGTCCCCTGTCCATCTAGCAGGGATGGGATAATTGCAGTTACAGCTAAACAGACTAAAAATGTCTCCAGGCTGGCTGAGACAAACCCAGACAGTGTCTGACAGGTGTTAAGACAACACTGTTGGTTTAATACGAGGCTGTGCCCCGCTCCACAGTCACTGGGCTCTCAGGCTGTGCCACAGATCACACACACACAGCCCTGGCAGGAAAAATGCCCCCCCAGCTCTGTATCCTGGGCAGCTGTGCAGAGCTACAGCCAGGCACTGGCACCTGATGCAGTTTCCATCAGTGATAACAGCACTTTGCTTTCTCCAGTGAACTTGCTATCTTTAATTTCCTATGGCTTTACAGTTTAATATCAGGAGTTGAGGTAAGATTTCAGCTGTTATTTCTGCTCCATGTAGCAGGCTTACTCTAAAGAGCATCTGTGTATCTGGCTTAATTGGATTTTTTTTCCATTAATATCCACCTTTCTTTTCTTTTTATTAATCCATGGGGATACAAATTACATTTGTATGGCTTATGCTGCAAGCCCCCATGACAGGGGGGTTGGAACTAGATGATCTTTAAGGTCCCTTCCAACCTAAACCATTCTATGATTTTATGATTTCCAGAAATCCAGCTAAATAATATCTGAAGCAGACTCTCAGCATTCAAGGGCAAAAATGTTTTATACTTCCACAAATGGAAGATTAAACCCCAAAAGTACAGTTGATACAGAAATTCTGAGTAAATGTGTAAATATTCAAGCATATGCTCTTTAACTTCCAGCAATCAAAGTGTTTATCACCTCCAAAGACATCAAATGGGAGTCAGATGAAGAAAAAACAAGATTATCTGAAAACTGGAACTGAGTAAGCTTGTTTTGATTTTTCTGCCTGTGTAGTCCCATAAATTATGCTTCAGTCATATCTGCCAGAGTATCCTCACAGCTATGATAATTAAAAACACTCATGAATGTGCTCTGGGAATTTAAGAGTTATTAAAATACAAAGTGGCTCACATGAAAATCCTTAGAAGTAACTTTCTAGGAACCACAAGTTTGTAGGACAATGAACAGGCACAGGAAGAGAGCAGGCAAGCATTCAATGAATTTGTTTCTTTCTAGAGCTCAGGCCATAACCTTGACCACTGAGTAGCCTGTGTCATACCAGTGCATTTCCTGCTGAAATCCCTTTGAAGATTTTGAGTTTCTCATGCTCTTTCCAGTGCCCTCAAAGCCATTTTGTCATTTCCTTGTTTAATGTTTTAACTCAGAGATTTCTCTGCAATTGTTTAATAGAACAGTACAATCATTCCATTTTTTCCCCTAAAAAATGTCTTATGGGAAATATTTTATAGTGTTTTCTTTTTTAAAAAAATAGTTATGAATAGGTTTCTGTAGCTACTTTTTAGATCTTGGAGTGAAGAGTAAGTAAGAGAAATATGGAAGAAATACCATGTAATTTGTTTATTTAACATAAACAGGAAGCTGAGCTGAAGCTTAGACCATTTTATATTTTGGGAATTGATAAAGAACAATTACATTTTAAAAGATGAAGGTAGAGATGGAAATCATAAGGTTTCATTGTAAGAATTTTCCACTGTTGTTGGAGTGGGAGGAGGGAAACCAGTCTTAAACTGACTGAAGTTGAACATGGAAAGAAGGGATGAGAAGAACTCAGGGTAAAAAAAAAAAAAACAACCAAAAAAAACCCAAAACCCAAACAACTGTTTCTTTTTGTTTCCTCTACACCACATTTCTTTCAAATTAAAGTTCTTCTGTCTAAGCCTCAAAAAAGCTGGTTTCTCAAAGTTATCCAAATGCCCTGCCTGATTTCTGTTGGAGGCTCAGACAAAACCAAAGCATTCCTAGGGAGCACTACAATTTCAAGGATACAGTGTTTTCCAACAGAAAGACAATATTTCCAAAAATTGTGAACACTTTAAATATCAACACCGGTGTTGGCTCAACTATTTAGATTAACATTTCAGTCAACACTTCTGAATATTGTTATATAAATTAATTTTCCTGCTGTTCCCATAGCTTTGAGGATTTGAACTTAAAAATTAATTTCTGCTCATATTAAAAAGTGTTTCAGAATTCCATTTAAAAACCTCAGAGGAGAAAGCAAATAAAGAAACTTCCCTGCTAAACTTATTGCATATTTAAAATCTTGTGGGTTGTTGTTTTTTTATACCTTAGTGCTGGAAAATGGAAGTGGCAACTCATTTTAAGGTCCAGCAGAGAAGCACTGGCTATATGTACACTGGCATATACCTGTAATAGTAAAGGTTTTATACAGAATATCTAAAAATAACTAGGAAAATCTCTCCACCTCCAGTGAGCTTAGTCCCTATGCCTCATTTTATTAAGATAACAGTTTTGCCCTCTTTCCTCTCAGCTTTCTTTTTATGTACTGCCTCTTTCTTTATGTTTCCTTAGGTTTTAGATGATATTTTTCTGTTCACTCCTGTCTGAATACTGGGAGTTTTATTATGCCTTAAAGGAGTATAAATAAAGCTATTAAAAAACCATGCATTTTTCTCTTCCTAAATCTCAAGGTGAGATTTACTTTCAAACTAGGTTTGTCCTTCATTTCTCCTATTGTTTGCATATGCAAATTTCTATGCAGATCAAAAGTTTGACACATTCTAGAGCTTGGAGTTCATAATCACAAGACAAAACATATTCATATGTGACTGAAAGTGGTGTGCTCAGTTTTCACTCCATATAAAAAAGCTTTTTTCACATGGAAAAAGCCACAGCTCCAATATACTTGGCTAGAGACAAGTGAAGGGAGGGCAAAATTTTTGTTCATGGTTGCTGAATAGAAACTGTATGAGAAAATAGGCTTTTTTTTCCCCTCTCCAGAGACCACCTGAGAACTTCAGCTTATGAAAACAAACCATTCAAATAACCTATTTTCCACTGTTCTGAAGCAATCATGCTTCTTTGATAAGAAACAATTGCTTAACTTCCACAGAAATTAGTACCTTGAAACACAGGTGTAACCAATAAAAGTATAACAAAACACCATATTATGCCAAACAGAAAATGACCTCAGTTTACAAGGATGAGGTAACAAAAAGCTGCCCTTTTGCATTGCTTTGTCAGAATCCTGTTGCTATTCCCAGAAGTCTCATATCTGCAAACCAACACAGTGTGTCTTAGTTCAGTTTGCCTATTACAGATCTTGAAATCTTAAGAAGTATCTTGTATTAGACTGGCCAACAAATATGGAAATGGCATTGCTTATTCACTGGTAGTAATTTAGTATAAGTTCCAGGCCCCCTGTGAAATTGTTTCTGTATTTGCCCTTGCTTCTGCCTTTTTACTCCCTAGGTTTCTTCTTTGTCCGCTTTCCTTAATTCCTGATGTTTTGCTTGTGCTTTATCATATTACAGCAAAAATCAATGCCCTTACAAGTCACCTGTTAGGAATATTCCTACATATTTTTTCAGATAGAGAAAAACACAGATACAAGAGCTGTTCAAAGAGTGATTTTTATTTGCCATCATATGAAGTAGAAGCTAATGAGTTTGAAAACCATTTGTTCTAATTCTTTTGGGGGTGCAGGGAGACGTAACCAAATTAAGAATGGCCTATAAAATGGTTCATTCTTCTTTCTTCTAAATAGAATTTTTCCATGAGCCTGCCTGTGAGCCGAATCTTTCAGAAATCAACCAGCACCTCAACATGAATTCTTCTATGTAAAAGACTATGTATTAATTCAAGGCACACAATGTCTACATTGAGGAAAGACAGTGGTCAGATGAAGGTGAAGACTTGATATTTAAAGCTTGTTAAAGCTGGAAAAGAGGGAAACTCCTTACAGTATAGAAACAGCTCACAAATATAGACAAAAAAACTTCGGAGTATTTGCAAGTTCTGCAAAGGCTTCTAAAGCTGAGGTGTAAACTGGGACACAGACTGAACCTCAAAGTTGTGGGTTTGGAGATTTTAATGTTTTGGGTTTGTGTGTTTGCTTGTTTTTTAATGTACTCAGACTGCAGGGACAGCAAAGCTTTGCCAACCTTTAATTCCACAGAGAAATGCACGTGATAAACAGCTGTCACTTTAAAAGGTGTTTTCTGCTGTCTGCACGCCCCTTCTTTGGCCTTGCCCTGAGGATACAGTGCCAGAGGTTAAGCATTTCAGTCCTGGATTGACAACCCTAGGGATCAAGAGACTGAAGTTTTCCCAAACAGGGGAAAACCTGTGCAGACACAGCAGGGCACGGCCCCCTCTCCACTCCCCTTCTTCAACTTGAGCCCAGCCCGAGATCTCAGTAGAGATGTTTCCAGCTACCAGGATAGCAAAATATTGATAAAGTTAATTTTGGGTGCTCATGTTAGGATACCATACAGAGTCTGACACTTCTTGAGAAAACTGAGTCACATCAAATCACTGATCTCTAGCAGAAACTATATTTAAAACATATGTTCCTACCATAAAGTGCCAGTTTTATTTCAGCAAGAGATGAATCTGGAGCTGTCTGCATTGCATAAAGAACTACCAATATTGCCATATGCATACTCTAAAGATTTGGTTCTGAAAGCTGCCTTTAACTTCTGAAGGAAACACTGCTTTCGGTCTCCTAACTGAAGTACAATAGCACCAACTGCTGCTGTCTCAACCAATGACTGTGAGCTCTTATTGCTATAAAAGCACGAACTACTTCCAGCACAAAAGCTCATTTACCTCATGAATCAGCTGCAACCAATCTTCGGCCTGAGCTGCCAATGAAGCCCTTTCATCTCTCTTCAGCTGCAAACCTCCCCTGATCTGAGTAATAAGACAGAAACCACCCTGGGGAGGGGGAGACCCAGATAAAACATCTTCCTGGTTGTAAAACAACAACAGAAAATATCTCCCCCAGAAAAGTCACTGCAGGAGTATTTCCTTCTTGCAATTAGATATTATTAAAGAACTCCCGTGTCATTCTCCAGCTTTAAAATGGCCTGTCCAGATGCTCTGTATCTCCATCACATATTTCTATGTCTGTCCTGCCTCCTTTGACTTGCTCAGCCATCATGTGCAACACAGAGATGCACAGAAGAACCAAAAGCAGCCTTCAGGGTCTAACAAAAGAAGAACTGTTGGAGCTGAGTGCTTTTAGCAGCTGCATTTATCAAATGTTTTGAAGAGTTTGACTTGCACTCCTTTCCTAAAGTCTCTAACAGAATATTTGGGAAAGGAGAAAATTTTTACAGAGAAAAAAGCATTACATTCTTATGCTCTATTCTTATTCATAGAAATCTTCCTTCACACATGATGTTATTGCATCAACAAAATACAGCAGATTGCGAGGGCATATCCTTTAATAATTTGAAGATAAAAGTAATGGAGCAATTACAAGGTAACATACACCTGTAAAGAACTCTGATGCTCAATATTAATGGCTAATAAGAGTTAACATTGGTAAGAGCGTAAATGTTATTCATAATTTCTGGTTGCCTCTGAAGTATAGCACACATGAGGACCTTATCACTTTACAAAATCTTTGCTCTGGTCAGAGGTAATTGGCAGTTTTGTAAGCACGATTATGTCCTCTAATCTGTGCTACAATTTGATAATTGCAGATTGGCTGTTTATCTGCATTAGGATAGCTACAGAATTCCAGAGCACTGAAACTCTCAACTGCTGCTTTTGACCAATTAGAAATATGTAACAAAATACTTGTGCAAAGAGCAGGGAGGAAATTTTAAAATATTATATAGGAAGACATCAGATTTAATAAATGCAAATATATTTATGACATCTGCTAACACCTTTTGGAAAGACAACACACCTGATTTTCACCTCTAACACTTCTAACTTCAAAAACTAAGCAAACCATAGTCAGGTACCAGCTCTAACCCACAAGCTAATGCCTGGAATCAAAACCACTGTCCCAAGATAAAGGCCTCTTTAGCTGATAATGTGCTCTGGAAAGCCAAATAATGGCCCTTCCATTCGCAATGTATGTACACCTTATGCCACCTTCCCACAAGGAATTCACTTCATTTTGATCCACTGCATTTCCCTACCAAGGTTGTCTTAATCAAGTGAGCAAACTCTGGACCTGGTTCAACATCTTTCAGGGGCAAGACATTTTCAACAACTGTTATTTTTAGCATGTGTAAACCTGCTCTACTAAATTTCCTTCCAGCACTGTCCAAATAAACCCGCCTGATTATGTAAATGGTTCATATGTTCTGCTTTTTCTTTTTTTGAGCTACTTTGATAGCAAATGACATTCTTGTGACAGTTACAGCAGATTGTATTTTCTGGTACAGAAAGGCAAATCTCTCAATCTCTCTGGTACAGCAAAGAAAACCATTCTAAATACGATTGCTTTTTAAGGCTAGAAGAGGCTATGATGATCACCCAGCTTCCCGCAGAATAAATCAGAGAATTTCATCCTGTAATTCCTGTATCTAACTCATCTCTAAAACTCATTATTCCCTGTACATCTTGAAGAGTCTTTTTTAAGCAACTTTCTTTTGACTTTGAGCAACAGTTTACATATCAATTTTTACACCGTAAGCAAGAATCCTACAACCTCATATTTATCAGACAGGGCATGTTGCTGTAGCTCATACAAGCAAGAGTTGAAGGACTGCTCTAACAGCATTGAAACAGTCCTTGATGCCTTAACAGTAGCAAAAAACCTCATGAAAGCCTTGAGTTTACCCTGAATAGTTCCTTTTATGGTAGGAAAGGGGATGTTTCTGAGGAGGTTCATGGCCTTGCCCGAGCTCTGATGGAATGTGCCACAAAGACAAGAGGGGGTTCTATTCAGCTGTGCTGCAGGCTGGCAGAATCTGCTGTGTGCTTCAAAAAGGCTGGTGACATGGCCACAACTTGGGACTAATTAACCAGGAACACAGATAGTTGTCTAAAATACCTGTTTCTATAAGAGAGAGCCTTCCTGACCCCACCTTGTATGAAGAACTGTGTATCAAAGACATAATCTGTGGAAAAGGTGGCAAATTAAATTTCTTTTGAGTAATCTGGAAAACCAGAGGGATACCAAAGCACAAAAACAACCCCCATGAAGATATTTCATAAGAAGGGATTAAATTGCCTGCAATGCCCCTCTAGAGGTGACAGTGATGGGGAAAGAGAACACTATAGAAAAGTGCAATAGCAAGGTAAGCAAGTAAGTTACCAGTGGTTAAAAGTACAGCCATACTGAGTTCCCTCAAAAGACAGCCCTGGTAGAGGTATCTTTACTATCAACATTCTTGGGGATTGTGAAACAGGGTGAAAAACAGATGCTTCCTGAAATTGGTAAACTGATAGGTAACAGAGCTCTATTAAATTTCACTTGGCATACAATGGAGAAATTTGAGCTTGTAAAACTTAATTAATCCAGAACATACAGTACTCAGTTCCAGTAATGAGAAAGCTGAAAACTTGGTTCACTTGGTGAGGTAAATGCATCTCAGGGGTCTTTTTACTGTTAGTGAAAAGAACCTTTACTGATGAGGAGCAATAACACTGAGAAAAAGATTGATTCTGTGAGACAAACCACAGTGAGACCAGATCAATGAAACTTCAAAAATACTCTTGAGATTCGGGAGCAGAAAATAAGATCTCAGAAGGTTCATAAGATACATGAAACTATCTGGATAACAGAATTTTGCCCTGTGTCTCACCCTAACCATCAAAGCCACTTTTGGTCCTGCCTCAGTCAATATCCTCCACATGAGGGAAAAAAGGAACATACCCTAAATTAAACTATGAAGATAACAGGCAGAGGCTACTGACTACCAAGCCTCAGATTTAAAAAAATCAGATTACCCTGTTACCCTGCCAGAGACAAAGAGAAGCTTCCCAGAATAACTTGAAACAGGAAAAAAAAAACCAAACATTTTAAACTAACTTAATTCATTCACCACTGGTCAGAGGATCAAGCAAGGAAAGTGATAGGCAGACAGGCTGTTTTGATAATGGCAGGGAAAAAACCACAGCTAACACTTGAAGAAAGGCAGCAATACATTTTTCCACAAAAAAACCCCAAACAAAAACAAAACAACCAGAACAAAAAACCCAAACAAAAACCCAAACAAACAAAAACACAAAACAAAACAAACCCCCCAAACCCAAACAAACAAACAAAACAACAACAACAAAACCACAACCAACCAAACCACTGTTATGGGTACAGGCTTTTCTTTAAGGTACTAACTTTACCCATCTGGATTTGAAAAAGATACAAAGCCAGTCTTGTGCTTTTCTGCACAAGCTCAGATAGGTGTGAATTAAGCAATGCTGCTAATTGGTGGGGGAAACAATCAGCAAATAAACTTGATTGTTAATATTTACATAGGAAAATCATCCTGGCCATTATTAGAAGATTACTCAGAACAACATTTAAATACCACCATCTTCTGCTGATTATAAACTGACTGATTAAACTGAGGAGACAAGCGAAACCTACCTCTTTCCTCTGCCTCCCAGCGCCTCCTGCTCCCCGGCCAGGTATCTCACCCTCATGGCGCAGGGCACGGGGGGGCAAAAATAACCTTGTTGTTAAAACTGCTTGGGGGGGCTTGTAGGGTCAGTGGGGTGGGGGGGGGGGGGGACAAGCCAGGGCTGGGCTGCAGCTCCTGGGGAAGGGTCCTGAGGGAAGGGGTGGGGAGAGGGACGTCCTGAGGCACCTGAGGGGTGGGGGGGGGGGCTCCTGAGGCACCTGAGGCACGGGGGGGGGGGGGGGGGCGGGCCCCGGGGGCACCGGAGGGGGGGGGGGGGGGAGGGAGGTCCTGAGGCACCTGTGTCAGGCCTTGCCCAGTCTGTTGGCATGGAAGCCCTCAACACAGCAAGGAACATCGCCCTGTGACCAACTTTAGACACTTTTATTTAAAGGCAGGTATATTATTGACGGGGTTCTGATATCGAACGACCCTTTGTACACATCTAGATAAAGGAACAATCAGTGGCCTTGCAACCCCGTGAGGTAGCAAGGAGACGACTCAGGAGATTTGTGGGCTCATGAAAAAGTCCAGGTCCTTGGAGACCCCCAGGTCCAACCTCCTCTTAAAATCAGGGCCACAGACCAGGTCACCCAGAGACCATTAAGCCAAACCTGGTGTACTTCCAGTGAGGAAAGAAACTTCTACCACTTTGTGGGCAACCAGTTCCTGTGCTGAATTACTCTAATGAAGACTTTTTTTTCCCTTTCTTTATCCAGACAGAGATGTCCCTGAATAAGTTTGCCCCTGTTGGCTCTTGTTCTGTCACCAAGCATCTCTGTGAAGAAAGAACCAGTCTCCTCTTCAGTTACCTTTTAGGTACTGGAAAACATAGTAGGATCTCCCCTGAGCTTCTAAAAAACCTGTTTTAATTTCTCTCCCAGTGATGAAATAAGAACCGCTGAAATCAGATAGAGAGTCAACACAGGAGAAACATACTCCATAAACAAATGAAAACAAACCAACCCAAACAAATTGCATTCTTCCCAAGAAAAAACTAAGACAAAACATACCTGTACCCCTGAAAAGTGAAAACAAAGCAAACTGTTTACACTGAACCATCTAAATATACAACCTCCATTTTTAAAATAGTTTTATACAACACAGAAATTCCCAAAAGGATTAGTTAGCAGGGCTCACATTAGCCACAGAGCAACCCTCCAAAACTCAGGAGGAGGGCTACTAGGTAGAAATAGAAGTAATAAAAGTTTTAGGCTAAGACTACAACCCTTTCACTTACCCTGAAGGCTTAAGATCCTTCCACAGCAACTGAATTAACAGCAGCAAGAACCTAAGTTTCCCGGATTTTTTTTTCAGAAATGTATGTTCTTATTTGTGACCATTTTATGCAGAACCCAGAGTGAACATCAAAGGGTGCACCTGCGTTGGTGCTGCAGTTTGGATGAAGAACATGTTCCCACAGAAAAGCTGAATGTCCTCTGCTTAGTATGCTTGCACTCTCTGTTGCATGCTATGTAGACTTTCCACATCTAATTTAAGATAAACTTACTTTAATACTGGAAATACTTGATCTAGAATCATTAATTTTCTTTCCCCTTGCTCTTTTTCAAGCATAATAGTCAAAAAGACACCTGTGGAAAATTACAGGAAAATCATATTAGCTCTGCATGACACAAATAATTATATTAGAGTTTGCACTTTACCCTGTACATTTGGTAAATCAGGTATATCATTCTGTTGAAAGATGCACATTTTACTACAAATAATTGGAGTTAAAAGGGGTGTAACAGGAAGGTAGAAATTAATAGCACAGAATTTCTTTGTAAAGGGTACAAGGCATGCCATTTAGAAGTGTAAGTCAACAGCAATCATTCATACTCTGCAGCAGACAGCAGGCAGAATTTTTGCCTTCCAGGCACATATGATATGATGTTTGGACTTACTGCCTTCACAGGAAAGCAAAGAAGCTATCAAACACCAGTGTCATTGGGCAAAAGCAATGAATTTCTAGAAAATGTAAAAATTCCAAGTAATCCATCTCAAAATGAGTGCTATACAGTATCATTTATATCAATCAAGCCATGGCATTGCTGATGCAAAACGAATGCAGCCCCATTCGAGCAGCCGCTTTCTGACACAGATGTGGACCTACAGCTTTTTCCTAACTTCAAAATATTTAATTAAACTTGTTACATTGTGATCAATTTGCAATAGTAGAAAAGCTGCTGTCTTTTGCAGTTATTAGCTCCATACTCAGCTAATGTAAGAGCCACGCCAATTTACCTCATGACCTAAATTAGGTTTTGCAGGGTCAGCTAGCTTACCCAGGGAGAAAGATGCCATAATTAGCTGAGTCAGGAGACTTCTTCATTAAGATTGTTTAAGCTGCACATTCTAATAAAGGAAATGGTATGATAAAAAAAAAAGGTATCCTTTTTTTAGCACATAAACCTGAACCTAAAAGTTCCCATATAGACTTTTTCTGACAGATTATAGAGAATCTACTTATCACTTCATCTAACCTCCAGAGCATAACACCACAGCAAAATAAAGTTAAGCTATGATAAATCATGACTGCCTGTGGGCACTGTAGAAATACGACTCCTTTGATGGTCCTGAACCTCCTCACCTTATCATCATTTTATGACAGAGCAGAACCCCCGTTTCTCTGTCTTGATGCTAAAAGCTTCAAGGTTATTGCTGGTTTTTAAGGAGTCTTTTAGTCTGTAGACAATGCCATACACTGCATTGCTAAGTGTGGTATGGAACATTAAGAGCTGCATTAAAGAAAAACAGACACTTATCGTTGCATTTCAGATATAAACTTTATCTCATGTTTTATTACTATAGAAAAATTTTTGACATGGATATGATACGGTCAATGACTGTTTACAAGGTTACCAATATAGTTCTGGTCAGCTGAGTTATTTTTACAGAAAGGGAAAGGGGGCAGGTACTGCAATATGATGCAAAGATGGGAGACTGAGAGAACAGCAGGATGTAAATGCTGTGAAAGAACAACGGGCAGGGGGTAAGAAAACCTGGCTATGGGGCTGGGGCAGTGTAGAAATGATGACTTCTTAAACATTTGTGTTGCCGTGCCCTCTAAACGCCATTACTAAGGAATGATCATAACCCACTTATTGTCCCATTTTCCAATTATGCAACTCTTCCCAGATACACTACCACCTGCACTGGACATAATGCCTGTTTCAAGAGATACTGTTTATTTAAAGGAGCTTAAAATTAGAAAATATTTACACCTGCCCCCTCCCCTGATGTGACTGGTAACGTCTGAAGGTATTAATCCCAGAAATAGAGTACAAATCATGATTCCAGAGGAGAAACATTAAAAAATATGTTGTACAAAGAATTGTTGGGCCAGTGATGGCAAATTTATCACCATTTTGACTTGCAGACCTCAACAGATGAGAATGTTTTGATGATACCTGTGTGACATTTCAGGAGTGTCTAATACTAAATGGGTAAATCCCTGATATATTCCATGCATTTCAAAGATTTTTGGTAGATTTTATTCTTCTGAAGTTCTCAAAGGCTATTTATTGCTTTTGGGAATGGCTAGAGAACATATCCGCCTTCAGTCTGCATCAGGGTAAAAATAAGCCTCCTGAGGGGCAAATTACTAAATGCAGAGTTCTCCTTGCCCATAATTTCTCATGTAGCTTAGTTACTGTATTGATTATTGTCTCATGTCATATGGCCAAGTGTCAAATGGGTTCTGAAGAGACTTTCAACATATGGAGAACTCCACACTTTAATTTTGATACATTACAAAAGTAATGATGTAAGAAATGACAATGTGCCTCATGACGGATGCACATTTCTCACTGCAACAGTTACCTGAATGTATATGCATATAAACACAAAATTAACTGCAATTTTGTTCTTAATTTTGTACTTACATGATCATCCAGCTGCCTTGGTATCTGGGAGAAAGAAAAGGCTAGATGAACAGACCAACAGGTACCGACCAAAGCCAGAAAAAACAAGACTAGAAGTGAAAATCGATCAAATTCAAGAGGGATTTTACACCGAGTGAGTTTGTGGATCACTCAATCTGATAAAGGTAAAACAAGATTATTGGGAATGCAATTTATGGTGTTAATCCACTGAACACAGAATAAATTTGTTCTATATAGACTTCACAATGAGTAGTTGTAAATGTACTTCAGTTTAGTAATTTCACTTTAGTAAGCTTTTCCATGTTGCTTAGATTTGTTGGGAGTTTTTTGTTTGTTTTGGTTTTGTTGTTTATTTGTTTGTTTGGGGCTGTGGAGGGTTTTTTGGTGGGGTTTTTCTTCATCTTTAATCCCATTATTCCCTTTTTAGCAACTTTTCAGTAACCAGACTAATTGCTTCCACTGTGCATAAAACAAAGGCTCTTTCATACATGCTTTATTACAGAATAAAAAGATGTCCTCTCTCCAGTGGAACTTGCAGCCTAAGTTTCACACAAGATGCAACAAATGAATTTAAACAAAGGCAGGCCAATGAGTGGCTGAAAACACCTACCATACAAAGTGTGGTACAGGACAGTCTGAAAAAATTCAGTCTTCCACTCTAACACCAGTGTTATTCACAGATCCTCAGCAGTGATACTTCTCATAAGAACTGCTAAATAATTTCATTCTCTGCATTTGGGTTGTATCTTTTGAAAACCCACATACCTTCAGCAGCATGTTAGCATCAAAAAAATCACGACAGCTGTTCTCAAGAATTACATAATGAAGAATTCCAGGTAGACAACCCATAGAAGCTCCACAGTAGGGGATTTGTACATATCAAAAATCATCTCCTTCCTCACCACAGGCATTGTGAGTCTGAACAATTCAGCTGAGGAAGGGTTCAGCTGAGATGTCCCACTACAAAGAACAGCTGGCAAGGTGCTGTTCAGCAACACTGACCTCCTGTGACCATCTGAACTTTTTAAGGGCATGCTGCAAACTATTGATAATTCACAGCCCTGGAAAACAATCAGACCCACAGTTTCTGCTCTTCGGATTAGTATCAGTTGCTGTGGTCACCTCACAATTCTTACTAAATGGTAAACAGCTCTGGAAAACAAGTATCAATTTTTTTATTTTCTCCACTGCTCATAATTTTCTTAATTTGGTCTCTCACAAAATCAATAACAAAGAAAACTACTGTGGTACTCCTCAAATCATCTGCCAGCTGTGAACAAAGCTGTCAGGTAATTAAGTGTTTAAATTCCACTCAGTCTCAGGTTAAGAATGACTCAACTCAGGTCTTGGAATAATCATGCTGCACCTCACACTTACCTGTGATAACAGGGAGAATTCTACAGTTAAAGATCCTCGGAGAATAACTAGAGACATACCAGTAATTAAGGAAATACTAACAACTAGTATGCCTTCAGTATTTTTATGTTCAAGACCTCAAAGCTTCATTACTACAGGTCAAAACTAAAGTAGAAAAAAAGTATGATGAAGCATTGAGTAGGTCATATTTGCATTTTTTTTTTTTTAAGTTTGTAATCAACTCCAAGACTTAACAGGGAGAAGCTTGAGCTTCTTTTGCTTCCACTGCACTGACGGGGCAGAGGAATAATTCATACCTGTGTGTTTATACAGAAAGATTGTGGGTTGGGGAACAACCCCAGTTTGGGAGAAACAAGCAGAAAGAACAAGTCAGGGAAGAAGGTAAGGGGTTGGATGGGTCTCTGGAAAGGATTTCAAGAGGGCAGGAACAAGTGAAAAATTAGAAACTGTTTCTTTAAGGTATTTTTTACATCCCATTTCACCAATAAAAATACTTCAGTGTTATGAAACTACAGGGTTGGTCTTAATTGATAGGAACAGGAGGAACATGCTTTTTTTTGCTTCTTCTTGACTGTTGTATTTCAAAAGACATCCCACCTTAGGAAAAATATCTTGAGGACTTTCAAAGAATTTTCAAAAGTTGTACTTGAGCTTAATCTAAACTACAACTCTCTAAAAAACATCAATAATACATTCCAGATCTTAAATAACAGGTCATGTGACAAGATATATAAAAAAAATTTAAGATTCATCAAAACAGTCATTAAACACAAGTTCATGATAGTTATGTGAGAGTTTAAAGGTTTAACCCCATGAAAAGTTTGTCTTCTCCTTCATTCAGTAGTGTCTGTCCCCCTTGGGATCTTCTGAGATGTCATTTGAACTTGAACCTTCAAAACCACTAATAAAGTGTGGGCCCACTGACCGTTAGGTCATAAATAATCTACAACCTCATATCATCTCCAAACTTTCAAGCAACTGCAGCTTAAGATTTACCTCTGACAGTTTTCAGTGATACATGCAGGAACCTCGGGAAGCAAGTAAACAGTTTTTCTGAATTTGAAATATATCAAAGGAATTTACAGATGCAAATAAAAACCATAAACCAAGATATTTCTTACAGATTTTATGTACCAGCTTATATCTTTCATTTTACATGTGAACTCGTCTCTGCAATAAAGTTTAAAACATTTCAGATTGTTCTTTGCATTTCCATTCTTATTAAAAAATTACAAAATTTTTGTTTAAAGAAAAAGTATCACAGTAAATCAGTCTGGATGCAGGGCCTGCCACAGTGTACCACCTACCAATGGATTTTGCTGCATTAAATCTCATTATTCTCAAACCTGCCCTCCATGACACCATCACCACTGAGAATGATGATCTACAGCGAAGTCACTGAAAGCTGAACAATCACTGAATACTCTGAGTTGGAAGGACCCACAAGGATCATCCAGTGTTATCCTCTGGATCACAGTTCCATTAAGAAACCATTTGTATTCTGTGCCTGAGCTCTACTTAAACAACGTCACACTCAGTGATCTGTTTTCTGTCACTGCCTCGGAATCCTCGTACCGTGTAAACAGTCTCAGGGTAAAACCAAAGATGGAAAACTGCACAACTGTGACTGAAGCATGGAACTGTTCAGAAGGGAAAGCAGAACCACCACCTATCTTCACAAAATCAGCTGAGTTACAAACGAGCAACTCGGACTATGACACTCGGAGATTCCAGTTTGTGGCACATTTTTCCACAGATTAGCTGAACTGTAACCTACTTGGCCAGCAGTTTCTTCAGGCAGGGATTTTAATTTTTCATGAACACATTGCTCTAATAAAGTACTTGGCATTAGTTATGGCCTTTGAATTAAAATGCATTCACGACATTAAATTTTAAAACCACTAAGCCATTAATTTTGATCAGCTTTCCTTTTTTTTTTTTTTGTATAGTGTTCGCAAGAATTAGTAACTAAGTGCATATTTCACCAGCAAAAGAATAAAAGCTGTACTAATAAAACTTACTTTTGCACGTCCCTGCAGAGAATGGCAATATTTTGCCAACTGCATAGCAAATGAAAGCCTAAACCAAATTTGCTGTTCCAATAAAGGCTCATCTGTCAAATATAACATAATAGTTTAACTTATGATTAAGGGCAACTTGGTACACAATTTGCTATCTATATTTTCTTCTGTATTCAGAAATAAAGAGGTTTACAGCATTGCAGAACAGTTCCATAAATTGTCTATCTCAAGCACTGACTTTAGTACCTATTTGTGAAACCATCTTCCTACAAAAATTTCCAGGTAACAGCTAAATAGCTGAGCCTCCTCAGCTGAGGATGCTGATCTGCAATTTCTTCAGATATGCAAGTCCCTGCAGTTGCCCTACTTTACCTTATAAAAAATTCCCCTTTTGTCTGCTTCGTTCAAGGCTAACATTCAAAAGCTCAGATAGCATAAATCACAGGTATTTTAGTTTTTAATATAAAATCATTACTTCAGATACGTCTGCTGGCCCCACTAACCTTGTTACTAAAAGAAATAATCACCTGCTGACAGTATGGGAGCCCAACAGCAGACTTCAAACCAAGTTTTCAACTTGTTTTATCTCGTTTCATCTCATTCATCTTACACTTAGGAAACAGAGTAGATGTGTGACACTTAAAATGTTTAACAGAAACAGACAATTTGATACCCAATTCCTATGCTAGTATCATCCTACTGTTCAATAAACTACAGTCAGTGCAGTTATAGTTATACATTTTAATTGAGTACAATTTACACACTTTATACACCTCTAAGTAGTGCACCAATTTGCTCAGCAATAAGCATGCAGCTCGCTAAAACAGATGTCTGATCCTCCAGCATCCCCAGCTCTTAGTACCCATTTTCTTTATTACTCTACATTAACTTGTAGATAAATTAAGCATAACATAAGTGTCTAAAATTCCAGCTGTGTTGCAAAATGCTGCTGTAAGGCTAAATTTTTAAGTCCAAGTAGTTTCATAATCTATGTGCAGTTATTTATGAAGGCAGCAGGAATGCTATTCTGACAGCCTAATTAAACTTCCAATAATGTCAGCAGGAATCTGATTGCAAAATGGCTCATTTTATAAACATCACTACTTTTATGACTGACAAAAATATACATGCTCAGGTGCCAACTCCTTCACAAATACATATTTTAGAACCTGTGTCGCAAACTGCTCGCAAGCACAAAATCCTAAGATGTTAAAGGTCTATGCCCAACCCTTAAAAACCAGCAGAGTTCATACAAGGATTTCATGGCTGTTGCTCTTCTGCCAGTTTCACACCCATGTAACTTCACTAGTTCCAGAGGCATTACTCCCAATATATACATAAATTTACATCTAATCAAGCCATCTCCTGTATACAATGTTGGATCTGGGGTTACACATGCATTGAAAACAGGAGTGAAGTACAGGACAAAGACAACTGAACCTTGCAAGCCCCCCCTGTGGTCTGTATGTCACAGTGCATGTGAAGCACACATTTCTTAAGAATTTGCTTTTCAAGTTTGTTGCCCACTGCAGAAGTCTCTTTAAAACTGCACAGGCCATGATGCACTGATGAAGTTTGAAAAAAATCACACTTCTAACTGGAAATGTTCAAGTTAAAAACTGCATACATGATATCCCACTATTAAATGCAGTAATGAGCCCTAAACTGAACCACTTCATAATGGCAGCAACTGCTGTGCTGGTGGCCATTACAGCTTTGCCAGTTATAGCACAGGTTAAAACCAAGCACTCAATGTTTTAGTCCACTCTAGCATGACACTGATACATTTATAAGCTCAAGTATAGGAAAAATCCAGTAACTGCCTACACAAATAGCAGACATTCCCTTGGTTCTGTAGTGCCTCCTCTTCTCAGTCACTACGCAGAATCCATTAAAAAATCCAGTGTCAGCTGCTTCTGATCTTGGGAGTCACTGGGGTTTTTGTTTGGCAGTTCTGAGTTTTCACATTTCCATTTAAAATATAGCAGACCACCAATATAGCAGGGATGGAAACATACAATTAAAAGTCAGACCTCACAGTCCTCATAAATTTACAGCATAGTTTTAAAAACCTCTTAAGGTGATGTTTGGGTTTTATTAAAAATGGAGGTAACATCAAATAAAAGCAAAACTAAAACAGAATAGGTAGAACATTTTATTTTTGTCAAACCTTAAATGTAAAGTATATTAAAAAAACATGGTTTGGAATTTCAAGAACAGGAATATAAACATGTATTTTCTATCCCAGAAAAAAAATCATGCAGGTGTTACAGTATTTGATCATTCTCTACATTCACTGGTATGCAACATCAACTTAATGTTATTAATAGATACAGAGATGCTGTAAATTGGTACAAAAACCAGGGTCTTCTGGCCTCACACTGTAGATGAAGCAAATCTGTTCTTTGGTAATTGGAGAAGGCTCATTTTCCATTCCAATGCAGGACTGTTAGGAGGCCATATTAGCCACTCAGCTCAGAAAATTACAACTCCTGTAGACAGTCTGGGCTACTTTTGTCACAAGAAAATAGTATTAGAGGTGGTATCAGAGGTATAAATGCAAAGTTAAAATTATTCGTTCCTTGTGGTGGCTTTTTCAGGGGAAAAAAATCCAAACTCTCTCCTCCTCTATTCATTGTTTAATCTAGGTAACATTTAGACTCATATGGAAAGATTTGCTAGATGGGAATGTACACATGCATACTTTCAGTTTAAATAAAGAGACGGGTGTGGAGAATGGTAATTTAAAGTTAACATGACTTGAGAGTACTCCTATAATAAAGTTTAAAGATTTAGTAAACTGGGACATTACAAATCCAAAAAAAGTGTTTCTAGATTTTTCATCTTCCCTTTTTCAACAAAGACCGACAGAATATACATATACAGGTTGACATTTTGATTTATCCAAAACAACTTTCACTTTGCTCAGTTTGCGAGTCCTACTGACTAAAATGTAGTATCATTCACAACGAAATATTTTCAGTAAGTGAAACGATAAGCAAAGAAAACCAAAACTAAGCTCAGAAGCTAAGTGGTTTAGAAAGCCTGGTAACACCTACGTGTGCGTCAGTGTGCCTATAATTTCTTTTTGTACATTATATCTCTAGACACACACACACATATATATAATATACACACCCGTGCGCCCACGCGCACACGCACACACACCTTTGTAACCTGCAGTGGAGACCAACCTATGTTCTAATAAGGAACCAAACACATCATTTAAAAATGTGGCTAATTTAACAAAACAGAGAAGAAACTGCTGCTATCAAAATATACAATTTGGATTGCAGACTAGAAGGCTAACAACATTAAAAAAATAGTTTTAAGCAAAACCCCTTTGCTTCTGAATAACAACAGGTATCGACCTGCCATAGCATGAATCATCCAAACAAGATTTTATAAAAAGTTTAAACTGTGACCCTTCCTCATTTGTAAAGTTCTTGACATCTCCTATAGTGCGAGCTCTGGTCTCCAAACTGGAGCCCCTTCCATTTTTCTCAATCCATACTTCAGGAAACAAATGGCAGCTGAAGGATTCAGAATCTCAAGTGTGATTTGTGCTTTACCATATACCTGAAAAAAATTATCAGAACACAATATTACTACCCTTGTGGCATTTATAGGAGTTTTACTCTCAGGAATAAAATGCATAGACATGGTTAAAACAGAATTCTTACAGAATTAGAAAGTTGCCAAAGAGATGCAAAGTCTTATGCACCATTTAGCTCTGTACTACGCACAGTATTTTTCCCACTAAATGACAGTCAGCTAAAACTTTGCCTTGAAGAAAATTCATGTTTTCCAAGGCATCACATGACTTCTAACATTGAAAGACTGTTGTTAAAGAGAACTAGTTCATTCTGGGAGTTGACATATATTGTTTATCTGAGACCTTTAAATAGGAAGCCATAGAAAGTTTGATGATTGGAATTATTTTGACAATTCCCACAGGATTTTTCTTTTGCACTCAATCATTCAAACAGTTTGCTGTGCACTTAACATGAAAAGATTAAACATTCATGAAATGCATAGGCTTCTCCCCTTCCTCGATATTTCTTCAACTGCTTCATGATAATAAAGTTTCTTCTCTACAACGTGAAAAAGGTATTGCAGTGAAATTCTGATTCAGGAGGGCTCTGAGCCACAGAGAAGCAGAGTCAGAAGCAAACCAGCTCTTCACAGAGCTGCTGCTGTTCCCCCACCCCTCACTTCCAACAAAAGGCAGGGCTAAATACTCAGGGGGCCCCTATTATACAGAAGAATAACCAGTCCAGAACTTATTACATGCCCTGTTTTTTTGAGTTGTTCTTCTACCCAGTGCTGTTGACTCAGAGGCATCAGAGTAAGACAACGCTTTGTGGCTCTTCATCTTAAGGTAGTTTGTCACCTTTTCTAGACTGTCACCTCATGAGGTGGAGACAGAGGAGGAGAGCTTGTAAGCTCAGAGCTGCAGTCCATGGGGAAGGCTGGGGATACAAGGGAAAACTCTAGAGCACCTGGACTGTCCTCCATTCCTTGCCTTCTGCCTGAAGGGAGGTGGGGAATCATGGCACTAATCAGTGATTAATGGTACCTGCCCTTCCTTTCAATACATGCTTATTACACTTTGGAGATGGTTATTTACAGTCTCTAAACATACACCATTATGTTCTATTATGTTCATCAGGGAAATTCAAACCAAGCAATATCTTCAAGCTGAAACACTCTTCAGATGTCTAAGTTGTATACAATTGCCTTGATGCCAGAACTCCAAACATCATAAAAGCGTGAGCATCAAGGATTTTCACCAGGACACATACCTGTCCAAAGTTTCCCAGAAGCGTAGAAATACTGGCCTGTCCAAGTGTCTTTTGTGGTAGCTTAGTTCTAACACTGTAACATCCCATTTCTGTACATTGGGATCCAGACGTACTTCATCATATTTGAGATGAAAAGCTTTAACTACAGGAAAAAGGAAAGCATTTAGAGTACAGACATGAAGACTTTACAGTGGTTTGTTATCAGTCGAAGAAAATTCCCACCACATCACTCTTTTTTTTCAGAATGAAGCCTGAGAGCAAAATTAATGAGCCCATAACCCAAGGAAGTCAACTAGTTCCTAAATGGCACTGAGCTAAATATAGTGGTCGGTGGCTCTCGTGCTATTACAGGTTTAAGTGAAAGGGCAGCCCCTATTTTTAGATGCACAGATTCCAGGAGAAAAGCAGAAACCCTTTGCCAATTCAAGTGCATTTTCTTTGAGAAACAAAGATGTTACTTCCGAAAATCTTCCAATTAAAAAAGGCTTTTCTGAGACCACTGAGAAGGAAGCCTGGCTACTTCCTGAAAGTCTGAGTAGAAGATTGATAGCAGAATGCCAGTGTAACCTCCCAAAGGCTACATGAACCATTCTGAGAAATTTAGTAACTGCCAATTTTCCCTTATCTAGGGCTCAGTTAAAAATGGTAAAATATTAACTGTTGTTTTTCTCTTGGGAAGTACTGTCATATGTGAATTATGTAAAGCCCAAGCATTTACACAATTAGCATTAAAAGCAAAGTATCTAAGTCTTGTACAATTCCTGTCTGGTAATCAATTTGATATTTTGAGTAGTATTGGAAAAGTAAAACAGAAGCATTTGAGCAGGCTTGTGGAAACTAGTTATTTTTAATGCCATGGTTGTATCATTTTCTAATACCACACTCTCAATTTTGTCCTCCACAGAATCCACCTACAGTTTCAGCTAAATGGCTAAAATAGATAAAAATAATTTTAAAAATCAATTCTTTTTTCCAGATCTATCTAGGAACTTCCTAGAAGATTGCCATGTGAAATTAGCTTTTTTTTTCAGCTGACAAACTAAAGAAATTATCATCTTGCTTGTACCTCTGCCAAATACATTTTCAAGCTTTGTGAATGAAAACCAAGAATACATATACATTATCTTTGCTATACAACATTGCATATATTCAAATAACTCCAGAGGAAACAAATTAAGATATACTAGGGCCATGCATTTACAGAAAACACCAAGAGAGCCTCTGCATAAAGTTTAAATGTTATTGAGCAGAAGACAATCCACTTCTGAATCTGAATCAAATCACTGTTAAAGCACATTAATGTGCTTCAGGAGTAAGACCTTTAAAATGGTATTCAAAATTAAGTATTTTTTCATTAAAGTGACATCATTCAAAATTTCATCTTAAAAATTTACTTGTAGTTATAAAATTAAGTTTATTTGCTACATGAACATTAAATACTCAGACTACCTGTAAAGAAAACTAAGGGAGAACAATTTTAGAGACTCAATTAATGAAATGCTATGTGACATAACAATTGAACAAATAAAAGCAGTTTGACAGGCTCTGACCCAATACAAATTTCATTGAGGAATTCTTTATGGTAAGCTACCTGCTTGTTTTCTAACATGACAGTGATAAGCTTTGAGTATTTGTTAATCAGTTGAAACCCAGAAGAAGAAATGCAAACTGCAAGTGAAACAATGAATGGCTGCAAATCCCAGAAATCACATTTATGAAGACTATTAAACACTATAAAAACAGCAAACCTTCAGGAAAAATTAAACACATACAACTGGACTGACATTGTCTGTGCTCCCTTCATTTACCTGTTTGCATTTGAGGGGTAAGTCACTAGGAAAAGTCAGAGATGGTCTGTCAGGAAAATATTTTAAAAATACCTTGCTTTGAAGCAACGTAATGCATTTCTAAAATTAAAATTTCAATGTATGCATTGAGTAAGACCAGATATACTTTCACTTGAAAAGCATAAAAATTTGCACACCTTCAGACTGAACTGTGCAGGCTGTGACTGAACTTCTGGCATAGCAAAGAAATGTCAATTCATGTCAGAAAAATTCCTACAGCCCTCCATACATTTATATATACAAAATGTTAGAGTTAATAGGAAGCAGCATGTGACTGTTAGCTAGACCTTAAATATTTCACTGCATTCCTCTTGGTTTTGCTTTTCACAATTCCCGTTTTCTCTGTATCTTTACTTTGAAGTGTTATTTTCTTCTTTTATTAGTCTCTTTTGTTAAGTTCTCTCCTGGGGTGTACATTTACTTTTAAAACGACTTTCAGGCTCTTTCACTCTTCCTTCTCAGTCTCATTCCCCCCTTAAGTGACTTATTCTATTTTCTTGTTCACAGACCCAATCTCAGCCTTCTGCCCAACTGTTGGGTTTTTCCATTGCTGCTTAGCAAACAATCTCTTTCCAGACTCTGCTTCACATACCAAATAGGTGCACACATAAAACCTGATAGAACTTGTTTCCTCATCACCCTGACAGGAAGATGACAGACTGAACTGAGGTGGGTTTTGTTTTGTTGGGTTTGTTTTTTCTTTTGCGTGTGTGCGTTGGTGGTTTTTTTGGTTGTTTGGTTTTTTTTTTTTTTTTAAATCTGTGGCTCAGAAACCACTGGACACTATCAAAGGTCTATTTTCTAAGGCAGTTCCACAGTGAAGCAACAGAGAAGAGAAACTGGCAGTTTGCTGAGATATTATCGCCCAGCTCACTGTCAGAGGAGTGAACTGTGCAGGGAAGTGCCTCAAAGCACACCAGGTACGGTGTGAGAACTCAAAAATACTGTTCAGATCTATACAGTGGTAACATCTAGCTCACTTTAAACTTTAAACTTGAGCTTTTAAAAACTTTAAAGGTTTTATCAGACACCAGATGATATTTTTAATGCCTTCTTAGTGGAATACCAGGTGATTAATCCTCTGTTCAAAGTAGCAATGAAGTGTGAAATCAGCCTGTAAACCTGTTCTCTATTGATTGTTAGAGTATGCATTGTCTGTTCACCTTTTATTTTAGAAGTTTGCAAAGTAAATTTGTACACTAGCTATTCCTGCCTCTTAAAGATGACAGCTCTGAGAAGATTTCTGTGAGCTTCCACAGGTCAGAACAAAAGAACTGCAGAGGGCACGTTAATATTCACTGTCTGTGAGCAGACCAAAGCCACTGCCTGCTCAACCACCCACATCCAACAGCACTTGGGAAGTACTTTGCCATAAGCGTAAGAAACTTTGCCCTCAAGAAACCCCAAGCACAAGACAAAAACCCCAAGACATCTAAACCCAAGATAACCCCCTTACTTTTTGCAAAGATATCGACAGGAGATCCATCAGGCAGGAGCCAAGGCCAGCCTTTGAACTGCCAAGCAGGACCCTGTACAAACACGGCCACCACGCGATCCCTGCGAACACAGAAAGGCACAGACATGTTGATGGCCTCCAACATTTCAATTACATGCTTTCCTAAACAGGCAATGTGCCTTAGCATGGCTTCTTAGTAACAGCAGTACAGCACATTTAACAACCACACCTCCAGCACAACAACCACTTTTCCTTTGTTAAGCGAAAAAAAAATAAAATTCATGTGGTTTTTCTGGACTTTCAGCTCTGTTCAACTTTGCAGCTCAGTTTCTCATGTTACAATTTTAAGAAGTCAAACAGTGTTTATTTGTGGTCATTAATATTTTGCTTTTTTTAAAAAGTGCTCCAACTTTTTTAGAGATAACAGCACTGTAAACTGAGGTGTGTCGATTTAAAAGCCTTTATTCTCAATACTGCCCGCTTCTAGTTAAAATTTCTGCAAAGTGCATCATCTATTCTAAGAGTACATAACCACTACCTGTGGTCTAAGAAAATATATTTGTGATTAATATGAAGCTTTTACATTATTAAAATTTAACACTCCCCCACCTTTGAGAACAAATGACTTCCCAAATATGGTCTGTCTTTCTGTTGAGTGTTTACATCAACCAACCATGGTTCCTATTTCCCACAACAAATAACTACCTCTCTAATTTAATCCCAAATTAATTCCTTATAAAGTCCACCAAATGCCAAATGGAAAAGAATAATCAAGGTGGAGTTTTGATATGGCTCCCTTGGATAAAACCAATATAAAAAAATCCCCACACCACTTCATATCTTGGGTCAGAAGCACTTCAGATCAAGTTGAGATGGTTCTTAGAGGTTTGATCATTAAACATTGTAAGTGCTATTTGATATTCAGAATTTCAAACCCATAGATTTCTGATTAGTTCAAGCTCTAATGACAGAGAACAATTAATTTAGGAACAAGACCTTTTGAAAGTATTCCCCTCCATTAAAATCTAATGTGGAAGTTACAAAACCACCAAATATGTCATCATCCATGTCTAAAATCTCCACACTTGTGAGGAAGAAAAATGCTGCACAATGCACTGCATTAAATAACAAGAAGATCTAAAACAATAAAAATATGCTTCTCCAGAATTTTCCTCCTCACTGAGAACTATTTTTCACAGCACTGAGAAATGTGCTACAGACCAAATCATCCGTTTCCAGCTTTTTAGTAAAAGTAAAAACTATCCATGATTCCCTTTCCCCAGCTAGGGCTCTGCCTTCAAAAGTAAACTTCCATCAATGATTTCAATTCAATGAATTCTATCCAGTACTGGAATCACTGTTCAGCCTTTACTGTCTGACATATTTTCTTTCTTTAACTATTAAAAAAGTTGAAATGTCAGATGCTGAAGGCCTGCAAACATATCTTCCCAACAGACTTTCCTTCAGAGAGCAGATACGAAAGAAGGGTTTTTCTCCCAGATCATGGTTCAGTGACTTGCACATTTACAGTATCACAGACCAGAAAAATAATATGACCATTTCTATTTGAATTTCTGGAACATTTCAGGCAAACCTTATCAAATTAGTTGTGCTGCTCTCACTGTTAAAATGTACAGTGTTGCAAGTTTTTAAGACCTTCTAGATGAGTTCAGTTTCATACGATTTTCACCTAAAGACTCCCAAGCACTTAAACAAATCTGCTCTTATATCTGTATCTTTGCTTTTTAGTGCATTTCATAGTGTTTTATCAGCCCCCTCCAAATTCTGCATTGCCCTGGTAAAGGAATTTTGCAAAGCAGAAATGTACTTACCAGTCTTGTGGCATAAGTTTCAGAGGTTGGTCTACGACTCGATAAGGAACAGTAACGCTGACTGTAGTTCCCCCCGGCTGCATCTGGTCCTTCCTTCTCTGTATTAGAGTTTCATTCTCTCGTTGACAGCCTTGTTTCTTCTTTTCATCTGATGGTACAAACCTCAGGGAATAACAAAACACTCAGTAGACAGGGGCAATTTACTTGATGGACTCAGCACAAAAAGTAACAACTTGATGAGAACTTGGCATTATTGACAGCAATCACTGGAGCCATCTCATCTTCACTGCTCTAACTCTCCATTGCTACTCACTTAAAACAGCAAAAAAAAAAAGTAAGAATACTATTTCACAAGCCTTTATGATCAAAACAGTCATACTAAAAAGTCCTCAGCCCTTCAAAAATACAGCCAGACCTGTTCTTATACATTCACAGCACTCCTTGTTGAGCTTACCCAATACATTTGGAGATGAGGACCCAGACCACAACCTGCTAAATGACTATAACTCATTCTTTTTAGTGACCAAGGGTAACCTGGGCACTAAAACAATTGCTTCCTGGGACGAATTTTAAGAGCTCTTGGAGCCTTCCGAATTATGTTTTCTGAAGAAAGCTGGGATTTTTGGTCAAAAAGGTTTTTTTAAGTAAGATTTTCTTTTGAAGATGATGATTTTACATTATCAATTATTCATCTGATGTATGATACTATAATTTTTTTTGTTTTCTAAATAGCCTCTCTGATAGAATAAGTGCTCAGAAAATACAGATGTGATCCCCATGTCATATGTAATCTCTGTATGACAAAAATAACTGCTTAAGATATGACACACCGCCTCCAATTAATTACAGATCTTTAATCTTTCAGCCCTCTCACCTTAAAAACCAAGTGCAATCCCATTTCAAGCCCCTGTTCTTTATGGTGACAATCAAATACACAGAACAGGTCTCAAAATTGGCCACATAAACATGAAGCAATGTAAGCCTTTTCACATATAAATGTCAGTGGATTTTGTCATAAGAAAGATAACAGAGTCATGTATTTTATAGAACTAAAACTATGCCACAGAAAGAGAAGTTGATGTGACCGGTGTCACCCACCAGGTCAGCAAAAGAGTGGAATTCAGACCCCCTTTCTCCTAACTCTCCACTCAGAACCACCCTCTGCACCGAAACACTGCTGACATTTCATTTCCAAAGCTTCTGATAAAAACAAAACAGTGTTTCACTTAACTGCAGTAGTTATCAACAGTACTGGTGCTACATTTTAAAAAGCACAGTACCTAATTGGTAATATTTCTCTTCATTACACCACACATGGTGCTTTGGAGCAGTTTACTACATTTTTTGGTTGTTTGCACCAGATTTCTATTTGTTCTCTTCCATCTATTTCTATTTGAATACTAAAACCCAGTTCAAATGTGCTTTAACAGGCAGACTGCACTTCCTATTGCTGGAGAAATGGGAAAAAGAATGCAAAATTAAATATGAAGATTAGTTCATTATTCAGTCAGCTTGAAAATACTAGTTTTCTTTATATATCCAATGAGAAAACAGCATTTTGGGGAGAAAATGCCATTTAAACAAACATGTTTTAAGGCAGCAGGTGAAAACTGCCAATAAACCTTCAGGCAAAACTGTTTTACTTTTCTAATCTAAATGAACAGATGAAGCCCCCTTACACTCTTGATGATTTAACAGTGTTTCACAAAGTCACAAGCAATTTCCAAAGTGTGGGTCCAAACGCCTGCAACTGATACAACTGCAGGAGGAAAGTAAAAAAAACCCAGATGACTGTGAATGGTGCACTAAAGCTGACCAGTATTGCAACTGCAGGAAAAGCATTACAGGTGTTAAATGATGTGCTGTAAACTAAATTATGCTTATCTGTCTAGTACATGTGTGACACCATCATTGTAATGGAAATAGAAACCAGAAAGCTATACAGGACACTGGGGAAAAGTACACTTTGGCTACCCAGAATATTACTGCAAAAAAGTTAAAATAATAATTCCCCCAATAATTGAAGTAATTTGAAAAGAGTTAATATTTACATATACTTTCATCTATCACATTTGACTGACATGTACAATTGCACACTACACAGAAGCATTCAATACAGTTCTGCTTTGGAAAAAGCTACCAAATGTGACACCAAAATTGAAGTGTTTCTAATCAATTTGCTAATTTAAAAACTCAAAAGCAAGGTGCACCTTTAATCAGGAGCAAACCTACTGGCCTGTCCTGCCAACACGTCGCAGGCTTTGCTTTGCCAGTACTAACAGGAAACTATTTTATAACTTAAAATGAGGATTTTCTTGGTGGTCTTCAGCTTTTAAGAAAACCATTAATGAGTCGCTCATCACCCATTAGAACTAAAGGAATCTGTGCTGAAAGGAATGGAAATAAAAAGGTTTTTTTAAAATAATTTTAAAAAATTAGAAAAGCAACCCCTCAAACACCTTTTATCCAAGTGGCAGGGTTTACAGGAAAAACCAGGATCACCTAAAATGGTGGACATACCGAGAAGAATTTTGTTCTTCTGTGTCACATGCACTAAACAAGAACAAACTCTTACAGAATATGTAAATAAAAACCAAACAGCCCTACTTACATTACAGTGATAATCAAATATTCATATGAACAGGGATCTAAAAGGTCACATTTTAAATTTAATTTGTAAATATGAAGAAGCAAAAACATTTTAAATGGAAACAGAAAGGTTAGGCACCCCTGCCAAATTAGACAAGAAGCAATACTGCTCTTCTGGAGTCTAACAACTTCACCACTATATCTGAGACCTCTCAAATTTGGCTGAAACAGGCATTCTCAATTCTACTTCTAGCTTCAAATGTTTCTGTGTTTAAGAATTCATTTCAACACTAGTTTATTGGCAGTTTCTCTCAATTTCAGCTGGAAATAGTGTTACAGCCATTAAGGTACCATTCGGTTGTGCCTCAGTTATTTACCTTCTAGACACCTGCTACAGTTTTATTTCCTGTAAAATACTGAATATTTCAGAATCCACTTCTCTAGGACACAACACAAAATATCTTGTAATCCGAAATTCCTGAAGGAAAAACTATCAATCAGCTGATTCACATGGAACAGCAGAGAAGATGACTGTCATAAAGAAAGCATTGAAGCAAGAGCTTACATATATGTAAACACACAGAGAACAGGAATAAAGGACAGCTCTCAGAAACTTTACAAAATACCTGCTTGCATTTCTGGGAACCATCGATTCAATAAGTAAAAAATCACGTGCTTAAGAGCCAAGAATCAATAGAAATTACTGTAGGATTATAAACTTAATCATGGCCTATGCCATCACTACCTGGACATAAAACACAAGCAAGCTTAAGAAGTGTGAGTATTAAACACCCAAAAAAAAGTCTTCCCTTGGAAATTATTTATATAATTATTATGTAGTACTATAGCCAATGGCTTAACTACACATTTGTACTTGACATGTTTTTAATCATTCAATACACTAGAAATGTATTCTGAAACCTGACTGTGCAGGACAGTTTCTTGTGGCTTCTCTGGATTACTATTCCCTAGTGGAAAAAACAAAAAAAAAAAGAAAAAAATTCCCTATCTACTCTGAAGCACTTTTATACTCCTATTAGGAAATTAGAGCACTCCAATCTCTTGCTGTTAATTGCCAAAATCATTACCCACATAAAAATGGTGCACTCTCACTTTCCAAAGACAGGAGATCCCTTTCCTAAGGTAACAGGCAAGTGATTGAACAAGATCAAATTATGGCAGGTAACTGGCAAGATATAATCCCCTGAACTGCCTGAGCTGCTCATACCTCGGCTCTAAACTCACATCCATTGGCAACATTAACTTTAGAACACTTTCACTGAGGTCAGATCAGCACTTTCTGGCCCCCAACTCAGGCACATTGAAAATTGCATGAAGAGAGAATAAGGCAACTCCAATGTTCCACAGTAACCAAGCTCATCATAATACCCATTTGGTTGTGTTCAGAACTAGAGACTTATTTTTACAACCCTCTCAGTATTTCTGTTATGTTACAGTATCAAAAGCTTTATACACCTATTTTTGCAAGAGAACAAAGCTCATTTTTTTGTAACACATCATCCCTGAATCTATCCCAGATACTCTGCTCAATATCAAAGCTGGATAAAACTCCGTGAGTTGCCACATATGGTGAAAGGCATCACAAGTAAGAGCATCACCATAATGAAAATACATGATCATCATCTAATCATTCACATCTCCCTGATGTCATTCCTGCTTCGCCTTTGTTCCATGTAAAGCCGAAGCCCTGCCTCTGAAAAGCCTGACTTCAGATATTCTCAAATACTTACTCTGGAAAGCCAGATTTTACACAATAACTGTGATATCCAGTGTTGCATTTAGCTAGTGAATAAGAGTAAAGCATATTATATAAAATATTTTAAGAAGCTTCATAATATATTAGAACGTATTGCAGTGCTGATTTTAAGTTAAATTATATCTTTTTACTATTTTAGAAACTTTTCATTTTATGTTGTACTTGGCTCCTTCGAAAAATAACCTTTCAAAAAAAGTTATGAAAAATATTTGCTTATTACACGGCACGTGAATTGTATAGATTACAATTATATACAGAAATATCCTCCTTAAAGATCGAAGTTGCAACAAATACATTGAACAGAAAAATTAGATATCTTAAAAAAAAATAACATCTTATATCAGTACCATGCTTTGGGTTTGTCATTATACACATTTCATTCTACACACGATAATTTTCCTGCTTTCCATATTCTCTGCCTTAAAAGAGCATAACATTAGTGATAAACTGAAGATGTTAAGCATACAAATGTCAGCCAAATCTGGCATGGAAAAAACTCTAATATATTACAGAGCTATGAAAAGGCTTAGTAAAAACATTGGTACAACTAACAGGTTTCTTTCAGTTCTTAACAACTGAATTTAAGGCCTACCATAGTACTGGATGAAGACTCTCCTGTTTATTTTATAACCATCAACCTAAAATATCTGTCAGTGATACCACAGTTAGTTGCTCTCATATCCAAAGTGACAATGCACTGCACTCCAGTTACTTATAAAAAAAAATCCAGCACTGTAGACAAACACTATCCTAAAAGACAGAGATTCCCAGCTATGACTAAGTTTTGATTTTAAGTGGTTTGGTCTCTAACTATAATTTCAGGTAATTCTTTTTCTTATTTTGTTTTAAGAAACATTTAAATGGATGGAATCACGAAAGTTGCTTTATTTATGAAACCCAAATACTCCTTCTTTATGATCACACACTTCACAGAAGTCTGTTGCCTCACGGATCAGACATGGAAGAAAAACCCATCCTATAAGCAGCTTCCATACCCTGACCATCCTGGGGGCATCGTTCTCCCAGGCTTCTCCTGCTTTTCTTCACAGTCTCCCCTGCAATGGCTCTTCCCGTCCAGCTCCAAAAATCTCTTCTCCTTCTGCTATATCACCGATCTCCTCTGATGGCAACTATAAGAAGGCTGACTACCTCTAGAAATACAAGAAATGCAAATCTACCTTCATCTTCCTCAGCAGGGGTAAGGGAGGGAGTAATAACTTAGGTGTGTCTTTTCTATCTGGACAATATTTCTCTATTCCTTGTGGCAATGACAGGAGTCTTTGGAATCTCTACTCTTCTGTTAAATTTAGCCATAAGTGGGGAATGAGTTAAATAAAGTGGTGACTTAAGAGGCAGAAATTAGTTGAGTCTTTTTTCTTTGGAAAACCATCACATGTCTATCAATCACTCTCTACATCAAGACTAGTTCTACACTCTGCATACCTGAACAGTAAAATAAACCCTGAAGCCTTTCCTAAACAAAGCACTTCAATAAATCTGAATGTAACAAAATACAGCCTGGGTGGTGTATTTCCTAGAAGAGCACTAGAACTGTCATGGCTAAATTCATATTTTGCTCTTCTGAATTCTGCTATTGCCCTTCTGATCCATTAACATACCTTGCTTCTTCGCTTTCTCTTTCATACTGGTTAACTACATCAGTGTCCTCCTTTGAACCCTTAACTTCATTTCCTTTTTTTTTTTCTGGATCATGTTCACTGCATTCTGACTATCAGCATCCTCACGGGACAGGTCTTCAGAAGTTAACTGCAACTTTGCCCTGGTGGAGCTGAAAACAGCTGAAAACTGTGTCTCCTGGCACAGATGTACTCACACATGACATACAGGTGCCTTATTCCTTTCTAAGTATTCCTATACTAGGCATATGCATGGATGTATACCTATATATATATAGACGTAAAATCCAAGGCTTGTTGCAAATTTTTTTCCTAAATGTAAAAACCCACATAAACAAACAACGTCTCTGTCAACCCAATTATATCAGTCCAGTGACTGCTTGCACATTATTAAACTGTAATGTTAAAAGCCACCCTTCTCTCCAATTAAATATTTCAGAGCAGACATCAACAGTCCAGTACTTCCTGCATCTTCAATGGTATGTGGCAGTAAGCTGGGAACTACAATTAGATCAGAAGAAGGCGCCTCAAATCTCACAGCACGGTTTTATAAAATCTTAGGGCAACTCCAGTGGAAGGCAAGGCACCACAATAGGACAGCCTGCTTTTGAAGAAGAGCAGTTTTACAGCCTCAGAAAAGATGAGAGCAGGGGGAGATAAAAAGACAACCCCTCCATTTTTTGAACGTACCATTCCGGACAATCTGTAACAGTGTATTTCTCTGGGAAAATGACTGACTGTTTCAAAAAAATCAACTGATATTTACTGATAGGCAAGTCTAAATGCCATGATCTGTTGGACAAGCAGAAAGATTCACTGAGCCATAATGAATTAAATCTTAGAATCAGATGTGTGATGCAATAATCAAATTTTAGCAAGATTAGCAAATTTTAGCAACTCGCTGGTATTTCCCTGGATGAATTTGCATCAATACTTCATGACAATATGTGAACTTGAAAAAAAAATAGGTCTTTATTTATACAACCAGCTGAGCTGCTTGGCTGATACAGCCTGATACAGACCCTCCAGTCACTGTCTTCTTTATACTAACTGTGGTCATTTCCCAAAATCTTTTCTGAGCTCCAGGAGCACACTGCTCCTCTTCTCTAACCCTTCTTCTATTGTAAGGGGTCATGGATTGATACCTTTATGTTACATAAAAGAAAACCACTGCAGACATTGGAACTGATATTGCAAGACTGTCTCCTCAATCTGCCCATTGGGCCCAGAGATCATAAATGAGCCAAAACTCTGAAAATAAGTTTTTGCTTTTTTCCTGCTAGTCAAAAGGAATTAATTTCTTTTATACTCTGGTCTGTAAAACTAGCTTGTCACAGGAGAGTAGATGAACCCTCTTGCTTAATTACTAATTAGGTACTAGTATAACTTGGTATCTGAAAACAATTTGTTATACAGTATGTTCTAATCAGCTACTTACTTCAGATCTTGCAGAAGGTCCTTTGCATTAAGCATTGTTATTAAAGAGGTCGTGGCTGCTGGAATAATGATTATGGGAGTTCGAGACCCTGTAGAGATAATAAAGTTAGACTTGCCTGGGGGTTTTTTTGGTATGTTTTGGTTATTTGTTTCCCCCCCACTTTTTCATTAAAGGAGCTGGACATAAAAACAGAATTCTTGCTTAACAGGTCACAATCTTGGAAATATATTCAAGGGAAATGGTATCAAAACTTTTCTAAACTAAAGGTTTTCATTCACAAAAGAAGCATATCATTATATCATGAGTCTCTAAGTAAGGGTAGGATCCATATTTAGCAAAACAGAATGCTGTGTGCATTCCTCTGCTTGTTTATGTTGTTGCTTGTGGTTCCAGGAAAAAAAAAAAGAGAGAGCACAATTTACATGAAAATAAAAAGGATCATGTAACAAAAATTGACTCACCTTTTTTCTGGTTTGGAGGTGGTCTTGCTTGAGAAACTGAAAAAAACCCAGAAAATAAGGCAGGATGACTAAGACATAGATACAAATGTGATTGTAAGGCAACACTTCAATGTGTTTAATTGCAGGAGGGAACAAGAATCACACTTCAGTCATTAGATCATTTCCACAGATGCAACACACTAAGTTGAAGAAGGGATTTATAATTTGGGTCTGAGTATTCAGCAAACAAACAGCTTTTGACCATCTGAAACAGATGTTAGGAGAGTTGAGTCAATCTCTCCTGGTTTTTCTGAAGGCAGTCATCCATCTCCATCCTCCATAAAAGGTTGGGGCACAATAGCACTGACAAGAATTGCCACAATCTTGAAAAAAACTGCTTGTAGATCTTAAGTTCAATAGTGCTGAACCAACAGGAAAACCGTTTCACAACAACCTGATCTTTACAGACCCTCACCTTTTCATTAGCAGTTATTATTGTACATGACATCCACAGGATTTAGCTACCCTTAACACATAGAGAACGTTCAACAATCAAAATCTGAATTTCAGGCTTACTCAGGTTAATTCTGGATTGCAGTTTGAGTTACATGAGCTCTTTGGGTGCCAGAAACAGTTAAATTTGACAGATATGATGGCACTCAAGAAGAGGAAAAAACCCAACCAAACAAAAACACACACTCCCCCCAAACCCAACAAAAATAACCCTCAACCACCAAACAAAACCACACAAACAAACTCTGTGGGACAGACAGAAACTGAAGAGCTCTCCCCCCACTTCTGTGATAAAATGATGCCACCTCAGCCTTTCAAGTTGTGACTGCTTCAGTACAGGGGAGACAAGCAATTCCAAAGTTGGAAAAGCATCTGAGTTTCTTCACTTTGGTGCCACTACTGAATTACCTGACTTCCCCCAAATAAACATATTATAGTTCAGTTTTCAGGAGTCCTAACTTCAGGAAAGAACTGTTGTGCCTGATGATCACCATCATACATGTTTATCCTAATTCAAAAAAATCAGAAAATGGTGAGCAGTAGAAGGACTGATGCAGACTAACTCATGTCTCAGTTGCTACTATGCATGACAAATTTCATTAATTGACTTCCAATTGCATAGCACCAACTTGCTCATGTTTATTTATGACCAACTGTTTCAGAAACTTCCTAGAAGAGTATAAATATTCACAACACATAGTTGCCATTGTTGAAATATTGAGACCATATCCTTAATTATCTTTTCCTGATACTGTCAAATGCACAGATATAATCGGCAACACTATATTGAACTACGTGAACTTTACCTACTCAATGATTTTTACTTTTTTTTAAAATCTAGGTATCTCCTTAATGTAAAAACATCCCTGAAATATATGGGCAGTAACAGCTGCCCTAAGAAAAAAAAAGAGAAAAAAAAAAAGGAAAGGGAGGGAGAATAAATATCTGTAAGAAATTTAATAGTGGTACCAAGACAGGTTAGTAGAAAAGTTGGTACTGTGAAATACTGCCCCCCCCCAAAAAAAAAATCTTACATCAAAAGCACATCTCAGACATATTTTCCAAATCATTACTGCACAACTGTTTAGCCCAATTTAACTAACACTTCTTATATGCAAAGCAGCATCCTCCTGGAAACAGCATGTTTTAGTTACTTTGACTGCTAAGAATGGAACAGCTGAATGTTTTAAAATATCCTAGAATGGGCAGAAAAATAAACCTTTTCTGACTACACCTCTCTTCTTTATTCCCCCTTCAACTTCCAATATAGAGGCAAGAAAATGGACTGGATTGGCCTTAGAGAAGGGCAGTACCAGTATAACCTGTATAACATACAAAAACAAAGCTTCTGCCAGTAACTGCCCATGAAGTCACAGCCAGCAGCAGGGACTGTGACAACTCAGTCAGATTTCTGTTCTTGCCACTGCTACCCTTTTCATACTGCTGTCAACTCCATCTGCATTATGATGCTTAACGGGGCTAGCGAGATAAGTCTGACAGGCAGCATGACCTTCCCAGTACCAAAATAACCAAACAGAAGAATCTGTGCACAACAGCATTTAGGTATGCTGAAAGCATTCAATATTAGAATAGATTTTTGGGGAAGAATCAGCTTTACAGTATTAAGTCTTAGCATTAAATCCTGCTAATAAATCTCAAGGAATTAGCAAGGCACACACTGAAAGCATTTAGAGTCTCAACAGGAATATACAGTATTCCACCAGTACTTCTAGAAAAAGCATATTCATTTTAACTGGTAGCTTGGTTTCCAAAACCTCCCCAAAATGTCCCCACTACCTTCATAGCATTGTCTTGTTCTGAAATAACACCTTTCAATTGAGACTTTCTTCCAGCAAGCCAGAAATTCTCATAGTACATAAACCAGGTGCAGACCTGCCCGTCGCTTTTTGGAATCGCTGCTTGTCTCATGTACTGTCTGTGCTCTTACACTCTTCTAAAAACTCTTCCTAAGGGTTTCTTTTTAAAACAAAATACTTTCATAATTCTATCACTGAATCACAACTTGAGATTCAATCTGACAGACAAATGGACTTGGTAGCCAAAAGTTACTAGCTGGAAATTAAAAAGCCGGTTGAGGATTCGGGTCTCATTACAAATACCTTATGTGCCAAGCAGGGTGAAGAAGTAATGATAACACATTCAGAGAATTACTTATTTCTGATCTATTAATCACAGAAGTAATAATATATCTCTCTTTGAGATTAGCTATTCTGTTTAGGTTGTTTCTCCTTGAAGTATTAACCAGCTGTTATTAGATATCTGAGCTGAAATTCAGAAATACCAAGCCCACAAGCAGGAAGTTTGTGACTTTTAATTTCATTAGTGCATCCTTTCAACAGGCTGATGGGGCAACACGCTGAAGAGAATGAACCCAAGTCCCACAGTGTCACATTAAACAAAAGGTTATGCACTTTTTCCAACACATGCACTGTTAAAGACCACAAATAAATGACCCCCACTTCATTCCCCAGCTGTGGCTTTCAACAGCATTGCTTTGAAGCTCAGACCTCTCTGGAACAGAAGCACAAAGGACAGGAGCCACCTTACCTGGGCGTGGCACAGGCTGTGCTGCCGGAGTTTGTGTTTTTCGAGCAGATGCACCTTCCTTTAAAAGACAGAAGAGGTAACATTAACAGCTGACCTCCTAGTCAGGTACATGGGTTTTTCAAATGAACACAGAGCTATAAAGGGTATCATGAAAAGGAGGGCAATATGTTTCCATTAAAGGGAAGAAAGAAAATAATTATTCCAACTCTTTATAGATTCTGAGACTTGAGGAGGACAGACAACCTCATAAGCTCTTACAGGTTTACATTTTAAATATAAAGTGCAGCTCATAAGCTTTTTTTCCCTCTGTACTCAAAGAAACCTCTCCCATGTATAGTATTGGGTTTTTTTACCTACAAACACCAAGGGTTAGTAACATAAATGCCAGCAACTGGCTGTAGAAATTTCAAAACAAGATGTGCTTATGCTCTGGATGGAAAACCAGGATCAAGAAATTACAATGCATTCCTGCCTTGAGGAGTGTTAGTGTCCAGAAATAGCACTCCATGATAATTAGTTCTGCTCAGGCCTCATCCAATTACCTTAATGTAACACACAAAAGACCTGCACTATTGTTTGTTCTTGTCAACTCCGCAGAGTCAACACACCAACAAAGAAAACAGTGAAGTCACACATGTCTGGTTCCAAAGCAACACTGAATTCCTGCAAGAACAAATTCTGCTCTCAGTTACTGCTGTAAAACCTCACTGAACAAAACACGTCTCACTAACAGTGGAAAAAGCTGCTATATAATCCAGCCACTTCTATTTGCAAAGCCGACAGAAAACCTTTTAACGTGAAACCACGAATTTTATCTGAAAATTACTTAAACACTATGTGAAGTGTATCCTAGAACCATGAGACACTCAGAAAGGTCAGAGATCCCACTCAGGGAAAAACCTGTTGGAAAGGTCTCCAGTATGGCACTATCCCATTTCTATGTCCCCGCATAACAAACAGCATGTGCTTCGGAATCCAAAATAAAAAAAGCTGATGAGCAGGATCAGGTTCCATGATTTAAATAACACTTAGAAGAATTGCTTTTAAGTTTCCATCATGAAAGTTGAAACTCTTTTTATCTCAAGATCCGTGAAGTAGGAACAGAAATCCCTTGACAAGCTCTTAGAAAACAAATTTACTCCAAACCTCTCTTCTCTAAGCTTTAGTGAAAGCCACCCATGATTAGTTACAATAGGCTGGAGCTGATATTTGGTACAGTGCACAGCTTTTGTAACTTTTACAGGCAGCAACCTCTCATTAATCTTCAGTATAAGGATTTAACCCTACACTGCAAGAAATGGATTAATCCCAAATTTTTCTGTACTCTTTTCCGATTATTAAAATACCAACATTTATGTAGGGCAGTTGAGTCAGTACCTGTTATTTTAAGACTTACTTTTTTAGCAGCAGAGAAAAGGTATTTTTGCCAATGTCCTTTCACAATAATTACTCAGAAAATGATAAAAATGAAAATACACTCTAAAGGAAGAGTAGCAGGAAAGGCTGACTACCTTTAAAAGAAGCCTTGCAACTGAGAAACAGCACCTTTCTTTCAACTTCCACTTCTCAAAAAAATTGACGTAAAACATTTTGCAGCTCTTTCTGTAGAAAAAATGCCATTTTCTGTGTCAAAACAAACCGAGAATTCCCCCAAAACATTTCCTAAATTCACAGCACTTTATGAAATGTAAAGAAAATCATCAAGCTAAAGAAACTCCACTTCCTGTAACGCTAAGTTTCAAGTTTTTAAATTCAGTTCAGTTTGCATGGATGCATAACTATTATTGCCTGCAGTCCACACGGCCATTCCTCTTTCCATCCCTACACAATCAGCAGGGCAACTTCTCTGCCTCCTCTTCCACTTATCCACGTCTCAAAGAGACCCTGCAGGTCCTATGGCAGCTGCAACGAAGTGAGAGAACAAGGAGCTGCTTCAGAGATGATAAGAGTTTTTGAAAACTCTTGTAAAGAATTATAACCAAGTCAGAACCAAAGCCTTACTTTGGTTTCTCTATGACTTGAGCCTAACAAAATAACTGGCAAATTATCTATTTGGGAGTTTTTCATACTCTCCCCTGAAGTGCCTTCTCTACAGTGATTAACTGGAAACTTAGTGCAGAAGCCTAAAACCAAAAAAAGCAAAGCTTTGAGAAGATGGCAACTGAAGCAAACAAAAATACCACTCCTGAAACAACAGTAAAGTACATTAAAAAAAAATCACATAAAAATATCTGATTAATGGTAGGAAGTAAATTCATTTAAATGAGTAGATACCACTTCCATGTCTATGACTATTCTATTTCTAAGAACAAATTCTGCAAATCAATAAATTACAGAGATCACAGCTTTTAGCTGTATAAATTGGTGCCTCAGATGATGATAATTTCAGGAATGAACCTTGCTCAGCTCACAACTGCTACTATTCTGGCATCTTGGCACAGAAGCTCAGCTGTCACCTACTGAAGGTGTAACATCCATCCTTTGTAGCTGATTTACATCCCTTCTCTCTTTATGATTTTCAGTGACCTAACAACCACCTCCTATTTTGGAAAAATTGCAGACAACACAGCAAAAGAAACTCTGAGCAGTATTTCACCCCCACATTTCTTAAAAGGTTTGTAAGGAGAAATGTACACTCTTAAGATGAGGAAAAAATAGAAGTACAGAGCTGTGATGGTTGACAAGATACACCAAGTAGAGAAGAAAACTTGCTGTCGATAAGGAAGCCACAATCAGGATATCTTTGTTAATATTTTCCTCTGACCTGCTAAGTCTGAATAAAAAATTAATGCTTTTTCCAAAGCATTCAGATAGAGGTATAGGTTTTTCCTATGACAACACACTGGTGCAAGGCAGGTATAACCAGAGAAATACACACTAGGATTTCTCCCAAAGAAAAAGAGTATTAATCTGACAAACTTCATACTTGGTTCATTTAAATACTCAAAGTAGGCGCTGCTGATCATTTGTGGCCTTTGTCAGCTACTCAGAAGCAACTTATGTTTGATTGCTCAAACTCCCTGTAAAGGCAGCGGCTTATTTCTCACTGAGTGCACAGTAAGATATTTAAAATCTTCTAATGTCAAGTTTTTAATCTAAAAGTTACTCTTAAGTAACCAGCTCACAGCAAAATTCAAACTCCAGCTAGGGGAGCTTTTGTTTGTGCAGCTGTACCCTAAGCATCACAAGCAGCAGAAATCACTGTTTAGCTATTTAAAGAACATTCATTTCCTCAAAATTTCTGAATACTTAACAGTTTTGCTCGAAAATGACATACCTAATTCTTATGCATAAGCTGTTTGAGACTCTTAAGGAGTATATTATGAATATTCATAAGTCAAAACTAATTTAGGAACAAAACCATGTAATTTGAAAAATACAAATCTTCTTTAAGACAACCACTTAACATCGTATTTTAATCAAAAACGTATTACTTGGTTTACTTGAGCTAATTTACCATAGAAGGTTATATATATATAGTTTACTTATGATTTACACTAAATACGTAAGTATTTAACCATTCAGAAGCAACAACCTGACACGGAATGTAATCAGGAAAACAGATACCGAAAGCTTCAGACTTTCCTGAACTTCACTGCATCCCTTCCCTACATTGCTGTGCTTGCTGTTCTCTGGGATTCATCCCATCCCAGTGCTCCTGTTTCCTGTTGTACCAGACACCTACAAAACGACTGCTCAAGAATTGGTTTTGCCTGGTTTTGCCTTCTGCTATTTCGCACTGTCCTTCCTGACACCGAAAAATATTGGGTTCACCAACCAGTGCATGAACCCCAGTTCAGACCATGGGGTTAGTACATCTGTAGCTGGATTTAAGTTACTCAAGAGTGGGTGTTGGTTTGGTTTTGGTATTTTTTTTCCTTTCTTAAACACCTTTTAAAACCTTCTGGAGTGTTTTTTGACCCTTCTAAAAATAATATTAATTTTTTTAAAAACGAATTGTTTGTATTAATTTGCAAAAATCACCAATATCCATCTGATACCAGGACTCAACTAGTATTTTCCTATATTTTAGGGGGAAAAAAAATCTGTATTTTAGATACCCAGTACTTTTCTTAGATCTAAATGTACATTAACATCCACAGTTAGGTTACTTTGACTTCCCAACTGGAATCAGAAATTGCCTCCACATAATTCAGGCTACATTTTAGAAAATAAACCCTTATGTTTTAAGCCAAACTATTACAAGTATCTTAGTGAGGCTTCACAGGTTGAAATAGTGGCAGAAAAAAAAAACCTATTTCATTGCACATTGCCTCTCCCAACTGGTTTTTATAAAGAGATTCAAAGAGTATGCAGTATTTTGACCTGTAAAAAATGTTAGGAGCAACAGATAGAGTTGACAATTTGATGCCATCTTGTGGCTTTTTAATTTAGCAAAATTTAATTTCTACCTTGTTCCTTTATAATATTTAAGTTAGTACAAGAACTTTACCCAAAATTCGAAAAATTATTAGGTAACTTCCATGTTCCTGCACAGAAATAGTACAAGTAAAAAGTAAGATTTGATTCTGCAAAAAGTACTAGCAACTGCTTGCATGTAAAACATAGAGCAGCTTCAGCCTCACCATCCATCATGGAAGACAATTCACCCAAAGATGATTCTGTTTGTAAAGATGAATGTAGTAAAATTTGGATCTCAAAAGAGAAAGACAATAAGTACATATGGATAGTAAGCTTGTAAAATTATCTTTAAGAACAGACTTCAATTTAGGGTTCAAGAGACTGTAAGAACTCAATTACCAGCAACTATATTATTATTTCCTGAGTGATTTAAAGTACTGAACCTTTGAAAGTTCTAGTGAAGCCAGCCTAAAGAACAGTTACAAAATTTAAATCATCTGCATAGTTTAAAAGACTATTATATTTCTATCAATGAAATATTGTATATATCAGTGTATGAGAAACAGCCCAAACAAAGGACTGACTTCAAAACCATGTATCTAAAAACTGGTCCAGCTGCCCTACACTTGAAGCTTGATAGAAACATCTATTTCATATAAATAGCTTGGATTCTGAAAACATAGAGCTTTGTTCTAAAAATTTAAAGCCCTTAAAAGCCTTAGAAAAAAACCACAAACCTTTCAAAGAATCAAGCAAAACAATCCAACTGAGTGGCTCTGCCTCTGCAGCCTTCCCAATAATTCTCTGACTTCTGTTCAAGAAAATTTTAATAATATTTTAACTAGTGTTTCACATCATAATTTTATTTATACATGAAACTGGTATAGCTTATTTTCCTACTGCTACGCACACAAATCTGCATGCAGTCCCCCAAGACATATTTAAATAATAAATTGCAAGCTGCCTTCCTAATTTTAAAGTATGCTGTAAAAAAATAGAATTTCATAACAAGACCTTAACTATTGTGCAAATACTACTAATCTTACAGTAATTTTCAGTTCCTTGCTTGCAATATCAATAAAAAGGTCATTTCTACTGTTTACATTGTTTTAACTTCTTTATATCCAAAAAGAGAGAGTGGGAGTTAAAGTAGAATTAAAGATACTTTTACAGAATTAATTTTAAAAGATGAAAAGTTTATCATTATTTATTAAAGGATTCCAATACCAACTGCCTAAAGAAAATAACATCACAGATTCACTATCTCCTACTTTGACAACTAAAAACCTGACGTGACAAGACAAAAAGGGCTGCTAAAAATACATAAATAATGTTTATTTCAAAATACAAAACTATTAACAGAATCATAGAATCATTATGGTTGGAAATGACCTTCAAGATGAAGTCCAACCTTTAATATATTAATATATATTATACTGAAGATCATGTCTCATCCAGCATAGTTTGATGAAAAAATACGAGTAGAAGACTGCTAATCCTCAAATTCAGCTGCAGGACAGAAAACTGGATGCCCATTTTAAAAGGATAAGGCAAGACTCATTCTAGTTTTCAAAATACTGTTGAAATAAGTCCATATAACATATTTTGCCAAGTGTAGGGAAGTCAGACACAGGCAATGCTCTCGGAACAAGCACAGCATCCCAGCCACGGAGAGGGAGAAAGGAGGACCAGGGAAGGGTGGCAGGAATAAAACTCTGCTGATGCCATCAAGGGACCAACTGAAACTTAAATCTTAACATCTGTTCTTCCACAGCATTCAAAGTAAACTTCCACTTACAAATCTGGTCCTTTATTAATCTATTATAGAATTAAAACTGACAAGTTCACTCAAATTCTGAAATACTGCCACTGTAAAACATAATAAAAACCAGACCTGATGGGTGTTTTCAGTAACAGGTTCAGCCTGGTCATGAGTGTCATTGAAAGACATGAAAAATACTCGCTGAAATTTCTTGTTCATTACAACCAGGTTAAAAGAAATTTGGTTTAAACTTGGAAAATGTGATTGAATTAATTTGACTGCTTACAGATAGCTTAGGCAATATTTTGGTTCTGCAAAGAAAATTGTTCTAAGCAAACCAAATCACAGCTGAATCTAAAAGAAAACTAGTTAATAGTGAGTAACTAGGGACAAGAGTATGTAAATATGCTGAAATAATAATAATGGAAATTAATGGAGATGCTTTTGAAAAGAGTTAATGAAAGCCACAATTACTGAGATATAAACACTAAGTATTACCACCAAAGCTAAGAGATCAAAACCCTCTGAACGGTTTTCACAGAAGGGTGCTAGAGCTCCTCCCATCTTTATCCTTGCACAGAATATCTGTAAAATTAAGACAGTTGTCTCGAATTTACAAGAGTCACGTAATTTCAAACTGTTGCTATTGAAATAGCAATTCCGAGCTGAAGAGGAATGTTGGTGAAGGAGCCAGATTAAACATGTAAGCACTTCCATTTTCCTGAGGATAAGCTGTTTTCATCAAAAAACAACAACTCTTAATCCTGAGAAGAGAACTCCAGAGGGCTTGTTTGTTTGTTTGTTTTAAAAATAAAGGCCTGCCTATAATATACCTACCTACGTTTATTTAAATGACTCATTCCCTTGAACTTAGTGAAAAGACCAAAGCAGATTATCACTAAGACAATTATTTTTGCTTAGAATTCTTACCCTTTGGGTTAGTTATCTGAGCCAGCCTCACACACCGAACTTGGCAAACCAGTGAGGGTTTTGACAAACACAGTTTGAGCATGAAAGGATTGTTTCATCTTTCTCAAAAGGCAGGTGCAAAGGTTTATACATTACTGCTTTTCTGTATGCCAGGATCAGAACATGCCACGTTCATGTCACAGAACTGGAATTTGTATAACTGTGAGTTTACTACATTGGCTACTGTTTTAGTCTCCATCTTTCAACTTCACCCATTCATATCTAGTTTCAATACTAACTTTAATGGCCAGAATTAGTCACTCATAGGAAGTGTTTTTTCACCAGAAATACCACAGAATACGGGACCCAAGCAATTGAGTTCCATAATAGCACAACTGCCATGGACACTCCCAATATATATAGAGAAGCATTGTTATTTTTCTGTTCAGATCATGCTTTGGAAATGGTATTCAAAGGAACAGTCACATGTACATTACAGAAAATGTCCAGTACAGAGCAACAGGAAGACCCCACTTACACCTGCATTCAGAGAGCAATAAATTGACAGAGGAAAAGGCTTAAGTGACCTCAGAAAGGCTCTTTTGCAACTTCTGGAAAGATTAATAAAAAGCTGTGTGTGAGAAGAATATTTTTAAAAGTTCTGCAGGTGCCTAATGAATAGAGATGGATCCTTAACTTCTGTGAAAATTTCTCCACAAAAAAACCCAACAAAATGAACCAAGGCCCAAGCAACTGATTAACTTTGTGTGATGTTGTCCAACATCTCAGTGCTACAAAAACTGGTGAGGCTCTGTCCAGACTCCCCTTGGTTATCCTGACTTCTGCTGCTAGAACAGGGGATGCTGGATTAGAATTCAAATACTAAGGCAGCTATTAAAGACCTTGAGTTATTTCATGATTGCTTGTTCAACAAATTATCCAGCGCCGCTTGTTCCCAATTGTACTTCAACCTGATGTGATCTTCTCCTTTCTGTTCACTGAAAAGTAGTTTTAATATTATTCTTCTATACCTCAACACCTTTAGCAATCCCAGCACTATGGTTATATATTACATTACGCTACAAGAGAACACAATTATCATGGGTGATCATGGGCAGAGAGATGAAAGCAATTTTCCAAGTAATCACCCTGGAAGACTTAAAATATCTGAGAAAATCCTGAAGCTGTATTCCTTGAGGAGCCAATGCAACACCCTGAACAGGGGAGCGATAAACTCTTAGTTGTTTGGGTTGCCTAGAAAAGGAACTGCCGAGTTCAAAAATGTGTTTTTCAGGATCAGAAGGTTTAGCTGCAGCTGTAATAAATTGTAACACACAAGCCGAGAGATGAGGGCTTGAGCGATGACAGTGATGGCTGTAAGCATACAAGGGACTCGGATATGGAAGGGGCTATTCTGAACTGCCACAAGCCAGGGAGAAGGCTAGAAAAATGTTCTAATTGCAGACTGCCTTGTACTGAAGACTTCCTCCTTGATGAATAACAGCTCATCTGCCATGCAAGTTCAGCTGCAAAAGAGGAGGTACTTTTTAAAACCACAAAAGGTGACGATTCAGAGGTTTGTTGTAACTGGAACAGGGGGGCTGGTAAGAATAAACTGCAGATCTGTGCAGTCCATGGATTAATATCAGAGACAAGAATTTATCCTATCTCAAATTTTCTTCTCAACTCTTTTTTCATTTCTTTACTTTGGGAGTTTTACACAAGCACATTCCAAGAGATTCTTGTCAGACACCCGTTGCTTCACTGGTTACACCAAAGTTAAGTGAGAGAAACTGCACGTAGAGGGAAAAAAGGAAAAATATACAAGTTATCTCTGCCATTTGCTAAGAGTAGTGAGTCTCCAGCATAACACTGGTTAAAGCCTTTGTATGAACAAACTGTCAGCTGAGACAGAGCAGATTCATTATCTTGGGTGCTGATGATAAAATTACTGACAAGATATTGAGACACAGGAGACATCTGTACAACGTAAGACAAGCAAGTCAGAAACAGAAAAGTAATTCACTGCAGAAGTCTCTGAGTTTAAGTTCAGCATGAAAGTGTTCAGATTTCTGGACTTGCATATGCTGCAGTTATCTACACCCTGTAATTCCCCCAGACTGGAAGACTGGACATTTTAAACTGCTCACAAGATAACTAGAATACTGTTCCTAAACATTTGTCCTGCCCCAGCTGCCTCAGTTCACAAGCTCATTTTCAGCTGCCATATGGGGGAAAAAAAAAAAAATCAAAGAATCAAAACTAACCATATACACAACCCCCCTAGGTAGTGTCCTGCTCTTACTCTACAGATTTTATTGCTTTAACTCATTAAAAAAAAAACCAACACAGACTGAAAGAAAGAAAATATGTTGTGTACCATGAAGACAGGAAGTTAAATCAGGATGCAAGCAGAGGTTTTTTTTGAGGATGGTCGTGGGAGGACAATGGGTGAACAGACTTTTTTTGCTTTTTAACAGTGTGGCTAAGCACCCTTGTTCATAATGGCAGCAAAAGGTATCACTTCTCTCTGGCAAGAACACAAATTCAGTCATTTACCCCTCTCTCAGATGCCTAATGTAAGCCTTGCATTTACAGTTTGTACAATCAGAAAAGCCTCTGTGAAATGTTTGCCAAGCACTACCCATAGACACAGCATGTGCAAGGTTAAAACACAGGGGAACAGCAACAAAAACTTCAGACAAAGCTCTCTGCACTAAAACCACCAGTGATGGGACTACTCCCATCACTGCCAGCACAGATTCTGTTCTCTCATCTCCTCTCCTCATGTGCAGACAGCAGAATGGTCTTTGTCAACAGGCTGACAACGTGTTCAGAGGAACTGATCTACGCCCAGGTTTTATCACAAGAAGCTGAAAAATCTGCCCCCAAACACAGAGTTATTGGTCATCTTGTGAATAAACTTTTATTTCACTAAAAATACTTAATCAGAGAAACCAACTGTTGTGAACAGACACATAATGCCTTACATTTTCCATGTACAGGCTTGCTACATGGTGCATTACGAGAAAAAACTATCAGGACCAGAGCTGACATTTGATTGCAATGTTTCTTTCTGCCTCATGATTTCACACACTTACACCAAGCAAAACAAAAGATGTCAGCAGGTTTAACTTCAAAGAAAAAACACATCTATTGTTGGATTGAAATGCTTATATTCAGATTTCAGCAAAATAAATACATCCATGGAAACATTTTCCCACATTTTAAGACAGGGCAAAGAAGTAATTTGGGATTCAAGAGAATATAGATGCTAAATTCAAACCTACAAAGTTCATAAAGAGTGTATGAATAATACCTCAATCTTAATATTATACTTTGGGAGGTACCTAGCCTCTAGCTGCCCATGCTTTACATACCTAACACAGTAAAACACCGAGAAAAACCTGTGCTCTTCAGTATCCTCAGATGGCTGCTCCCACCACTAGTCAACATCATTAACCTATTTTTCTCAGCACTGTATTCTGAAGTCAGCATTTCCAAAATTTGTAGTAATAGCATTCTTCTTACTCCAGTCACAGCAGCTCTGACAAAGTGCCTTCTAGAGTGCCTAGATCTGTTTCTTGGACTGCAGGATGCAGAAGTTTCACACGCACCATCATAATCAGACACCCAGAATAAAAATGCAAAGGGTTTGGTACTGCCATGGGCCAGTTATCAACCTGTTCTCAACTCTGCCTCCAGCTTTCCCAGTGAGATCCATTCCACTACAAACTTTTCATTGCAGAACTCTCATACCAAAATTCTCTTTCAATTAAAATATTATTTTACTTACAATTAAGAAGAAGCACTCAAATTAGACCAAAATATTTATTATTCCCCCTTCTTCAAGAAATCATCACTTAGTGCAGCTGGGTAACTACAAAAGGCCTGAAGTTTCCCTCCCTGGGTACAAATGTAAACAGATTAAAATGTTAAAATATTTTGCAGTGATGGCTACTGTGCAGCACTAAATCACACTACTGTACATGTCAGCAGAAAAAGCCAGGAAGCCACCTGAGCCCAAAATTCTGTATTTCCTAGATTAAGTCTTTATACTTATCCAGCATATTCCAAGATTAAAAAGAACCCTAATAATCCACCAAACACTAAAACAAATTAAAACTTTCTGGTTTGTACCCAAAGAGCAAATTGACAACATACTGTTAAACTTTTAGTTGTCTTCATTTCAGCGTGTTCTAAATGCCTGGCTCTTTGGAAAAGGTAATACCGCCTATGGACAGGGCTGTTTACTTCAAAAAGAAATCACATATGGGGATCAAGCAACAGAATCACAATATTAATCATCACATAACAAAGTCACCTGGGGTACAAAAGCATTTTAGTCACACATCATAGATTCATATATTGAGGACAAACAACAGTAGAATATATACTGTATTTTCATAACAGCAATGATGCTTTCTACTTGTGTGCTTCTTGACAAATATGTATGTTTAAAGAATTGCCTCCAAAGTCTTTAGTACTAGCATGCATGCAACAGAATTTGTGTATTATTGCTACAATACTATATACCAAACAGATCATGCAAACTGCTTCTGCGTTGGTATCCTGAAGAAACCTGTCATTCATGCTACCCTGCTGTAGAATATAAAAGCTGGTGATGTTACATGCCTACATCAAAAACTAACTGTAGTGGCAACAAATCATGCATTGAGTTAAAATACAGAAAGGATTCTGGCTGTATCACACAAGAGGAATTTTTCCATTTGGCCTTCTGCCTCTACTTTCAGCTTCCTTTGGCATTACATCTAAATTCCCCATTATTCTTCTCCCTTTAGTAGAGAAGATTAAATTAAGCCCTTCTCAAAGCACTAAGATGACAGCATTCAACTTTTATTTTTTCATTTTATACACAATCCATATACTAGATAGACTATCTCCAAGCTTCTATCATTGCATTATGAGATCTGGTTTATCATATGACTGTTCTTTGAAATGGCCTGGGCACAGCTGTGTTTTTGGGGGTGCAGCAATGCAGTCCTCTTAAATGAAGGTCAACTGACAATGTCTCAGAGTCTGGGGCCATCCTATTCAAGGATAAGGGAAATACAAAAACTTCAGAAATTTTAGGATCTTCCTGTTAGGCTATGAGTTTTATACAGTTTTCATCCATTGCTGCAAAACAACAACCAGACTAAATGAGTAGACTCAAAAGCGTATCTTAAAACAGGTTCTGAAAGTTTTGAAAAGGCTGTGCCCTCCCACTCTTTCTGCACACACATACACACACTAATCCATCTCTAAGAACCTCCCACTGTGAATAACTGCCCAAGATGACAGACTGTGCCAGTCAGCACAGACACAGGTGAGGTTCACTGCAACTATTATTTCTGCTACTCACACATTAGCAACTATCAGTCATCCATAATGATCCTGTGGATTTCACAGTTTATCTGAGGGAAATCTGCTGGAAGCAGCAAGACCTCCTCAGCTCTCCTTCAGCCCTCACATCTGGCCTGGTACTGTTTTGCCTTTGAAAATTCTAATGTCACTGATAAAAAATAAACAAGTTTTTTTTCTACAGCAATCTGTTGCAAAGTAAAATCCCCTCACTGGAAAACTGAGCACTTAAGTGGCAGCAAATAAAAATGAGTAAACCACTAAGAGCAGACAATGTTTTGGAACAGACTTAGGCTTTCAATGCCAAGATTTCAATGAGACAAAAAAACCCTCAACACAAAGTGTAACAAGATCCCTCTGTTATGACACCCTGGAACTTTCTGTACGTGCTTAGGAAGGCTTTACCAGTCACAAACAGATTCAATTTCATAGAGACTCACCCAATAACTCCCTTGTCTTAATCGGGTCATGCTCGACTTTTATGAGAAAAACACCAAAATAAAACAGCAGCATCACCTTTTGAGAAAGGCCAGCATAGTAATTTTATGTGTAGCTCAATGGACTGATAATAAGTACACAGACCAGAGACCTCACACTTTTCTATTTATTCCTGTCCTTCTAAAAAGATATTTTGAAAATGTTGGAAAAAACAATTATTCAAGAGTTAATGCCAGACTACATATTTCTTCCTTATTTCCCAGCTTCTACACTGGCATATTCTTGGGGGAATTAATATATGCCTATTCCGAAGGAAGAGCAAAAATCCTTATCTCCTCCAACAGACATTTTTGTACTGACTAGTGCCTAGTTTGAAGAAACACATCTGAAGGCACTACCACTACGAAAGCTGTTCTAAAAAAAAACCCAACTCATTACTGCCATCAGATCTCAATCAGCTGGGATCAGATATTTCCAGGTAGCACTTTCCAGTCGAGATGGCAGAGGTGCCTCAGATTTTGCGATTTCCTTCGCTCGCGGCATCTTCACTGAACCGCAGCTCTCTTCCTTCCCAGGCCAGCGGGACTTCAGCCATAGCCCTGCCACACAGCATGGAGCTGCTATTTATAACCCTTGCAAGCATCTCATGTCTGCCTCAGCATTGTTTCAAGAACAAGCAATTCTACACAGTGTCATCAGAGCTTATTAGCTGCAGCCACACGGGACCAAACTGACTCCACCAGACCATTCCGAGCCGGCTGATGCATCCATTCCCTAATGGTTGACATTCCACAAGGCTTATTAGATTGTGGGCATTATCATGTGAATGCACAGATCCAATTTTAATCTGGCATTGGTCCCAACCAACCTGCTAGAGAGAGAAGAACAGAGATTCAAGAGACCTGCTCTAGCTTTCCCCCGCTGCATCCAGCATTTCCCACATTACTGACACATCTCCTTGCCCCTTCCCTTCCCGCAGTGCACCTCAGATAAGTGACATTTAATTACATGTAACAGCAAAAACCCTCCTCTTGTCATCAGGCAAACCCAGCATAAAAGTACAGACACTGGTACATTGTTTAAGAAAGAAAAGAAAAAAAAAAGAAAAAAGAAAAACAAAGAAAATGGCAAAAATAGAAGACTTTTCACAGTAGGGAATTCTTTTCCTTATGAGGTGACCTAGATTCTCACATGAAGGGATTCCCTTTCTTCTGTATTGTATCCAGGCCTCACTGAATTAAGAAGGAATTTTTATTCTATTTTATTGTTTTGCCTGCTTACCTAGAAATGCAATAGAAGGGCATTTCATATCTGGCAAAATAAGTAACACCAAGACAAAGAGTAACATGGAGATCCAAGGGTGTGAAGAGGAGAAAAACAAACCAACCAAACAGGCAAAGGGCAGATTTGGTCTCTCCAACAGTTCAGTCTTTTCTCCTGCAATGTAAACCATAATACTTGCACCTCAATAAAGCACAAGCGTGCATTAACCAAAACTTACAGAAAAAAACATTTGCAGAAATCCAAACGCTTAGTTACACAAATCCTCAAGAGAAGACTTAAAAGAATCTGCAATATGCAACCCATCATCCAAGGCCATGAGATTTGTGGGGTTTTTAAGAGGATAACAGGTTACTGCATGTTTTTAAGAGGCGGGGTTTTTTTTTGATGACAGATGCTCCCTATAAATTTACTTTAGTACAACGGATTAGTGATAGAAAGCTTTCAGATGCTGAATAAGAGTTACAAAATTATATACATAACAGAAAAATATAATCTTTAATTTTAGGTCAAATTTTATGTATTCAGCATTATTACATTAAATATATCCGGTATTTTTCTCTTATACACACACCTCCCTACAGGATGCATTAGTGATTTAGTGATTCTTAATATTATGTCTTAAGGTGGACAAGATGCAAGAGAGCTGCCTCTGATTTCTTCTGTTAGAAGCCACTACATTACAGAAAATAAAACCCCTGGAATTTAGGTTTTAAATATAGTTTGAGATAGCAGAAAAGAATAAAAGTTCTCTAGTTCCAACCAATATTCTCTGTCATTTAACATAATACAAACCAAGCTCTAAGGATTTCCTCTAAATCACGTATTTGAGGAGTAGGAATCCTGGTGACTCTGACTCTACATTAGTAATTTATGTGGAAAAAATCCTCAGGCTTACGAAATTTAATCTAGAGTCTTACACAGATTACCGAAGGAATTATGAACACAGTTATTCAGACAAAAAGCATGATTTCCACAGCAGAGCTTCCTTTTCCTTGAAAGTCACTAAAGGAATGCCATCATTTAAGGTTAATGTGAATTTCAAAAGTGGAAAGTCTGCAGGACAGACTGGTAACAAGAGGAGTGCAAAGTCATTTTGTATGGTAACTGATCAGAAGCATATCCAAACAAAGACCAACTTCCAAACAGTTTTTGCCACAAAACAGATTTAACCAGAAATCAGTTCAGTGATATTACATACATTACAAGATGTAACTCTTCATACTGAAATCAGCTTTTCATTAATATACACTGACTGGAAACTGCATCAAATTGAGGGAAATGTGAACATGGAATATTAGGTAAAACCAAGTACATGTCCCTGGCTGGCCAAGCTGAAGCAGTTCTACCAGACTGGGTGGCATGCACAGTGTTTGGAGTTATTTCATTCCTCCAACACATCTAGGAAAGGGCAGCAGGGAATTGCTCTTAAAATGGGATTTATTTTCCATTTTATGATCCAGGTTTTCTGTTGGCTATGAACAAATATTGCTTAAATTTATTACAGAGATAGGACCTCTTGAATCACTGGAGAAAGGATTTTTTTCCACAGATTTTGTTGTTTTTCCTAGTTTAAGCATCCGTGGTTGAAGAAAAGGATTCAGGCATTTAAGCCACTTGCTAAATCTTTGTTATTTCTGCTGTAAACCCTTCAGGTCCCCCAGAATTAGCTGTAAATGAGGATACCTACAGGATGGAGCTGTAGGAATTAATGTACTAAAGCTACTGAGGAAATGTGACAGATGGAAGGAGTCAGTACAGGTCTCAACCCCAAGTCACAGGAATTTCTGACAGCTCTGAAAGTCCAGCTCTTCAGTTCCACATTATTTAACATTCACTAAACAACTGCATCACCAATTTCAATACCAAGAACTTCCGAAGCTGACAAAATGCCTCCATATTCACGTACAAACCAGACACACGGGGAAAAAAATTTAGCAAGATGAACAGTTGGAGCTGCTGATCTCTTAATTGGTCTCACATAAAAGAGAAAAATAAATAAATAAATAAATAAATAAATCTACCTATGTAGCTCATCCAGCAGTCCCTGGAAGAGTACTGGGCAGGATGTTTGCATCCTGGTGATGAATCTGATGGGCCAAGTCTCGTCAAATCATTGGGAAAGAAGCGCTGGATACCTTAAGAGCCTGAAGACCAGCCTAAGGGAGAAGGGTCTTCCCGTGCTTGCTGCAGGAAGAAATTAGGCAGAGAGAAGGGATGGACAGGTGGAAGCAGCTGGAGCAACACAATTTCCTTCCGAGGCATAAGAGCTGGTAGCCTATTAACTCCCACAGGATGCCATCTTCCTGCTTTGAGATTTGATACATAGTACCAGTTCTTCCCCAAGAGTCTCACTTTCTGTAAGAATTTATTTTCTAATTCTCATGTTGAGAATGTGAAGGTGGCTGTTAGGGGTAACTTGATCATACAGTGGAGGCATGTGGATGAGACAGGCCATAAAGCAAGGGCAAAAACACAAGCCTGCTTCCCAGAGCAGTCGTTTAAACTGCCTATGAACGTTTGGTGCTTCTGCTGGTTGGCCTCCTCTCTCCCCTGCTGTGCTGAATCAAAGCTTCATAAAGTCCCTGCTCTTCTCAGAATGCAAAAGCAACACTTGTGACAGGCAGAAAATATTACTGCTGGCACTGGGTTGTCAGTTTGTCAGGGGAGAACTGCACAACCAAAAATCCTGCACAATACAAATGAAATTATGTTGTCCGTGCCCTGGAAAACTAAAATCTGCATGTAGCACTTGAGAGCAGCAATAATTGCATGCAAAGCCTGGGGGAAGATATGAAAAATCAGAATAGAGAAGAGAAAGAAGATATGATAAAGCAAACAACACAGTCTTGAAGAAAGAAATCTGTCTGGACAGTAGTCCAATATACAAAATTTGCGTAACACATAAAACCAGAACTGAACCAAAGCAGACCAAAGCCACTTCGGATTGTGAATTTTTGAGTGATTTTTGAAACGATCCAAACCTGTGTTCCTCAAAGGAAGCCGTGATAGAAGAATGGACTGAATTCCAGATGGAGACCTAGAACATCAGTTTACTTATGAAAAAAATACAAGCTTTAGAATTATAAAACATCCCCTTGAAATGTTTCCTAAGAAGCACCCTCCTGACTTGAAAACATCACTTGGACTTTTTCCTCTCTCACAACTTTGCAAAGTCAGGGGATGTGTTTATATTCCTTACTGAATGATACATAACAATTATCAACTCCTCATTAGCATAAATTTTTCAGAATACCTGGGAACCTTTTCTAGTTCTATAGATTGATCTACATTGCTGCATTTAGGTTCTAAATTTATGACACTCAAAGATTAATAAAATCACTAAGTTTATGGCATGGATGTGATTAGAACAGATTGCAAAATCTTGACCATTGGTAAAAACAATGTGGAAGCAAGTGTAAAGCTGGGCTTCACAACCAGCTAAACAGTAGTGAAAACCTAATAAAGAAAATAAGGCAGGCAATACTGACACTTGTGGTCAGTCCTAGATTGCTGGGTTTGATTCAGTTACAAACGTGCTTGTGATAGCTAAGACATGTTGGGATCACAAATTAGCCAAGCAAATTATAAGTATTTTACAACCCTGTTTCCACTTCAACTGAACTTACTGGAGAAGTATTCTTTTTGAAGCAAAGAGAGGAACGGCCACTGGCCATATACATAATAGTTCTTAACACAAAAAATTAAAACTAAGCATTTATGACACTCTGCATTCACACATTTCCAGAAGGTAAAAATAAAGCTTAAAAGCAAAAATAACCAACCTTGAAAATGTTGCCATTAATCATTCTGAACTGTCACTTGAAAGGTTTTCAATGCATTACAGTTGAAATAATACTTCATTTTACTATGAAAAAATGGAATAAACTTTTCAAAATACTCATGGAGTATCCAGAAAGCACGGTCCACATGGGAACACTGATAGGTCAGCTATGGTATAAGTATTTATTTTAACTCTCATGGGCCTAGTGGCCAGCAGGCAGAAGGTTACCAAGCAGTACACACTTGACTATTGTGACTACTCAGGACAGGTTTGAGAAATTCCTGCAAATGTTGTCAAGATGGAACTTCAATTAATGGCTCCATCTAAGAGTTTATTATAAAATCAGTTAGACAAGATTCTGATGACACCCTCTAAAAAAGACATGTAGAGAGTTTTCAAAGTTTTTTTGAAGAAAATATTCCAAACTTACACACCTTTGTTTTGCCTAAGTGCATTTTGCTTAGACCACAGTTGCCACGTGCACAGGTTATTGTAAATCACCATCTTCTCTTACTCCTTGAGTCTGGTTCCAGCTTTGCAGGGCTCGCTGAGCAGTCCAGCGTCCACCAGCCACGGTCACTCTGCCATGTTCCCAACACAGCCTGTTCATCTTCACATCACTTACTCCTTGTAGTCTTAATAGGTGGCAGCATTTCAAACCCTAACATTGCAGCTTCTAATTTAAGATGTAACCATAGTAACATTACAGAACATACTACTCCCTGGATCAAGAACAAGCAGTCCACTGACCCTTCGCGGTGAGATTTAGCTGAAATAAAGCTCATTCCAACCTCCAGTCCAGCAAGATTAACAAAACCTCCAGGTTGTATTTCCTGTACAAAGCAAGATCTGCCCTCCTGACACACCCAGAAACATAGAGGATCATATAAAAGTGACTAAGAACAAAGTGCTATAAAAGAAATGGAATTTCTTCCTGAAACTTTGACTCTAAAGTTACATCAGTCACTCCCAGACAGAAAGCAGTAGAAAAATCAAAGGTTTTTCCTTACTTTTCTGTAAGATGAGCAGATTTGCTCATCCTTTATTTGAAAAAAAAAAAAGAGAATGAACAAAAGAAATTGGTCATTAATATTTAAGAATTCAATATTCAATTTGTTCACAAGGCAAGATGACAAATTTTACACATATCAACAGACAGCAGCTCTGCCTGAACTTTACAGGCTACACACAAGGGATATATGGTCATTTAATTAAAAGCCAAAGCTGATGTCTGTTCCTTTATAAATTTACTTTAAAAAAGAGCCTACTTAGAAAAAATAGCCCTAGGGATTTTTGTACCTTTAATATTTACCAATGAGTATTTACAGAAAAATAAGAACAGCTCTGCCCAATATGTAAACACACTAGATACAGCTCACAAGCTTCAGGAGGGACACCAGGTACAGTGTAGCAGTAGTAAATAAATTAAGTTGAAACAGTATGGATTTTAATAACCATTCTGTTGAGATTTAGACTTGCTTCCCCAATACAATGTTACATGTGTTATCTGAAAATTCAGAAGTCAGAGGCAGATTTACATGTTTGTATTTGACAAAGACATTACATCTTCTATGCAAATCAACACGGGTAGATTGACTACATGACTAACCCACTTGATTTCCTATTCGTAGCCTGGAATGCAGCAAAGTGACAGGACTCCTGAGCGCACTGTCACATGTTTGTATACGTACAGGAACAGAATGTACAAAGTTCTGGATATTATGTAGGGCAGGGACAAGACAGCTTTGGGTGTTTAAGTAGAAAATTGAGTAGACTGGGCACACATGGAACCTGTCAAAGCACTGATTCACATTTGTTCATAAAGGTCCCAGATCAGTAAGGAGTGCTGGACACAGGCCTTCCTCTCTCGCCCCACTGCCGTTTCCCTCCTTCGTTTTTTAAACACAAAATTTCTCAGAGTGGAGGAGGTACAAAGTCTTTACTGATATGCACTTTATATTGAGGACATAGGCTCATGATCCTTGACCCCGTTGCTAAGAAACTATTCCAGATCATCCCCTCCCATAACACAACATATAAAAAGTTGCAGATAAGAGAATTCGCCCTCTTCTCTCTTCCGGTGGCTGAAGGTGACAGGTCTCTCCACAGAGGGTCTCTGCTTGTATAGGTCAGGGCCTGCTGCTCAGACCTGCCACGATCTCCGGTCCCTCCGGGAGGCGTGGGGAGTTGGCTGGTGCCTCGCACAGTTCTGCTGTCCCATTCAGGGAAGTATTTAATCCGTTTTTTTGTATTTATTCGCTAGCTCTCTATTAACGGGGTATATTTGGAGGATATTTGTTTTTAGTTCTTTATCCCTGTTTCCCGTTCCCTTTTCCCTTTTTCCCCCCCTCGGGAGCTCCCTATCATGTGTACAATATATTCAAATTGTATCAATGCTGCCTCCCTACAATCTTAAACATCCACTGGTCAGATTATGTGACCAATACATCTGTTCTAGAACAAGCAGCAATCACAAGTACTGAGGCCATGTTGCTGAGAACACAGCTGCTCTGGGCAGGACACGTTTCAAGGATGAAGGACTTCCACCTCCCTAAGATCTTGCTTTATGGTGAACTTGCCACCGGCTGCTGCAAGAGAGGAGCCCCAAAGAAAAGATACAAGGACTCCCTGAAACAACATCTCAACCTTGGCCATATTGATCAACAGAACTGGTGTACTCTGGCCTCCAATCGGGAGGTCTGGAAACACACCATCTATAACGCTGCTGATGCTTTTGAGAACGCACGCAGGATCACTCTTGGGGAGAAAAGACAACGCAGAAAGAATCGTGTCTTGCAGAATTTACCACCTAAGGAGTCTTTCTGCTGTGCCTTTTGCAACCGGACGTTCCTATCTCGTCTTGGCCTCTTCAGCCACCAACGCGCTTGTAACAAATGTGGGTAGAGCCCTCCCCAAATCCTCGTTCACAAAGCCCAGCCATGATGATGAGATATTTTTGCTACAGCTTTGGCTGTTTGGGTTTTTTTCTTCCCTCTTTGGGGAGTCGGTTTTTTCACTGGGTCTTGGCAATTTGGCGGAGAGCCAGCTCGAAACTTACACAATCCTAAAATGCCCTCACATAGGATCATAGGATTTGTGGAAATTGTCGTTAGGTTAGGAAATGCATGCATTACCAACAAGACTGAATTAATAGAGAAAGTTAGTGTACATAGATTATTTAGTTAGGAGGATCTAAATCTGATTATGTTTCTAGTAAATTAGCATAATATGCATCTAGGATAATAAAACACCTTGACTGCCTGGGGAAGCCTTATTTGCCAGTAAGGGACATACCTACCCCTAATCCTACAAATCAGACACACCACATGATAGAGCAATTATAGTTTCTTCATCCCTTGGCTAAAAAAAAGTCTAAATAGCTAGTCATTAGCTTTTCAAAACAGAGTGGATAAACACAGTGACTATTAAATACCTGGGTAAGTATGCTACTAGTTTTCTATTGTCTGAGTTATCCATTGTGGTATTTTACTTATACAGTAAATATAATAAGACGCTTCAGCATAGAAGGGTCATCATTGAAAGGAGAGAAATGAAAGGAACATCAGTTTCCTTAGGACCAGAAAGGCAAATTCTATGATATAGGTATGTCTGTAACAGACAAAAGACATTTTAGATTCATCAATAATTGAAATTAAGTGCCCCCAACTCTGCAATGCCAGACTTCAGGCTTTACCACAGCAGAAAGCCATTAACAGCAGAGAGGCAGCTTAACAGTGTGTCCTTATACATCAGTGTTGTTCAGCTTAATTGAACAACCTAAGGTAACAAAAAGCAGCTTTTATAGAGTAAGCATGTGCATAGGAAATCCGAGCAAAGAAATACATTTTTTGTTTTTATTTTGGCATGAAGGCACAACTGATTTACGCTCCAAGAGAGCCGAATGGGTTAAATCAATCTTCAGCATCTAAATGCTTATAATTCCCTTGCACTGCAGAACAGCTTTTGGAATACGGGAATAGAACGTCTAGCATTAAAAATCCCCTAGAGAATCATAAGTTACAGTGTCAAGTAAAAGTGAAAACAATCTGTAAAACCCCTCAATTGTTCACTTAATAATAATACAATTTTTATACTCTTCACCTACCACTGTGCATGAACTGAGTATGTATCATTTATCAAATAAGAGCAAGAGCCTGTAAAGCTTCCTGTCTGCCTTTGGATTTAGTCAAAATGAATGCAAACAATCACGTGGGATTCAGCCAAGCAGTGACGTTAAATTCTGCTCTGTCAGAAGACAGCATCTGTCAAAGCCCACATTTAAACTGCTGCCTGCCTGTGCAGCAGCCGAAGAACTACGGAATGGATTTTATACACCAGAATTCTGGGTTAAAACAGCTCCAAACCATTTCTATTACTGCCTAGCAACAATGAAGGAAGGAACAGAGGGAAATCCTATTACTGAAGACAACTGAAGCACTACGCGCTAGCACTCCCTGCTAACACTACCATCAGAAATATGGATACTGGGGAGAGGAGAACACAGCACTGCATTGTCCGACACGGGAAACACCAGATGTAAAAAGCTCCGATGCATCGGCTGTGAGCGCCAGACAGCCCCGCTCTGAAGAGAAACGAGAACTACTGTCCTTTTGTTTGCAGGATGAACAAAAAGCCCCAAGACAAGGACGACACTTATAAGCAAGGAAGGTAACACGGCAACGGGCAGACAGATGGACAGAGTGGATCCTGAGGGCAGCGATCGCAGGAAGCAGGGCTGTGGGGGGATGTGCGCATGGTCGATAGCATCTTTTCTGCTGAAGTGATGGCGTGCCAAAACTATTTTCTGTGGGTATAATCCTCGCACCATAAATGGCCTGACCAAGGAAGGTATGTCAAACCCTTGTGTGTGATATTCATTCGGTTGTCTGTTACCTTTTCAGCCATTACAGATAATGATCGTTCCTAATTTGCAGAGCCCTGAGATAACACTGTCTCTGAACAGGGAGAAGGAATTCTAGCAGGTTTTCCTCTCCCCCTGCACAATGTCACTACCTTACACTCACTAAATGCACTGCTTGCAGTCTGCCAAGGTTGGTGCGGCTGGAGAGGAGGGATTAGAGGGATAATGTAGCTGCTGTAATGATTGCTTTTAACTGAGAAATTAAAAACTCAAACCCCTCCAAAATAGAAAAACCGGTTAGAAATCCTCTCAAACTAGGTCAAAATTAATCCTTATCTGAAGTAATCTTAAGCACTGGTAAAATGGTCATAATGTGACACACAGAGAGCACTGAACCATCAAAACAGACCATGCAGTCAAAAGACATTATCTTAACAGTCCCTCCAGACCTTTTTACACTTGCTTTTCTTCCCCCCAAACACAAGCAAAATGTCATCAGGCCAGTATCAGCCAAGCATAAACTGGGAGCGTGCAAAAGACAGGGCATGATTTAAACCATCAGCAGTGCAAACAGGCACCACAATTTACAAGTAACATCAGGCTCCCCTGACATCCCAAAAGGAAACCTTCAAACACTACACACTCAAAATGGTAAGCACGTAACTTATCTCCTGCCATCACTGCAATTTCTGTTTAATATGAAAACAGTGACTGTTTAACTTGGATTGTAAAATGACATTCCATCTAATTGCCATTCATTTCTATTTATTGTTGAAATTTAAATACTTTGCCACTGGTGGCAAACAAACAAGATGAACATTTGCAGAAATTTAAGACCTAAATCTATAGCAATTCAATACACCACAGAAAGAAAGTGCTTATCTGCAGAATCTACCAATATGCTATAATAAATCATTAAAAGTCAATATAAATGTGGTTTCTTTGCCCAAGGCAATGCTAACATGCAATAAAACAACTGCAGCCAGAGAGAGTTCACAAATCTAAGGATGCAGCATATTACAGACACTGGTTTCAAATCAGTTTTAACACATTCAGAATATAAAGTCACTTCACAGAACTTTTAAAGCAACAACAAAAAAATGTACCCTCAGGCAATACTCCAGGAGAAGCACACTTAGCTCATGGTGAGACTTTCGTATCTTGACATTTAAAAAGCTGCACATCAAACCTTTATCCCAAGTACTGTTTTCTGCAAAAGATTAATGGAGTTTGTAAGGGAACTCAGGCACATTTTCTGAGGCCCAATATGCAACTGCTGCTGTTGTTCATCAGAATACCAACTCAGGCTGCCTTTTAAACTCTTCCCTCTAATTTAAGAGTTTGCCCACACAGCTAATCAAAATATGAAAATCCAAGACGTGTGAATAGGAAGTCGAATGCTTCAATTTGCAAAGCTGTAATTATAGAGCAGAACTGCAAGTACCAGGAACCAAAACACCAGCAGAGCACAGACCACAAATAAAAATTCAAGAGGCATTCACAGTTTATATATTTGGCATTTGATAATGCATCAGTGACTGCACTGTCGAGTGCCAAAAATGAAGCAGCATTATCATGAATAATATCTTCAAATCGCAGTTACATGCAACAACACTTGCAGAGGACAAGGTGAGTGTTATAAAGACCTTTTGCTATACTTAGGTTTTCTTATCTACTGTCAATAGTTGGTGCCTGTTCATAAGCTTCCTGTGAAACAGAATTTTAAATATTTGGACAAAAGCAGGAATGCTCTAACCCTAAGTAAGTGAAAGAAAATAATATTTTTATTTTACTATTTGATGGAGAGTTTAATGTCTGTTGATAGTTTTTTACATTATTTTTAAACAATGCATCCTAGCATGTAGTATTTTTTCAAAAGTGCAATTGTTGTTGCTGTATTTCAAATGCTTGATACCCCACTGTATATTTTGAAACGTTTGACATACAAATTGCAAAGAAAATGAGCCCAAGCTATTTGAGTTTTGTTTCAGTCAATAGTTTTACGAAGCTGAAAAAGAGATGGGGGTCCTTCCCCTATTCATACAATGCTTTTTTAAAGGGCAAACAGAGACAGATTTTGAAAGAAACTTCTACCTGGAAAAATCAAGGAAATATGTGAAAAACCAAGGAAATATGACTCTCTTGGAATTTCTTACGGTTCTAGTTCCATCCCTCAGTGTAAAACTTATTTTCATGTGCACAGTGTGAGCATGCAGCCTAATAAAAAAAGGTTTCAGCCATTACAACTGCCTTTCCTGGGACACTTCCTCAGTGCATCATGGAAAGACAGCACCTGAAAACAGTTTTTTGTTTAGACAAATATTTATGTAACTTAAGAGTCTCACTTGTGCCTGTTGCCATATCAAAGTAGGTGCACAACAAAATACTACCTAAATTAAATATTAAACACAGATTAGCAGTGCAGCTCATATTTGCTGAAATAATTCCATCTAATGGCTGTAGTTTTGTAAGTTGAACAATTCAGTGTGACAAAATTGATCTGAATTCCAGCTGCTACTCCACATTCATGAAATTCTGGGTTTGACTTTCTCCCTAAACTGTGTAAGCATGCAATGGAATGATAATTAATCAAATATTCCCACTGCTGCCTTCCAGCCTGGTATCAAACAATTAACTTCCCTGAGATCTAGAGTATCCCTTGAAATGGCATTTATGTTTGCTGATGCAGAGATATTCTTCCCAAACAGCTGAGCGTTCATAGAGAACTCACTGCACACTGCAGAGAAAGTAAAAATTATGATTTTTGAGGGGAGGCTTCTGTTTTTTCAGCAGGCAAAAAGCAGGTTCAAGTGGTCAGATAAACACGAGCCTTTCACATTCGGGGCTTTTCTTTGCATAAGGACAACGTCCGAGTTAAAGCAGCATAAACGTGGCGCATCAGGTTAATTCTGAATGTACATAGTTTAGACACAGATGTTTACGATTTTTAGGGAGGCAGCCAAATCTCCGGGAAGTGGCATCAGCCACGGTTAAATTAAAAAATAAAAAAAAAATCAGAAATACTTTCAGCAAGCCTGAAAGCCAAACGCATGAACGCTGGGCAGCAGCAGCGGGGCGGGAAGAGCCAAGCGGATCTCGGGCCGGTGTGCGGGTGTTCCCGAAGGACCCGCGGGCGCGCGGCCCTTCCCGACCCGCTCCCGATCCCTCCCGGGTCACAATTCTCGCGCTCTGGCGCCCCCTGGCGGAGGTCACCGGGGCGGCTCCCGCTTCCTGCCGAGCCCCGTCCGGGAGCAGCTCCCGCTCCCACCGGAGCGTGTCCGCGCACACACGGGCAGTGAGTAAAATAAAACCTTTGCTGCACTTCTCTCCCCGCCCTTCTGAAATACAAATAGTCCCCTAGGTGAACCAGGCAGGTTGAATGTTACACATCACACACACGCGATTTAATATTATTCGATTGACATCTCAAACTACTTCCTTACTATCTTAAATCCTGTAATTTCTCATGTAACGTGTCACTTAGTTTTAAAATGCATAAATTAATCCAAATATTGGTTTTAGAAGATAGCAAAGCAATTAATAAATTACACATTTCTATTAGAAATAGCATTTTCTATGGACTCTTGTTCAGCTGTCATCCTTTTTTCCTATACAAAACCCTGGGGCCCAGAAATAAATTAGAGCAAATTGAAAATCACAAACGAATTGCTTCTGTGCAGTGAAAGGTTCATTTACAAGATGATGTGATCAGCTTTTAATATGCAGCATCATGAAGCTGCCATATTGACTCTGCTCCTGAATATGAACAAAAATTTAAGAGAAAATGAAACACAGACTACTTTGGCACTTTTTCTTACAGCTACAGCTGCTGGTCACAATACTTGAAATTTCTGACTGGTACAAAAGGTACAGTATTTACCTGCACATTTATAGAGAAAAAAACAGAATCACGATCGTCAGATAGTTTGCCAGAAATTTAGTGCTGTGCAATTTTACTTCCAGTTAACACGACACTACCCAAGATCTCTGCCTACTAAAAATCAACAGCTTAATTTTAATTCAGCTTCCTGTGAGCCTCTCACCACAGCCAAGTGTTCCATTCAGTATTTTCCTTGATGGTGGAGTAGAAGGTTAAAGGTGCCTGAAAGGTGCCTGAAAATGTTATCCTGCATTACCATCCGAGGGCTGCGCACGGAGGTTACTGGACCCTGAAAATTAATTTTGACAGGTGCATCTTCTCATTGACTTTCCGAACGCAGCCGGGGCCGGTGGAATCGCGCCAGGCAGTGTACTGTGACTAACACAGCTCTGCCATAATCAACCTTGCGCCGTCTGTCCCAACACCAGCACATGACCATTTTGCAAAAAGGGTTTTAAACTGAGAGCCGTACTAGCCTCTGCATGTCAAATCAATTTTAATTAATGCCAATAAACCTTCCATCTGGTATCAAGGCTTTTTCATTCAGTCCTCCTTTAACACCGTACAAGGATTTCACAGTTAGTGTATATGAAGCTATTTACATATACTTCGCACTTCTCCCTGCTAACATGATCAATTATGTTTTTTTTTTTTCCTTTTTATCTTTGGCATCTAGGACGTTTGTCAAAACTTTTACTATGAAAAAAAGCATTTCTAAAAGCTAACAAATCAAGTTAAATCATAAAACAAGGTTGGCTTTTAGCATAAATCAATCTTGTTTCTATTGACATGGACTGTTTTTAAAAAAACCTCAATTTTATGTTAATATCTAGTTTCTATTTGTAAGCTTTCATATTATCAGTGTGTAAAATGAAAGATTTCTGATTTTTTTTTTTTTTACTCTTTGCAGAGCGAGCCATTTGCAGACAATTGCTCAACATGAACGAAAGAAAATGAATACCAAAGAATAGCAGTGGATTGGAAACCAATCGGAAAAGCATTTTGCTTGGCCATTGTCTCATTTCCCATCATTGGATCCTTACAACATGCTTCAGTGGAGGAGACGACACTGCTGCTTTGCAAAGATGACCTGGAATACCAAAAGGTCTCTGTTTCGCACCCATCTCATGGGCCTGATCTCCCTGGTGTTTCTGTTTGCTATGTTTCTGTTCTTTAATCATCACGACTGGCTGCCAGGCAGGGCTGGATTCAGAGAAAATCCCATGGCTTACACTATACGAGGATTTAGGTCTACAAAAATGGAGACAAACCACAGCTCGCTAAGAAACATGTGGAGAGATGCTGTACCTCAGACACTCAGGCCTCTCACAATCACCAACCCTAACAACACGGATCTGTCTCCACAGGGAGTAACTGGTTTGGAAAACACCCTCAGCGCCAATGGAAGTATTTACAACGAGAAGGGTACTGGGCATCCGACTTTGTATCATTTCAAATACGTCATCAACGAGCCTGAGAAGTGCCAGGAGAAGACCCCTTTTCTAATACTGCTCATAGCTGCAGAGCCAGGCCAGGTGGAAGCCAGACAAGCTATTCGGCAAACTTGGGGTAACGAAAGCCTGGCACCTGGCATCCAAATTGTTCGTCTTTTTTTGTTGGGGTTAAGCATCAAGATCAATGGATACCTCCAGCGTACCATCCTTGAGGAAAGCAGACAGTACCACGACATCATTCAACAAGAATACTTAGACACTTACTATAATTTAACCATTAAAACTCTGATGGGAATGAACTGGGTTGCAACTTACTGTCCACATGTTCCATACGTTATGAAAACTGATAGTGATATGTTTGTCAATACTGATTATTTAATACACAAGCTTCTGAAACCAGAACTTCCTCCAAGGCACAAGTATTTTACAGGTTATTTAATGAGAGGTTATGCACCTAATAGGAACAAGGATAGCAAGTGGTATATGCCACCTGATTTGTATCCAAGTGAACGTTATCCTGTATTCTGCTCTGGAACTGGTTATGTTTTTTCTGGAGATTTAGCAGAAAAAATCTTTAAAGTCTCCTTAAGCATCAGACGTTTACATTTAGAGGACGTGTACGTGGGGATCTGTCTCGCCAAGCTGCGGATTGACCCCATGCCTCCACCCAACGAGTTTGTCTTCAATCACTGGCGAGTTTCTTACTCCAGCTGTAAATACAGCCACCTTATTACCTCCCATCAGTTCCAACCTAGTGAACTGATCAAATACTGGAACCACTTACAACAGAATAAGCACAATGCCTGTGCCAATGCAGCGAAAGACAAAGCAGGCAGGTACCGCCACCGCAAACTGCACTAGAAGGACGAAGCTCCCTCTGCCCACGTGCAACCTGTAAATACTGCTGAGTGCATGTACAGTGAACATGGATGAGCTTCATGGGACAGCCTTCAGTTGATCCCCATCACATAGTGGAGTCTGGAAATTATTTTTTTAAGTTAAAAAAGAAAAAAAAAAGTATAGTTCTTGATAACAGTAATATTATGAAATGATAACCAAAAGGTTTTCCCAGCAAATTTGAGGAAAAAAAGAAGAAAAGATGGTATTAAGGATTTTTGTGTTAATGTGCAATAATAAGCATGCACACTTTGGTGGTACAATTGCTGATTTATGTGCCAATAAAATATAATGGAGCATATTTTCCACACTAAAATTTTATTTTAAAAAATGCATTCATAGCTCTAGTTCTCTTCCATGTAATGATTTCTTGTTATCTAGAATTGCTATAAAATGAAAAATTAAAAACTAAGTAAATGCACAAAGGGCAGATCAGTTTTACTTACAATTATTATACACTACTTTAATGTACGACACATTTAGCAATATCACAATTTAGCAAGACACTACCAGTGGACTCTAAAGCACTAAGAAAGTACTCCCTGGAAGTAGGTCCAGTTTTGGGAGGTTTGCTTATTTGGTTAGGAAGGAGGGATAAATGAAATCAAAGTTCATAAGACTTGCTTTGTACATCACCTTCAGAAATGCAAGTGGTGTTCTGGATGCAACTAAATTCTCTTCAAAGAGCTGACTAAAAGTCACTTCATTCTCTAGAAGTCACAGGGCGAGCTCCTAAAGTAACCTTCATGCAAATTCATTGAATGTGCTATTAATTTCCCTACATAACTTCAGGGTAACTGAAAGGCCGATCAGAAATGTAACATGTAAGTTCAAGTCTTGTATCATTCTTGACAAAATTCCATTTTGTCCAAAAAGGGAGAAAACCAATCAAACATTTGTTGATTTTGCTCTTTCCTCCCTGCCAAAAACCAAGGATCAGTCAAGTGAAAATACATCTGCTAGAGAAAATTAAGCCACACACCTTACTTTGTAGGTGGGAAAGACTAGGTCATAATAAGACTGAGAGTTCCAGACAGCAATATGGGCAAGAACAAAATCTAGGCAATTTTAAACTCACAACATGTACCACTGAAAATAAATTGTGAGAAGTGGGTTAAATCTATTTACAGGTTTCCAGATTTCTAACAAACAGAACTTTTAAAGCTTATTTTCCAACAGTATCAAATTCAGGTTATTACTGCTTGTCACAGTGCCAGGGTAAGCAATACCCACCTCTTACTTAGCAGCAAATGATAGCACTGCAATTAGTTTTCTGTTTGACTGGGACTTTTTAATTGGATAAAATACAAATATTTGATGTACTTTTATTATTTAATAAAATTTATTATATTTATGGTCTTAAGACTTCACTTTTTATGGGAAAGCTGCTCAGGAAGAAATAAATTTCTAGCTTTAGGATTACTTGGCTATTACACCACATTCCCTAGTCCTTAAAGCCTAGTTTTCATACCGTGCACAGTACAGATCACAGCAGGTTTTTTTTCTTTGTAATGAAAAGACAAATCATATTATTGAGCACACTCAGCAGCTCTAGGGCTGTCTGTCTGCAGGAACTTACACGTGTGAACAGACTGCAGTGCACTGGACTATACCTCTGAAGCAATTCTAGGAGCTCCTGTGGATGATGGGTATGGGAATTTGCTCATCACCAATTTTTTTGGTGAACCTCCATTAAATTTTGTCCTCTGCACTATTTGAGGTATGCTAATTACCCATTTGTGCATTTCCAAGACAATTCAAATTGCAGAAATGTCTGTTTCTGGGGAAGGTAAATACACGTAAAAGTACTAACTCTCTTCTGCAGAGATTTCTCCAACTAGGTTGAAAGTACATACACTTAGTTTATGTGATGACTATTGGCATTTGTGTAAGACAGAGGTGCGAGCTGCATTAGAAGAAGTCTTTGGGAATGTTTTCAAGAGCCATTAGTAGTTCGTCCACACTCAGTCTGCCTGCTTCCTTCCAGCTGCCGCAGGGCCCAGCAAACAGCCCGGCTGAAAGCCACCTGCCTCAAGTTCACTGTAGGCAAGCTTTACACTATAGCACCAATTTTAGACCACCAGAGTGAGTGTCTAAAGCCAGCTACTACTCCAGGGTATTCAGTTTTGGAAGACCTACAATCCCATAAGTGGCCTCTCCCCAGTAATGCTGCCAAGAGCACAGTCCATCCTCCGGGAGAGGACTTCAACACTGTTCCCTGCCTTCGGCGCTTTCAAGCCATACTGTAATGTGCTCTGCTTGGGTCTTACCAACTCTGGCCAGTTCAAAACGCTGTTACTGGCTTCTGGGTATAGTCCAAGAGGTTAATACCGAAACCTTAAACAGTTTGGCACTTGAATCCTCAAGTTTGGCAGCCAAACAGCCTCTCGGGTGCTCCACTTTGGAGCACAGGCACAATGTGGATTTGCCCGAGCTTGGCAGAGCCACGGCACGATGCCCACGAGTTCAGCCTACCAAACTTCTTCATAGTTAAAATATGAGTGAGAAGTATAAGAAGCTAAATAAAAAGCCATTTTTAACGCCTTCCTAAGGGTCCAACATAATTTTTAACATTTGTATTAATGTTTGGGTATTAATTGAAGCTACTGTATAAACACAGTTGAATCCTTACCAAGACAGCCAAAGGCTACTTAAATCGTTTGCATCCAAGTACTGTTTTCTTGCACAGTTTGTTGCAAAGCTTGCAGAAAAAAAAGGGAAAGCTTGTGTGATAAAATATGCAATTACAGAGTGAAAGCTCTACATTCTATTCTCTGAATGTTTTACTGTTTTCTAGCTTGTGTTTAAGCTATTTTGCTCACTCTACTAGAATATAAAACCAGCTCGTTAAAAATAGTGCAATAATTATTTATATCATTAAAATCTTGGACAAGTTCTCTCACTTCCTTTCCCCACAAAGCAAGAAAAAAAAAATGCATTTTCATTAGCAATAGGATACAAACTTGTAGCTAAAATTCTAACGTCTGCAAAGCAGTTAAAAAAAAAAAAGGGGAAAAAAGGATATAACTCTTCACTGAATACAGAAATTTGTATTATATTTGCTTTGAATGTTTTTACTTCTCTGTATGTCTGCTTCAGGTTGAAAACAAATATAAAAAGTCATTGTGGCTCAAAACTTATGATGGAAGAAAAAATCATGACATCATCAGTACAATCATTATGGCAAAGAAAAACCTTAGAAGGCTTATCATGGTAACTAAAATCGGAAATTGGAATTCCATAATTTCCCCCTATTTATTTAACTTTCAACTAAATAAAGATATACAAATTGATACCATAGGACCAAAATGAAGTCCCACAAAAAAAACGTTATTCAACAACAGAACTATTCCTTTCACATCTCCAATTAAATCAGTGATGTGGGTTATTTGCAGCTCGTACATCAATAGATTTAAGAATGGAAAATGCACAACTACAGGCTTTAATGTAGTAGAACTGATCCTATCCCCAGTTACTGGCAAATCTTTCGTGGGTAAAGTTCACATTCTGTTCTAATCTGAAGAAAATTATAGGTAAAGATACTTCCAAGTTTCAGTGGTTGGCATGAGAGAAAATTCAGTCTCCACAAAGATCTTCACTTAAATTTATAAACTCAAAATTATGGGATGGCAGTGATCTAGAAGAGGTGAGATAGACTGGCTTTCAGGTTAACCTTACTAGAATTGCAATTTAAAATCTGCTTTTCTTTGCAATGCAGTAATATAAAATGTGTCAGTCCTTATTTACAAAATATTTTCAGAATATATTAACATGTTAATATATTAGACATGCATAGCTGTCTCCAAACCCATGCTAAATCAGACACTGAAGGGGAGGGAAGCACCCAGAGGCCATTGCTTTAGACTGCCTCCCCCTTCCCACTAATTTTCCCAATATGTAACACAATCCCCAATCATACTTCAATCTAAAATACCTACATAATCCCACAGTGCAAGAACATCTTATCTCTTGAATGAACGCTCACTGCAATGTGTGAAAACTTCCTAGGAGGAGATGAAAGGGAGAGGGAAGATGCTAATATAGAAGATACTACTTCTTACATTTGTGCTGTGAGCAAGAACAGGCTCGTAACTCATTTGCAAAAACACCACTAGTTGTTTACGTATCTTTGCAATTTTAAATACCATTTCTCAACCCCTATTTTATGCTGTTGAATAGCACAAATGAATAAATATTAAAATAATAATAATGGCCAGTCTTCGCGAACGAAGATTTGGGGAAAGGTCTTTTTACCTTTCCAGCCTGCGCAATGGATTTTTTAGGTGAGACACAGCCTGCGCTGAACTGAGCCCACCCTTTAATCCTAAGGTTCATCTGCCGGGGCCAAGCAAGCTTGGACAATGGCAGTGAGGTCCTCAGGACGTAGGTTTGTTTAGAGTGACCTTCTCATAGATGGATGGCCTTACAGGGCTAACGGGCTCCATCTGCCCGGGGGACTGGCTGGGATTCGAACCTGGGTCGCAGAGGTGAGAGTCCTGCATGCTAACCACTAGGCCACCAGGGGTCCCAATAAATATTAGACAATTGCTTAATTACACCATGATAACCGCACTATGAATCAGTTCAGATCACCCTCCCAGAGCAGCCGGTGGGTCGGTGCCGCGCAGTCTCACCCCCCCTGCTGACCACGGTCCCTTCAGATGGCTGATCACTCCTATGGCACATGGTACTGGCTGTATTACTACAGATTACTACTCCCTTCTCCAGCTCTGCTTTCCAAGACCCAGCCACTCCTGGGGAAGGAGGGAGGCAGGGAAGCTGCACTGCCAGCAGGGCAGTGCTGCACTGTGCAAATGTAGGTCAGGAGGGAGAGAACATGGTCCCTGCTTTGTACCCACGGCAAGAGCGAAGTCAAAGGCTTTCCAGAGCAGGAGACTGGGGGAGGGCTGTGGAAAACAACTTCTTGCAGCAGGTCAGTTAAAAAGGTGCTTGAATGTCAGGAAACAGAGTGACACTAAAAATGCAGCAGCTGATCAACACCATGAGGATTAAAAACATAGGGCAGGCTCAGCGATAGGGGAAAGCATTACAAAAGTGAGGCCAAATTAGAAAGCGGGATCTGGAATTCTAGTGGTAAGTGTTCACACTTCTCTAATTACAGAGAAAATAAGAATCTATGAGGTAAATCCATTCTTCTAACAAAATTTTTAGTTTGTGGTTGCAGTCCATGTGTTCTTTTATGGCCTGAACCAAATGACAGGATGTGACACAATGGCATGAACAGCAGGTCAGTAACTCCACAAGAAGTATTTTACATATAGGACTGTCAGTGCACAGGCAGACCAAAAGCAAAGCAAACTAGATCACTGGTGCCTAGATTTCCATTTCATTTTCAAAGAATGAGTTCATTTCAGTCTTCATTTGTTCCAGGTTAACTCAAAAGAAATCAAGCCTGGTACAGTATGGCACCTTCCTTTCACAGTTAAAAGACTGCAAAGGAATTTAGCTGAACACGGGATATGGATGAAAACTACCACGTTGCTGTTCTGATATTGCCATGGCAACAGTTACAAGAGCTCTCTTAAGCATTTAAATCTGACAGTTTTCACGATAACCCTAACTGAATGATAGTAATGATGCATTTGGGTTCATGAGCTAACTGCTGTATAACCACAGGGTATGAACTGTTCCCCTCGCTTTTCTCAACACTGTGCTTTTTGGTCAGAACTTTCTGACCGAGACAATAACCTTGAATTACCACTCCAAAAAAAAAAAATAGTCTCTCCAGCACAGGGAGTACTCATGGCTTAAAGCTTTATGTACTCTCCAAGGTTTCCATTTGACTGCTTAAGTTGTGCACAGTCAGTGTACAGGGTGGAGAAGTCAAGACTGCTAAAATCTTTGACGGGATTTTTCTCAAAGGGCTTTCATTCGCCTGGGAAGGCTGGAGAGAAGAAAATGCCTTCTGAAGTGTGGACTGAATTGTTGCTGACCTTCAAGGTATCATTTGCTCAAGAAAAGAGAAGGAGGAAGAAAAAACAGTGGTTTTTTTACAATCTTTATCAGTTTGTAACCAATATACACTTTTTAAAATAACAAAACACTGCAAGCTGCTTTACCTCACTGGAGGCCAAAGTGCATTGAAGAATACACAATGTGCCTTTTAGGACCAGGGCATCAGAACAAGGCATCCTTTCCTTTTAGTCTGTTTAGTTCTGTCTAATATTAATTGGCATTTCAGCTGTTTAATATGAATATTCCATAAACCACTTGCTCTCATCTCCCAGATGCTCCGTGTGGGCATAATGGAGAAGTCTCTTTTTCTTTACCTCATTAAGAAGTGAAGTGTGTGAAACACATTTCTCATCCTAACATTTTAAGGATACCAGCTTTGATACTGTCTTGCAGTATATTCAGCTGAAAAAGATGAAGAAACTGAAAACATTGTGAGATTCTTAAAAATTTCCCAAGATGAAAAAAATTGAGATTAGAAGAAACAGTCATGCTTGCAAGGATCTAAGAGATGAATCTTTTCAACATAAAAAAGTCCTCAGAAAGTAAAGTACTCTCAGTTCTTTGCCTGTTAACACTTGTTAAAGTTTTATATTAAATTAAAAATTAAAAACAACTATGCCATCCTAAAACCACTAAATCCCTCCACTCTTGAAAAACCACAACCTCACCCCACCTTTTCTAGTGGAAAGGCCAAGTGTTCCCATATCTCCAGAAACTCAAATTTTAAAACAAGAAAAACCAACTGCCACAAGAAATCCTTTATAAACAAAATACCAGAGAAGCCACCAAGGAAAACAAAAACCTTGTTCACTCCCTTTTCTAAATATTTAACATATCCTGCATTTAAACAAGCTGAGGTCTAAGCACTACTTTGAAAACAAGAATAACCTCCAGTCTTGTGGGTTTCATTCCAGATTTGTGTGTCACTGTCATCACTTTCAAAAGAAGCATTAATTTAGTACAAAAAAAAACAAAACAAACCAACCATGTCATACTACGAACCTGATTTGCCATAACCTATAGGTTGATGCAAGATGATAAAACAAAAAATGAAACACTGGAAAACACCATCTGTGACTCAGTCAAAAATGCAGTGCTGCTACTTAATGCAAATGGCAGCCTTTTTATAGGCATTCCTCCAAAGTCCACTTCGACATTGATTTTTGTAGCCATAAAAATTCAACTCAATTATCCAGCCTTCTGAATCAAGAGAATAACCAATTTCCCCACTGTATCATCTCTGAATAATTTAGAATATTGGATTTTTATTGACTGTTTTTAAATGTAGAAAAAGGTAACATTTTTATGTCCCAAAAATTTAAAGAAATAAGATAACAATTCAGAGGTACTCTTAACATTACTTAAGACTCTAAAATAAGAGTAAATATCATGTACGTACCTGAGGGGACAACTAAAACATCTGTTCCTCAAAAAGCAAATTACAAAGCTTATGCTGTAGCCACAGTAAGACATACCAAAGGGGGAAAAAAAAAACAAACCACAAAACCAAACCCAACAAACCCACAGAAATCACACAGTTCATAAATAAATATATCTTCAACAGATAAGTATTGTCATTAACACCTCTATTAAATGTCATAAGAACATACTGCCTTTCAAATCCGAGATGATTTTTGAATGCTGATGTAGCAGTTTACTGCTATTATTTCACCAAATTTGAGATGGTTTGACTACTTTGGAAGTTATCCACATTACTTAAATATGCTAATCTTTTCCTTGAATTCTCAAAATGGTAAAAAAGATAATTAGAGAAAGAATTATAGATGATAACCACAATTCTTTTACTTTACAAAAATTAAAATTTATTCAGACTTAAAAGTCATAGTTACTACTTCATACTATCCTGCTGTGAATTATCCCCTTTTTAAAATGCAGGCAAGTTTGCTTGCTATATCCAGCAACAGTATGATTTTCTTTCTAACAAAAATTCAGTTGAGAAATGGATACTGCAAACAACTTAAGATATCCAACTTTCATTAAAGTTAATAAAGGAATGACAGCCTTCTGACAATTATTTGGAGGCTTTAAACCAGAATGAAATGTAATGCTGTCCTATTCATTAAGAAGTGCATTGTCTGGGTCCCTCGACCATTTTAAAAATTGTTTTCCCTTCAACAATTTCCACATTTTCTACTAGTAGAAGTTAAACTGTTTGAATGACTTATTGTCCAAATTTCATGCTAGCAGAGTGGAATGGAAAAACCAAAATTAAGTACACAATTACATTTCTTCCCTACCCATCCTCCTATTCATTAAAAAACTTCACACACGAACACACCTTTACTAACTAATATCTTCTGCACACATTCCATTATCGAGACTTTTTCAGAAACACTACTTTTTTATTTTGCCTCTAAGACTCCTTATGACAACCAGTCAAGTATTAATATTTTACCTCTTCCAATTCTGTAAAAAAAACAAAAAACCTATGAATCTTGATTAAAAATTTTTCATTGTAAAATACTTTACATGGAGTAAAGAGGTATTTCTTATCACAATATTCTCTTGGACTTATGAGGATTAGCATGTTCAGAACTAATATAGTACTTGGATTCATAAGACCTTGATTTACTCATAGAACAGGTAAATCCTAGAATGTTCATGACAAAACTGATGATCATGATCTTCCACATCTTCTCTGGGCAACATGTTCCAGTGCCTCACCACCCTCACAGGAAAGAATTTCTTCCTAACATCTAATCTAAATCTAAATATCCCCTCTTAGTTTAAAACCGTTCCCCCTTGTGTAAAAAGTCACTCACCCTCATTTTTATAAGTGCCTTTTAAGTATTGTAAGGCTGCAGTGAGGTTTCCCTGGAGCCACCTCTTGTCCAGGCTGAACAACCCCAGCTCTCTCAGCCTGTCCTCACAGCAGAGGGGCTCCAGCCCTCTGAGCATCCTCGGGGCCTCCTCTGGACCTGCTCTAACGGGTCCATGTGTCTCCTGTGCTGAGGACCCCAGAGCTGGACACAGTGCTCTGGGCGGGCTCTCACAAGGGCAGAGTAGAAGAGGACAATCCCTCCCTCCCCCTGCTCTGTGGATGCAGCCCAGGATACCAGTGGCTGTCTGGGCTGTGAGCACACACTGCACCTCTGGCTCCTCTGAGCCAACGCTGAGCTCTCACCAGAACCCCCAAGTGCTCCTCTGCAGGGCTGCTTTCTATGAGCTCTTGTCCCAGTCTGTGCTCATGTCTGAGATGTCCTGACCCAGGTGCAGCACTGTGCACTTGGATTTGCTGGACTTTGTTAGGTTCACGTGGGCCTTCCCACTCCTCAGCACACCCAGATGTACCATGCAAGATGCTGGGCAATTTCCATTTTTTTTTTCTGTGACACTTCCAGACTCTCAGGCAAAAATAGCTTTACATATTTGCTGAACATATTTTACACTGCCTTTGTCAGTTACTTGAAGTGAAAAATGATGACAATGAGATGTGTTGCCATAGAAAAAAAAAGGCTGCCTCCCACCACAGCCAACTAAACCATTGGGCATTTCATTTGTTTCAGTGGCCAATACAGACAAGAATGTGTTTGTCCCTTGCTTTTGGGAGGTCAACAAAAATGGAATTATTTTTCTGTTAATAAAGCTTTCTTTCCTTGCTGTCCTATTTCCCTTTTGTAACTACCTGTTCACAGATAAAATTTTTCTCAAGTTATCAAAAAGATAATGTTGTAATCCACTAGAAGTCTCTGCAAAATGCAGTACAAAAAACTAAGCATTTTTCTAAACAAACCCTGTAACAATCTCCCTCCTCACCCAAAAACCTCAAAAACACATTAAACATTGACTATCACAGAAATTTTTAACTAGAATTGTTTCAAACAAGTGAACACTAACTCACTAAACATCACCTTTTTAAGATTCCTTTCAGAAGAGATGACAAACCTGCCTGCTTCTAAAGAATTCCCCTCTCACTGAATTTTCTATAAAATATTTTCAAAACTGACTGACAAGCTTTAGTCTTTTAGATATCACAAGAAATGGTGAAGACCAACTCTTTGCTTAACAGGGGCGTCAGATATAAGATGAAATCAAATTGACTTGTTTCAATGGTTTCCCAAAGTACCAAGGCAGATTTTTAAAATTCCAAGAAGTATAAATAAATGTTGATTAGGACCTGTTATTACCAATATTCCTTCCCTAAACAGTTGATAAAATTTAGCCAAGAATTCACAGAAATATTACCTGAGCTTCCCCATTTACACAACAATGTAAGGAGAGAACACAGAAATTCACCTACACAGATTCAACTATAGGGACTATTATCATCCTCCACATATACAGTATGGGAGTAGAAAATATCAGTACTTTACTGTGCTGCTGCTAGCTACATTAAATGAAAAATATTTTTTAAACCCAGCAAAAATAATTTAGAATAATGGGCAGTAATTACAAACTTTTAAAATGGAGGCACTTCTGTAAATGTTAATATATCTCTGTCTATTAAACAGAGAGATAAAAGATGCAAAACCCACAAAATTCATACTTTGGAGAAAATATATAGGCAGGACAAGCATTTGTAAGAGAAAATATTCTGCCCTAAGCAGATTAAGTAAATGAGAGGACAAATTTTAAGTGGTAGGCTTCAATTCATCAGTTTAAGTACTGAAAATTAGTGGTTTTCCTTGTGTAATGACAATTGAAGTAAAGTGTGAAAGCATTGACTATGCCCTAAAATAAACACTCTCTCTGTTAAGCAACCACAGCAATTTAATTCCTTTCTCAACTTAAACACCCCAAACATCCTACATAAAACTGAAAGCAAAACCGATTACCCCTGGGTTTGCCAACCAAATAAAACCACAAGTTAAAAAGACCTCTACAATTTTTAACTTTTTTTTTTCTTTTTTTAATACACACAGAACAAGTGCATTTAAAAGGTATTGAATTTACTGCTGAATATACACGCAATCCAGATGATCTTCAACTGTGCATTCTGAAAAACACGCAGTCTTTAGATGCTAGTTAATAAATATCACTGTGGCTCTGTATAATCTAGCCATTACTACCTGGAGTGAAGAGCAGGAGTTTCATTTTATTTGTGGCTCTGGTGCAGATCAAATCTATAATCTATATCAAATCTATAATCCTATGCAAGCCAGCGGTGAACTACACACAGCACTAAGAAATGGGACCTCAGCAACAAGAGAAGCAGGAATCACATCTGACAGTGTGGAGAGGCTGCTCCCAAACTTAACGGGCTAACAATGACCCAAAGGGTTATCAAGATTCAAGTAAAGGTGAGAAGTCAAAGCATATTAATTTAAATGCATTGAATTCCCACATGAATTTTCCAATGCAGGAGTAAATTGGCCTTCACTCACTGTAAACCAAGGAAATTAAACTACATACAGCTCACCAAAGTAATTTTATTCCTAAAGACATCACCAGCCAATGGCAATTTAATGCAGTGTAACTTATGAATGTTGATGTTGTACACTTTGGTAATTTGCTTTAATTTGCTTGAGTGCCTTGATCTAGATATAGCCTTAAGGAAAACTTGTATATTGCCATATTAGATTGCATCATCCATTGTATTAAGGAGAAAAGGTTATTTGTGAATGGCAGCACTGTGAAGCACTTGCTTTAAATGGAAAATGTAGACAATTATCAAAGACTCTTAACTCCCTAATGACTCCTAGCCCCACTCAGGTGGCAACAGCGTCACCTTGGAAAGACCTGAGGTGTTTAATTACAAATGAAAAATAAATTAAGATTTTAACCCTTTAAAATAAATCCTGTTTTGGAGAGCTCAGCAGCTACGAGAGAGCTGTGAGCAAGTTCCACAAGATCCTCGAGTCCTGAAGAGCATTGACTGACAGACTCAAAGGCTACCAGGAAGAACAAAGGTTGTGTTTAAGACATGAGGGCTTTTCTCCCCCCACAATCATACACAGTTACTGTTCTCTGATTAACATTGTGTGAGCACAAAGGCATTTCCAGAAATCCACTTATTTTTCATAAAATCCCTAAACAAGATTGGCATCCGGGAAGATCTGCTGCTGAGAAAGGCAGCACTTGTGAACTTCAACTATTACAGAGCTCCCAGGTCAGCCCCAGGCTGGAGGCTACGACAGCTGGGTGACAGGCTGTGAGGGTTAAAAAGCAGCGTATTCCAGAAGGAGAATGCCTGTGGATTCTGCTAGAAAGCACACAGGGTCCACCACGGGTTTCTCCTACAGCAGCTTGGCAATAAGGAGTAAGCAAGACTGCAGCCAGGGCTTTATCAACAGAGCAGAGAAATATTAAAATATTAAGCAAAAGAATTGAAAACTAACTGAACCACAGTGTAGATAACTATATACCTTTATACATGGAAAAGTTCAGAGTGAAAAACAAAGAACTGAAAGCAAAATCAAATTCACAGTAACACTTAAATTTACACTGAAGTATAACAGATTCACTACAAGATTGTTAAAATTAATGAACTATTAATAAATAAACCCAGACTACATCTTTTTTTCCCCCATCAGGATAATGTCAAACAGCACAGCAAACATATTACAGAAAGGTATAAATGCCTTTCTGCCAATTTAACTAGAAGCAAAACACTCCCCCCCCAACCATTATCTTCAGACTTGCCAGAGAACCTCATGCTACTTCCCTGACCCTTGAGAAAATAAAACATCTGCCCACCCCATCAGCTTTTAATCTTCTTATGGACAGAATTAATTTAGCTTCCTTTTGGGCAATGTGGTAGGAGAGGAAACAGGCCAAGCCTGCTTGAGCCAAAGTCAGTCTTTTGTTTAAAGAACTAAACAAAAAAAGGAGGAAGCCCAAAAAAATCATAGCATACTTCTCAAAGCTGTGAACACTCTTTAGTTATGCTACATTTATGAAGTATCAATATATTTCTATGTATTTTAGCATGGTTTATAGATGACTTCATTAAAGAAACACTACTTTACTGAACATAAGCAGAAACTCCCTGAAGCAAGCCAAACATTAAATGTCAGGTTTATCAATCACTTTCATTCCACTTATGAGAGGCATCAGAAAAAGTTACATTATTTCCTTAAAGGTATGATTCTTATTCATAACTGAGAACTTTCACAAATATTAGTATACTTGTAACTGGTATTTAAATTTAATCCATTCTGGATCTTAACCCGGAGGATGCTGAGTACTTATTACCTTTTATATTCTATTCCTCTCAGCACCATGTAAAGGAGTAATAAAATAATAGTTGAAAATATTTTCTGTGTATTGCAAATTTCCATCTATAAAACGTTCCCTGCATATGGATTATTGTTATGGTACTCGTTCTTTAAAATTATCTAATACCCACATTCGTATCTGAAAGGATTACAATTCACAGTGTTTAGTATTACAAGCCAACTACAGGCAGCTTTCCAGAGAAGAAAATAAAAGGACATTAAGAGTCTTGCTGAGAACTGCCAGGGGAAGGAATGTAAGAGACATATTGAATCTGTGTTTTTGTTGTACAGTACAATAACATGCATATGCAAGTTACCCTTATTAAATATTTAGCTCACCTTGGGTGAGCAAACTGCCTGATTAGGCAATTCTTTCATTATTCTGAATGGGAATTGTAACAAACAAGTAAACACCATTTTCAAAAGATTTCAAATATGAACAAGGAAGTTGATTTACATGTTAAAACTCAACCTACAGAATTTGAACTGACTATAAACCTACCCTTTAAAACCAGATGTAGCATTATACCAGGTAGTTCAGAGTCCCTTTAGACTTTAATTTCTAAGATAGCATTATGATCCCTTTAGTTTTCTAATATGTATTTTATTACTTTAATCAGCATTTCACCTGCTGTTCATGTCCACATATTTTTAGAAGCTTTTTCCTGACATTATTTCCCAGACTTAATTAGACATATGAAATCTACTATAAAAATCATTGGTTTGTTACAGTTCATGATGTCGCCCAAAACCAGAATGGATTTTACAGACCAATATGACATAGCTGCATATATTGTGTACATTATAATATATTGTATATATTATTACCTCCAAAATATTTGGCTTAAGGCATTATAAAGCCCTCTCCATCCACAAGTCTTTTGTTTTACTTAGTAATCATGATGAAACACAATTAGGCAGGTTATCTGCTTTGATGACAACTGTATTCCATTTTCATTTCAGTCATTCTGAAATCTGTTTGCCTGATTTACATCAACTGTTCCAAAGATAAGCAGGAAGTAGGGCTGGTAAGCAGTGCTGCATGATGCACCCTCAAGTCTCCATATTCCAAAGGAAAAGGAGAGTGGTTTTCCCACCCACCTGCCAGGAAACAGCTTTGTTAGCAGTCTACTTCAGCAGCATTTCCTCTCTTCTGCCACACTATGTTATGAAACTACTTTCCAATTTCAATAAAACCTGCAGAAAAGTTATTGCCTTTGTCAAATTTTTATGAAAATTGCTGGCCAGGGAAATTAAAGCCTCAAATTACTGCTCCCAGGGAGTGAAAGGCAGGCAGTGCTTTTTCTTTGTCTCCTCACAATGGCAGCACCAAGCCACCCAAAAGCAAACATCTAAAATTTATCAGCTGCACTTCTTTCCACGTCAAGGGAGGGTATGAGGAGATACCCACCTCACTTCATGGAAGAGAGGTTTAGGTGATTAAAGAGACAAAATACAATATTTATAGTCCCTATGAAGAAAAACCCAGAGTTTAAAAAAAATATTCTAAATTAAAAGTACTATGAATTTACAGCAACTAGGCTGACAGTTAACTACCAGAAATCTTATCACATCACTGCATCACTTTGCTTAGTCACACAAAGTTTTGCTTTGCACTTTAACTGAATTTTAAAAGCATATCTATTGCTTATGCACAAAATCTACTCATATACCTTTATGGAGAGCCAAAAAAGGAAGATATTTTAATTCCAAAAATACATCCAAAGTCTGCTAAAGCAGCAAAGAGTTTGACTTGCTAAACCTTAATGTGCCAAATGCAATATTCGTGTTGTATGAATTCTAACCAACAGTTTTATAGGCCAGCTAATCAAATTATGTATTTGTAAAAAATACAGTTGTTCTCAAAGTTATTTATAAATTTCTTTCAATTTACCAACTGCTTTAGATAAATTTCTTTCAATTTACCAACTGCTTTAGATAAATTTGACATTTTAAGTACATTGGACAAACCTTCATTATTTAAAATAGTTAAGTACTGAAGATGCAAAAATCCAAGATTAGCTTTTTACATTTTATAAGAACACAAGAATGTTTGTATCTCAAAGAAATTTACATTCACACTATGCATTTATTGACTCACGAAGATAAGAAACCAGATTTATTTTTAACAGATCGCTCTCTTCAGTGATAAGTCTCAAGTCCTATATGTATGAGGTTTGTGTTACTTCGAAAAATCCCAAACCAAAAATCTCCAGAAAATCCCACAAGGTTTTTGGGAATGAAGAGGGTGAATGGAAATTAAAAGAGACAATACATCACTGAATGCCTACCTACGTGCACTTTCATATATACACAGGTCTCCCCTTAACTCAGCTGAATGTGTCTTTAAGAGAGTTTTAGATGAAAAAAGCCCAAAGAACCACCCTTCCAGCAGCAGCAATGCAAGGAGTTTCTGCAATAGCATATTGCTCAGGGAAAACATAAATATAGCCCCAGATGGCAGCTCAGCAGATCACAATCCCAGGTATATTCCGGAAGGTCTGATCAGTGCTGCCTAAATGCCAGCTGAGTGAGCCAGAACTAACGCAGAGTTCATTATATAGTCTTTACAGTCATTTACCTAACCAGAAAGCCTTTGCTGAAACAGACTGTTATCTAGGACCACCAGTAGCAGACCTGAATAAACCAGGACTTTGCCTACAGATTTTCCTAGCAAAGATAAATAAAACACAGTTAAACATCCTGAAAGTGAGGGTGATGATTCCAGAGCAACAGTATGTGGCTGCGTAAAAGACACAGGCAGATTAACACCTGGATTTAGATGGAACAATAAAATCACAAAGTTGGAGGCCAAAATATAGTCAGCCTTAATCAATTAGCTTCTTAAACGGTGCAAAAAGGAACTGCTAAAAAAAGCTTTAAAATATGTCCTATTTTGCTATTCTAACTGGCCCTTCCCATTAGTAACATTGCACTACATGAAAACAGTGCTGAATGACATCACCTAAAATCTGTCCCCCAAAAGACTAAGAACCAGGGTTCTTACCTTAGCATTTCATTAACATTTGCCTCCAAAGATCCGGCTCAGTTCTGAGCTCTGAAGGTTTAATGTGCTTTGAAAATACTGGCTGTACCTTACATATTCTGATGTAAGAACTAAAGAACACCTGCCCATAACACACTTGTAATAACTGTACACCTGTGAAGACAGTCTGCCACACTGAGACACCCTCTGCTTGGATTCACACACTACCAGTCACATACTGAAAGAGTTCAATCAAAGGAAAAATCCCAACAAAACAACAAAACAAACCCACAACTGCAAGAAGGAAAGGAATGGAGGAGGACCTTTAAAATAGCAACACCAGAACAAAGTCCACAAATTGAAACAACAGTCCTTAAGTATGTCCAAAGAGGGCAACAATAAGGACAACGCACAGAACTTGTAAAAATAATTTAAAACTTCATAAAGGAGAGTTTGCTCTGGCTTAACTAAGTAGTAGTAGATAGCATGAGTGAGATGTACTGGGATTTGAGGCATGTTCCTATGGTTCCAATCAAGCTATCCTACTTTCCAAGCTCAGAAGATGGTATGACCATGATGCTGAGTTACATATATGCAAGTACTTCAAGCAGGAAACTTGTTTCCACAAATAATGAATTCTACCTTACTTTATTAAGAGCAAACAAGCAAGTAGTAAAGCATTACATGGCCTAATGACAATGGCATAATATGAAAAACTGAACAGAGAAGGAATTCTTGACTCAGTCATCTCAGATTAGTTACATAAATTACTCAGACGATCATTCAATACTTGAATTGTAACTTTGATTTAGTGACTGCACCATGAATTGCCAAGTGTTAGAAACCTTCAGAACTTTGCTAAAACTTACTCAAAGACAAGGGGATGGCTACCCCTGTGGGAAAACTTGTAAGGAGAAGAAGGGATGTTAAAGTGAACAGTTTTCTGATTCCCCATCTGACACATGCTCATTTCTACTGGGTCTGCAACACCCTTATGCCGCCTTCAATAGCTGTGAATAAATTCCAACCCCACATAACAGCTGAGTTGTTCATTCCCCAGTAGAAGAAATTTGATGACAAACTGTCAGGTGAAGATGCAGCTGTTATATATTCATTAGCTGTTTGGAGATAACTTATGGGGGGAAATATGTGAATATCATTATTTAATACTTGTGCAACACACAATGTTTGATTGTTCAGAACAATTAGGACAAAGTATAAAAATCTGTCACTCAGGCTCAGTTGGTATTCCTGAGCAACACCCTACAAAACTTCCATGCATAGATATCACACACAAATCTAAAGATGCAAGAAACACAAATGAATCTAAGCAGAATCCTATACAAGATTCAAGTATAAAGTGGACATCCAATTCAAAGAGCACAAATGAAGTTTCCCAGGCAGTTTTATTTTGGCTCATGTTTCCAAATGAGAGTGACTCCTCCAACATTCATAAAGGATCCAAGTCCTAGTGCACAGTGTACATGGCAGATGAGTTTGTCAAGGGATACTCCCAGGGCTAGCAAATACATTCATGTCATTCAGCTTTAGATCAAGACAGGTCTAGCAAGTCATCTTACAACTCATATGGAAAAGCTTTCAAGCTTTTGTAAGTAAAGCTTCCTGGATGTCTAAAGCCACTCAAGGACCTAACAGACATTCCACAGGCACACTTAGCACGCCGACACAATCGAGTTCCACACACAGCAGTGACTCCGGACGTGTTCATTCAGGAACAAAGCCACGGGGCTCCAGGTCTTGCTCCCTCTTTTGTTCAGTTGTGTACGGGGCAACACAGCAATGTTTAACTTTCAGAGGCATAACTGGTTATACAATATTCCCTTCTTTTCTTGAATTTGCAGTTCTTAGTCTCAAAATAAAAGAGAACCTATTATGAGGAACAAAACAGGCAGTTCTATTGTATAATGCAGCATAACAGCAAGATGTCTTGGCGCAGATGTACACGATTTACAACCAGAAAGAAAACGAGTGCACACCATTGTTCAACCTAACACATTTTCTTGAAAGCAGCATTTGTATGTGATTTTCCTTGGTCTCTGTCAGCCTGACTATTTACACTAAAACTCTTTAAAGGAAAGTAATTTAATATTTGAAACATGACTGAGGCAATGAAATGCCAACCACTGAAATTGTTGTGTGAGCCTTAAATATAAAATACAGTAATAGTCCTTAGGAAACTTGGTTGCATTTCATCCACTCTCATTAGAGTAATACAGACATAGAAAACCCTCTTGTCTGTTACCCAAGAGCAGCATAAGGTTGCTGGTAGACTGTTCTGGAGAAGCATCCATTTCTCCAGCTCAAAGATTTTTTGAGTTCCTGGTCATGTCCTAGCCCTTAACCCTCACGGACCAAGAACCTCACGGGTATGTCCAAATTACAGTTACAGATAAGTATATTTAACGTGGAAAAAAATTTACAAATCCAATGAAAACAAGTCTCTACCTCCAGCATCATCTAGGAAAACTCTTCTAAAAAATATGCCCTCCATGCAAATCTATTTAACAGCTTTCTTCACCTCCTCTTGATGGTTAATAACTGAATAGGATGCCCACAGAGACTTCTGCTCAGCCCGCGGAGAGAAGCGGGGGCTGTTGTTACACTCACATTGAGAATAATGACCAGCTTATGCACAGGCTGCATGAAAATTACGCTCCACTTCAGAGCCTGTTTCAAACACTTTCAAAGAGTGCATTGTTCTGTTGACTCCTCCCTCAATACCACTTTCCTCAAACATTTTAATGAGACTAGGACATGACACAGAAAACTGGTAACATGTGGATAAGTAGGTATCTCTCCCCTATCTCTAATATTTAACATGCATTAAATTTTTATTTGTGTTTTAAAGATAAGGGCCATTTATCTGAACATTGAGAGACGACGTGCAATTCCACCATGTGCTTCTGAAAGGTCATTTCAATTTTTGACTCTGAATCACAACCTTAATTCCTCACAATCACTTATGGAGATCTTGTGGATTTACCAACTCACACAGAAGCATATCAATTATCTTAAGTCTTTCATATAAATTACATGCATCCACCATGTTGATTGCTTCTGCCCCCACATGCTTCCTCTCCAAGGACCCAGTCCGTGAAGTGCCAGAAACTTAGCAATTCCGTTCATTGTACTACACACTATTTCTTTGAAAATACAGAGGTTAAACAATCTCTCAGTTAAAAAAATAAATAAAATTACAGAGGTTATACCAACTCAAAAGATTTTGAGTGCAACAACAGCACAATCCTTAGATTAATTAATGCCCAAAATCTGATACTGACCACAAACTGCTGAAAAACACTGTTGACCTTAGAGGTGCTGAATCAGTCTTCAATTCTCAAAATGAGCCTGCTTGTACTGTGGCTTACATAGGGACTCCCTTTTTATTAGTTGTTTTCTGTTGGGACTAGGAAATGTATTTAATTATTGACAATCTCATATGTTTACTCAGGGTACTTTTACCTAGAGATTGTAGTAAAGCCTGTCAGTGTACACTGGAAAAGGGATGTTACTTCTGTCAGTTTTCAGGAAGAACATTATCACTGAACTCAGAAGCACTGAAAACTTACATAGAACTTCCTACCAGAGATAAAACTTACTAAGTTTGGATACACCCCAGACATTTGCCTTTGAGTTTGCTGCAAGTGAAGTCCCTTAATGAAACCATCCCTAACTATACTGATCAATGAGGTGTAACCCCAAACTCTCTGGGAAGGCTGTCAGCTCAATACCTGCAAGAGATGTTGTATCCACCTGTTTAGTAAAAGAAAGAAAATACCAACAGTAGTTCTGGCTGCCTATGAGTGCAGATGATCAATGACAGATTCCATTACTAGCAGCAAAACCAAAAGATAAAAGAAGTTTCTGAGCTTAAGCAGTCCTGAATGCTAAAAGAAAGCAGAAGTTTAAAAGAGGAGAGCTTTCCAGCAATTAGGAAAAACAACAAAATCATTTCTACAAGGGCCTGCTGCAGTGCTGTGCAGATCTGGTTCACTTGCACACAAGTTTACAGCCTCCCTGAATCACAGCTCATGACCACTCGGGGCTCTCAGAACTCAGAGGAAATCACCCCAACAACTCCACAGGCTATCATGCTATTACTTTTTTCATACTCAAGTCATGAAAACTTGAGTAAAACCAGCATCACCATCACTATTATTGCAATGGATAAACAAATTCCATTTGCAAGTGCACACAGTCAAGACAGAGCATGCCTTCAGCTTGGAAGAGGATGCAGTTTAGTACCCACATATAACAGCCAGCTTTATCAGACACTTGTGGAAAAAGCAACTTCTCCCTCTCCTGACACAGGTGCAGATAACTAGATTTCCTGCTATACAGGGGATTATGCTTGGAAGTGAAGGCTGCAGACAGACTTCTAGGTTTCCAAAAGTCATGCTGCACAATTCGCAACGTGAACCTCTGGGTAAATTGATAGCAGCAAGAGCTACCACCACTAAGTCACTTGTTTCCAAAGCATCATCAAGCCAGGCAAATAGAAAGTGCCACAGGTATTTAAAAAAAAAAAAATCTTTCTGAGGAAGATGCCCTGTTATAAACAATTCCAGGTCCAGAATAATGAAATCATGCCTTCATAATAAAAATTCAATAAATAAGTCCGTTCTTCCTACGAGAAAGTAAGTCTGCCAATTAAGCAAAAACCCTGTTACAGAGAAGAACTGCCAGCAGCACAAGTTATTTTAGCTGACATTACTTCAGAAAAAGCCCACCATTCACCATCTGTTCTGGCACAAATTCTGAATGCTAAGAAAGTTTCCAACATCACTGATGAAAAGAAAGCAGTCAAGATGAAGAAGTTTTTGTTTTGCTGTTAAAAAGAACAAGCATCTAGGACAACTCACATTGCAGGAAGAACAAACACAAAACAGAAGTTTAGCACATTTCATAAAAATCATTATGGAGAATTCCAATAAGGCAGAGTGCAAGTGGAAGACATGTATGGAATATAACAGGAAACAAATAAAGGTTCTTTCAAATTTTACATGAGAAGCAGGTGGGCAACTCCAAACTTGGGTCACTTTAGCTCAGGTTATAGGCATAATTTTTAAGGCAATGTGACTGCTCTCCAGAAATACAATGGAAGCAAGCACCATAGAAGAAACAGAGGAGCTACCTACATCAAAGAAAACAATGGCTTAAAAAATGAACCTTTGAAATTTCACCATTCCTCCGGAAATCAGAGGGCTAAAGTTTAAATACAGACTCTAACCAAGAGCTACCTAATGTTTCAATTCCTTTGGAAAGTTTGATGAGTTCATACAAGGATTATACCAATACTATGAGACAGCAGATGACATCTTATAGGCAGAATGAATTCCAGTGTTATCCTTCATATTCCTATAATTTAGCCAATGAGTATAATGTACTTTTCCATTAAACACCTAGGGGAAGAAATTACTTTCCCATTTCCTCCCTAGTTTGTCTAACATAAAAAAATATGTATAAACCACAAAAAAAAACCCTGAGTAAAAGCAAAATACGAAGCTTGTTATCTGGCAGGAGATTAACTATTCTACATAAAAATGCAATCTCAGATTATGGGTTAGAACTATGTGGTCCATTACTATGACAAAGTTTGGACAAAAACAGATGAACATAATTAACAGATTTATTTCTCCTCTATCTGAAACACAGAACGAGTATGTCACTGCAATTTATGAATGAGCTAAACATTAAGGGTACCTTTTTAACAGTCTGTAAAATAAGGCTCCATAAATCCCTTACAACTCCTTTCTTAAACAAAAGCTTAATGACAGATGGAGTTTTAATATTTCTCCTGACACCAGATGATGTCTTTTGTGCAATCATGCAATACCTCCTAAACAGTTATTTCAAAAAATTCCAGTTTATGTTAAAAAAAGGTTTACTTGTTATTTAATATCCATTTTATTTTCTTTCTAAATGAAGAAACCAACAAGGACAGCTTAATAACAACCTCAAAACTCTAGGTAGTAGACTCAATACATGAGGTAGTATTCCTAGAACAAAAAACCTTTACTTTCTATGACCTTAAAAAAACCCATATAATTTTTAGAGTCACTGTGCATCCCTTCACTTTTACAGATTTTACACAGATAAACTTAAAACATTTCTATTATACTATAATCTTGCTTTTTTCTTCTTTCTTTCTTTTTCCTCCCCACAGGACAACTTAAACAGAATCTACTTAACAAGCCATTTCAAGTCACTACCACTTGAAACAGGTATCTTATACCACAGAAATCTGGGTTCAGTGTAACAGCACTGTTTGATACCTCATAAAGCAGCCCAAAATTCATGCAAAGTTCAAGAACAAATCTTCAGACACAACAGGTTAATAGGTTATATTTTTTCTTCACCCAATCAATTTCTGAATTCATTTAGAAAGAACCCTGTTTATAACTAAGTAGATTCCTTCCTTAGATATTCCCTTCCTTTTTTTTTTTAAGTATGCCAAGTCTAGAGGAAGTTGGGAATGAAAGATCTGGGAAAGAACTTTTATCCAACAAGAAAAAACTCTGAATGTTTTTAAGAAATTTACACACAAGATACTATTTGATGTTCAAATTAGGAGTGCAAACTAGAAGTGGTGCATGGATTTAGGAGAGTGTTTAGTGCTGTCTATTCATCAGATTTATGTAGGTATGCAGATGGCAAAAACCTTAATGAGGGCACTACATCAGTTTTGTAGCATCTGTCCTACTTACCAGCAGATCAAAACAGGATTTATTTGAGAGCATTCAACTCACTTCCACAAAAGCAGACAAATACTGGCCAAAAAAAGGGGGAATCTGAGGGTCTCTTTCTCATCTGGGTCTGCTGCAATTCCCACCGACAGCATTGTACAGTCATACAAAAGAAATCCATCTCACTAGACTAGAAAGCTTCAACAGTAATGCCAAGGTCAAATTCTTCCACCACCAAACAAATTTATTTTATTAAATACCGAGTAGGAAACAGAGTAATGCTCCAAAACCTAGTTCTATTACTTCAGTTTTGTGAGTGTAGTTTTATCACTTATGATTATGAACTATGTCCTTCCCAGACACACCTAAGGTGAGCAAAACTCTGGGTATGTCAAGTAGAGCAGAAAAAGGCTGCACCTCCACAAGAAGAACCTGTCAGCAAAGCCATCCCAGCACACCTTTTACTGCAAACAAATCCATAAGTCCTCTAAAACATGCAGATCACACAAAACATTTTATCTTTTCATGGAGAATAACTTGCACCAATTCTGTTACTCAACCTTAGTGACCTTCCAGAGCCTAGGCCAGGCTGACAAGATATCTGTATCTCTAAACATATATCTATAGGTACACTATCACTTTATAAAACATATTTAAGTACAGACTTGCAGCTTACCGTTACAGACTTCAGAGTCATTCCGTGGTAGGTGCCCATAGTGTCAATCTTGAAGCCTTCCGTTTCTGCAAAGGGAAAAAAGTCTTCTGTAAATCATTGTGAACACAGGAGTGTCATGTCTAAATGGACAACACTGGAAATACCTTTGAAATTAGTTTTTCAAAGAAAGCATCTTGCTGTTGGTAGTGGTTTAGGTTCTGATCACAATACAAAACCTTTAAGAAATAACCTCATTAAGAGATATGCTTTCTTTAGGCAGAGATCCATTTGGTATTTCTGCTTTTTGTAACCAGAATAAGCTTTTCCTGCTGCACAGAATAATTTAAACCACTTCAGGGAAAGGATATAGACTTAAATCTTTGTGAGAATGTTACAACTTGCATGCGGTCATATGATACCGAGGATAGAATCTGCATAAATTCACTCTACCAGACTAAAGGTTATTAAAAAGGTTCTTTGTTTGGTGGGAGTTTTTTGTGTTTGTTTTGGGGTTTTTTTAAGGAGTTTTAATTAGATTGAATTTTTGCTAAGTGCCAGAAGCCTGCAAGTGCTCAGTGACTAAACCTGCTGCCACTAGCCTGTTTGCTTTTGAATACTCCTTCTCCGGCCCCCTATTCTCAGCACTCTAAGATCCAAGTATAAACTCCTGAATACTGCCACCAGAATTTGCAAGAAAACCTCTTCCCTTTTGTAAATTCCCTAGCCTCATGCATCTACTGCCAACTGATCCCATCAACCAACCACCCAATTAATTCCTTCTTAAAATGGCATGATAATCACTGATCAAACCATGGTAAGCAAGCATTTGTCTATACCTAAGCAACTTTTGGGCTATTTCAACTAGACTTGGGTAAAAGGTACTGTGCAGAAACAGCTATTTGGAACTGGTACATTTTTGTTATAAAACCTTCATAAAATGTATCAGCACAAAAATATAATAGACAAAAAAATAACGAAGAATCAAAGCAATGCTTCTATCTGAACCTACAAAAAGTCCAAGAAAAATATCTGATTTTCAAAACTGTTAGAGCTTCTTGCTCTCATCATGAGTAAATTAACTTGAATTGAAACCCAGGCAACCTTGAAAACAACGCAGATGCTCTGGAAAGAATCTGTGGTTGCTCATCCTTTCTTCCTTAGATGAGGAAGATTATCAAGACACTAGTAGGAAATGAGGCAGAAAAGATTCCCAGATTTAATAACTCTCCAGTGCCTAGAAAAAGACACTTAAGAGTTGAAAACTGATCATACCCCTATCACCACAGGGATAGTCATCTACTTTCTGAATATTGGTTTGGGTTTTACCTTTTCCACTCATTCCCTCAATTGTGCTACCAGACCTGCCACCAACTACTAGGTGGAGATGCCAGTGTTAGTGACAGTGTTTTGTTTTATACAGTCACCTCAGCTCCAGCCCTGCTTCATCTTCCCCTTCTGCCAGATTTAACATTTCTGAACTACACAGTGTTGATTCTGAGACACTAAAAATGCAGGTACAGCCACACAAAAATCCAGCCTTTCCTACTAAAAAAAAAAGGGAAAAAAAAGAAGAAAAAAAGCAGCCTAGCCTCCCTATATAAATTGATACTGCCTTACCACCTTTCCCCTCAACCTCAGGCTGTAACTATGCATTGAGTCCTAACTCAGAGGTCACACAGCTGAACTTGAGCTAAAGATGGTCAGATGCAACTGCACTAACACTTCCATGGGTAACAGTGTTTAGCAGTTTTCTCTTTGACTATATGGGTCACCGTTTCTGGGCAAGGAGCATATTAATATTTCAGGTGATGCCTGCAACCTTGTAGAACACTTGGTAGAGCTCCCTAGGTTTAAAAACTGCTTTTGCTGACCCGGAGTGACATAAATCAGAGGTGTATCATGTGGGCTGACAGTTGTTTCTGAATTTCAGAAGGTCACCAACAGAGGAACCTTTCTGCTTTCCAGACTGACCTATTGTGGGTTCCTCGTGCCTGTGACATGCAGAATTTCCAACTATTTCAGTGAGATGTTCTTTCCAAAGAATACAGACAACCGTTAACAAGGCCAGCACAGCAGCATCCCCATTGTGCCTGGCCTGCCATGGCTTCTTTCCTCTCAGCACAAATCCTGGCTCTATAATTATTTCTACATGTTTGTTCCCTGTCTCCATCAGCATTGCAAAGGGAATAAAGGCCACAGAGCCAGCAACACAGTTAGAAAGAAAATCAAAGGGGAGAGAGGCACCTGGCAGAGAACAAGCCTCTGCTCCATTGCCACTGGTTTCATCTTTTGCAAAAATCTTTCCAAGTCTCTCATAAAATCTGTCCTAGTTTATTTAATGAGCCACAAGAGCCACAAACCACAGCTCTGGATCTCACCAGCTTCCTGCTCCTGGCCTTGTGCTGATCCTTCCTCCTAGGAGGAGAAGTAAACAGCTAGGATGAAGAGGCCCGAATGTTTCCAGCATCTACACAGGGCCTCCAGTGCTATTTAGCAGCTACTCAGGTAGTAAATAAAATAGTTCTGACCATTTGCAAATAATGGCATAGTAGTTTTCCTTATTAATGCAAATCTAAGAGATGTTAAATGCTCAAAGCAGAATGTAGGTACCCACTTAACATTCCTGCAGCTACTGCAGTCACTACCAGACCTACTGCAGAGCTCAGGGTCTGCTCTCTGCAGTAGGGTGGGACCAGTAGAAAAAGCCGCCTCCCAAACTGCCACTAACTCTCAAATGTTCTGCCTCTAATTATCAAGCAACTGGCAAATGAGAGTTAAGCATTGCCAGCTTCCAGGTAGCCACAGCAGCCCTCCCTGAAGTGGCAGCAGCACAGACACTTTTCTCAGAACGGAGCTTTTATGACCCGATCCTCTCACATACACATTGTGATATTCTGTCAGCCACTCACTTCTCTTACACAAATAAACACTGCTACAAGTGACAGCCCTGCCACTTGCACTTTTGTGCCATTTTGTAGAGTCTCAGCAGTTTGTACACTTGGCCACAACCAGCAGCACCTTCAGCTCCACTCACTGTGCACACTGTGCAAATCAGGAAACAAATGCTTCCAACTCAGGGACTCCACAGCCACAGCTTCATTTCCACTTCAAAAATTGCTAAAGGTGTTAGCTAGGTTAATGTTGTAAAAGATATTCAAGAACCAAGCTAGAAAGCAGAGAGGCACTTCTTCCAGAGCATTCTCCAAGGACAGTGGCTGACCCTGATGCAGCTGCTCAAAGGTAGAGCTGGGATACAAGAGGAACCACAGGCCACAGCAGAGGGGAGCAGAATAGAGAGTGACCTGGAGCACCAGGGGATGTGACCCAGCATACATCAGCATAAATGATCTACCATAACCTCTGACTAAGAACACAAAAGCAATACTTCTCCTCCTCTCCCTCCCAAACCAGCTCCAACCTGTGCTGCTGAGTCATGCACCAGCACTGAGATGAAATGTTCGTGCTTGGCCAAGAATTAGCTTGTAACTCCAGCTTCAAAATCCCAACCTCACTGGTGGTAGTAGAAGCAGCAGTTAAAATGATAAGCCATCTATTAAGAAAAGGGTATTTAAGAAAAAAAGAGCCTTTTAAATAAAAGTAGTGTGATGGCAAGACTTTGGACCCTTATTTTTAAACTTGGAATTAGATGCAGAACAACTATTAAAAAACTCACTTGAGAGTCTTCAATACATTGGAATTTTTCAATAAAATTACTACAAAGTTAACATACACATTTCCCCTAGGCGAAAAGCAGGCCATAATAAAGACTTTAATCGCAGGTCTAACACTAAGGAAGAAAAGAACACAAGCAAAGCCCAACAGTAATTTCATGATGAAAATCACTGTACTGCAACTTCATCACTCTACTGCAACTTTTTCAGTTTGCCAAATATAATTGGTTTTAGAAACATGCATTGTTAAAAACACCAACATCAACAGATGCCTTAAAAACTACATTGAGAGACTAAACATAATAACTAGTACTGAATAAACAACCCTAATGCTTCAAAAACATTACCTATCACTATGGTTTTCTTTTCTTCTCCAGTCATTGCATGTATTATGGTCACAGTCCCACAGATCAATGACCCAAAGACTGGTAAAAGAACCATACACATCTCTAGTGTGGTTCATCACTAGTTACCTTTCTAGCATCACTATGTATCAATCTGAGTGATTCTTGTTATTTAAAATAATTAGACCTGGAAATGAATACCCTAATGTATCAGCTTTTTGGACTGATTATATTCTCCATCACCATTAAGGCATATGTTCCATTTCCTTGCATATAAGCATTAATGGTCAGAGTGCCTTCCATTTGCTTACAGCCCACTGCTCTACATCCATCCAGGTCACTCTGCACTTTGATTCTGCACCTGCTGCAGCTCTAGTCATCCAGTCTCGGTAAAAACTTGAGCTCTGATGCATTACCAAAACAATCATAGCTTTAAAAAGACTCACATTAACCTGAATTTCTGGAAGGAAGTCAAGGCAAACAGAAACAAACAAAGCAGCATGTCTCTTAAACACTGAAGAGCTCAAGTTAAAGACTTGGTTTGAATTGTGGATGAATAAGATTGAATAACCACTTCTTTTTTCAGCTGTATACTCTTCAAACCCCAGATAGCAACAGCTCTGCAGACTGCCTGGAAATGATTCACTACCCCACTTCACAGCCCTGGTAATTTAATCCTTGACACCAAATTTAATTCTGCATAAGAGTTTGCCGAGCACTCCTTTACAGAACTGTATCCTAACAAGTAAAAGTTTCACACCTAAATTTCCAAGCTACACTAATTACTTTACAAATTCAGTTCATATATAACACCTCTGTAATAATCTTACAAGTAATTAACACCAACATCTTAAATTTCTCATGGTCCTGTTAAAAGCAATTACAGTATGAATCCACGAGTATTTTCCAGCACTGATGTGAACGTACAGGACTGAAAGTTATCAAACTACTTGGTCACACCAAGCCAGAAAATAGAGACAAACCACAATCTTTTTCCAAATGGGAATCTCTTGCACATATTCTCTGCTAGGAAATAAAAAGCAGAATTCTATAATCTTAAAAGTGAATGCAACAAATAAAAGTCTAACAAGGCAGTCAAGCTTTAAAACTCTGTCTCTCCTGCTACCAGTTCTAGTCTCCTTGTGTAAATGAAAATCACACAATTTAAAGGAAATAACTTATAATGAGAAATACTTTGTAAAGAAACTTTCTTAACAATGCATAGGAAAGAGAAAGAAAATGTTACGGTCCAGAGTCACTGCAAATTTAATAACTTGACAATCCTCTGTTGCCTCGGCCTAACACTTAGGACTGACTGAAAGCCAGGCAAACTTCTGAAAATGACAGCTATGTCTGAAAATCCAACAGTGACAAGAATAATTCAAACATAAAATGACAATAGCAGGAAGTCAACAGCAAGCTTTCCTGAAGGAAACACTTGGATGTGGTCAACAATATTCTTTTCACCATTATGGACTGGAATCACACGGCTGCACAGCCAGACTCTCAGATTTACACTAAACAGGACTGAATGTTGGTGGAGGTTTTTGTGGTTTCAGATTTTTTTTTGTTTGTTTTGAAGGGGTAGTAACAATTGGCTTCTGCTGTGTTGAAACCTTGAGAACAACAGTATCAGGCAAACAAGAAGAATGCTCCTGGAATAAGACTTAAAGTCTAAACTTGGAGCAGCACAGAGAAACTTGACTTTGCATCTATACTGAGAGATGCACTCAATGGGTCACAAAAATGTTAAACTTTCAAGATTAGCATCTATTGTACACTTTGAAATTACAGAACAAACAAGCACGTGAAAAGAATTATCTCAGGTAAAGCCACCCAAAAAAGTGGGGGAAGAACAAGGTATAACATCCAAACCAGTTTAGTACCTACAACACCCTATAGAACAATCAGCTCAAGGTTTCTGTATATCCCTAGTGAGCTGCAAGCCATATACATCAATAAATATGTATTTAAATATCCAACATTGAGGCATACAGGAGAGGACACAAGATACCTTCCTAAGCATCAAATGACATTTGGGCACAGGATTTTTGAATCCTGAGAAATGATTTAAAAATTAGGTTGCTCAAGATGGTATGACAGACTGTACTTGGAACAAGATGGTCTGTTGCATGAATAAGATACCACTAGCAAAGACACACATTAATAAATGACATTATTAAAGTGTAAATAAAAAGCTCAAGGGAGTAATGTGAAGGAAATGAATAAAACTACAAAGGTAAAAGTAGAGAAGTTTTAGCACAGGACGGAGCTCTATGTTGCTGAAGAGAAGATACCATCTCTGACTGCCATCATGAAAGGAGCAAAACCAACAGGAAGGAAACAGCAGTCAAGGACAGTAATTGCAAAGAGTTCATCTCCTCACCTCAAAACCACTTGAGCAGTTGGGCATGATGGATGCACTGCCAAGTAACATGTTCTTCCACCGTGGAAGTATCTAGGATGTACAAGTCCTACTGCAAATGACATTCTAACACATTTCCTGTGGCACATCACAGAGCTTGAAGAATGTCAAAGCAAAGATTTCTCTGTCCTGCCGAATTAGAGCTGCAGTAACAAGACACCCATTTGAGAGGGGACTAACAACTCCTGACTCAGGGCTGCCTAAGCAGTTCCACTGACTGCACGTGTAACTGATTGTGTGCTCTTCAAGAACAGCACAATTACCTCCCTCCTCACATTTACTATTAAAGCAATCTAAACCATTCTGGCAGCAAAGCCTGTCCCATCTGGCATGAAAATTTCAAGTAAGTCAACGAGAGAGGCATCCTGATACACCACATCAGAAATAATGATCCATCACAAGAAGCAGAGAAATTTGGCTGCAACTCAGCAGTTTACTTAATACATGTTAAAATTTCTAAATTTACTCTCTTAGCTCTACAAGCTTTGAATTGCTTATGCTAAGAAAAAGACTGATAATGGAAAAGTTCTGTATGAAACCAAGCACACAGTCAAAGAAAAAGCAGTTCACCTCTTTGCTGCCTAAACTAAATCCTCATGAATACTGTAGTACTACATGAAACTGTAGATAGACAATAAGCCACAATCCTGATGCAACTAGGAGAGGAGTACTGTGAATCCTTTCTGTGGTTTCAATACCTCTGAGGAAAGAGCAAACAGGTAAGACACAAAGACAGAAGCTTAGAGACATTGCCTCTTTTGGCTTTGTTTCAATTTTTAGCCAAAACCACCACTATGCCCACTGTTACATGCATCATACAATCCTGCCTTCCAAAATTTCTAACCAACCACATGTATAGTCATAGAGGGTAAGATGTGGAAACCCTCCAGAAGGACAGAAATCTACTGGATTTGACTTCATCTTCGGTGTTACCCATCATTACTAATAAATGTGGATACAATGACATAAAGACTGCAAGTTATTACACCTTCAACTTAAATAATCACCTTTCTTTTCCTTCAGACTTCTTTCCCAAAAGCCCCAATACCACAACCTTTCCATAAACATGTGTAATTCCAAGTTCTTACTAGAATTACTGTAAAAAAAATTAGTGTTTAAGAAACAAAAAAATGCCTTTATTTTTATTGATCACTATCTCTGGTTGTAATCTCCTTTCTGCACTGAAAACTTGGGAGCCACAACTTCATTTTGAGGGGAATTAAATTAAAAATCCCGTAAGGAACAAATTCACTTGTGATACAGCTGCAAGTGATGTGCATCGTTCAGTTTTAAGCAAATGACAGTACCCTGCTGAACAGCATAAGAAAACATTAATGCCTAATTATGGCTTTTGAAAACCACCTGCACTCTGAGTTCCAGTTAGACTAAAATTTTAAAGTTACAGTTCTACAACAGAATACCCTAGAAGTAAGTCAGATCTTTGCTATTTCTAAAGTTAAGTTGTAGCTGAGGAGGATACCACCAATATCTCTAGGTCCTTTCCTAAGAAATCCAGATGTTAATGACTAATTCTACATAAACTTCCATAAATGATGTATCAATACCTTCCCTAAGTTAATCTCATGATTGAAATACATTCTTTCCACCACCCACTTGTATTTCCAGTGCTAGGCTACACTAGCTAACTTGGTATTACTCCGCTGCTTATTTTTAAACTACAAATTTCTTTAAATACACCTAGAAAACTGAAATACAAAATTAACTCCATATGTGACTAAACCAAAAAAAGAAACCAGGAAGTTCAGGCACATAAACCTGTCCTAGAATAAAGAGCATGATAATGACATTACCCAGGTAGAATATGACCATTTCAGGCATTTCATAACCACATCACAAAAGAACCTTTCAAATGGAACAAGACCCTTTCAACTGACCTGAACTGCAGTCCAGTCAAGTCCATTTCAGCACTGACAGAATCCCCAACACCACATTTTCAGAATCACATAACATTGAAATGGATTTTTCAACATCATTAATTACAGATAGAAACATTTTTTCCCCTGTCAATCATCCAATGTCTCCTTTGATTTCTGCTCAGTAATTTCTACTCTAAACTCATACCAGTGAGCTTCTTGACAAACTCTTCTGGGTTCTTCTTTCCTGCCATGCAAAACCTGTTATTTTCTGTTCCTTCTTCAACTGCACACATGCAGTAAAAGCAAAAAATACACCCACCTGTTTAGTACAGATGTTGTCTGCATGGGTTGTTTACTAGAACCATGTAATTTGTCATCTAGGACATAGACCATTCCTTTACCTAAGCTTCTTATTGTAAAAGAGTCCACAATGGTACATTTGAACTGTTACACTTGCACATTAATTTCTTTCTCGGCCTTTTATTTCATACTGTCCAGTTTAGATATTTACTATTTTTAACTCTTAATAGGAAATGTTAGTAAAAGGGAAACTACTTGGCAAATACATGAGTTTTGAAGACTTAAATTATTAACAGAAGCAAACTGAATAAATACTAGTAAAAATATTGATGGAAGGGTTGGTTTGGTTTTATTTTTTTTGTTCCTTTCATTCCCAAATTCCCTTGGCTTTTATTATAACAATTAACTCTTCATGGAAGTTAGTTTAGGTTATTTTTCAATGCTGAAAAAGCTAGCAAACATCCTGCTTTGGTTTTTTTTCTCCATCCTGCCATGCAATTGTCAATGAGCAGTAAGTAGTAAGTAAAATCAATGCACTAAAATATAAGTATACTGAGGCCAAGGGAGGGCCTAGGACTTCAAGAGGATATAACGGAATATATGACCAAGTTTTCCATAGTAGTTTCATACACAAAAAACCACCCCCATAAACATAGATGTATTCACATGTAGAAATAATTTCTAATAAATAATACTTATAGACTTTATTACTTGAAAAACTACCTTTAGGCCTAGTTAGAGCTGGTTTTTGTCTTTTCTGAGGTTTGCAAAGGAGAGAAAATCCCCTAATCTGAACTTCATGACTCATCATTTTTGGTTCTCTTTTTTTTTTTCCTGAAAGAAGCATTGCAATCAACTTACCCTCTTTGCCTTTAAATCTTTCCTGATCATATCTGTTGTAGGCAGCCGGAATAGGTTGCTTATTTCGTAAAGTGGGATCCTAAAATAGATTAAATAAGATTTGTAAAACACAGTAAAAGGTATTTGATGGTTTGTGAACTTCATAAAGTACTACTTAGAACTACTCGATTGTATAAAATCAGTTCACTTTTGTAGGTGTTTCAATACATTTGAAAACTTCTGATGTTTCCCTTCAGCATCCACTTACAGTCTTACAGAAACAGAGTTCAGAAGCACATACTGAATGCAATGAGAACAACCTGAAGCAAAACTAAAGCAGCAGTAACAAACTACATTAGCTAAAATCTGTAACTTTAATGAAATCACTGAGTTTTTGTTATACTTAAAGAATTAGCGGGGGCGGACGGGGAATCAACCAACAATTCATGATTAAGGCTTCAGCCACACAAAATTTTCCATTTCAGCTTGATTAAGCTAAAATTTTGCTAAATAAAATAAATAAAAACAAATTTTGAGGAAAAAAGGCATTCTGTGGAAAAAAGTTTTAAAAAGCGCCAATCTGGAGGCACACTCAGTACCAATTCAGTCTTTTTTGTAGATAGCTTAGTTACATATTCACAATTATTCTGAATGGGACATTTGAATAATGCCATGCACAACTTAAGAAGTTCAACACAAAGCAAATATTTAAATGTTGGAATTTAGTTCTTTGTTAAATGCAGTAGCAGCAAAAACAAAACCAAGTATGATTAAACAGCTTTTAGAACAGACAGTCACTGAGTTCAAGAATATATTAGGTTTAACAGAACACAATAGTAAACACCACAATACTAAACAAATCCTGTCTAATACCTAGATAGACTTTAACAACAAAGCTCTAAGTCTGTCCTCCTGATTTATTACAGGCAAAAGAAAGCTGGTTCAAGCTGTTCCCACTCATGAGTCATGCTCCAGATTCTTAAACATTTGCTACCCTATCTGTCAGAAAAGCAGCAAAACATTTCGTTTGAAATGGCAGTGCTCTCATCTAATACATTTTTTGCACATCATGCAGGATGTCGCTGGTGTTTGATAGCTGCAGAAGCTGGCACTAGCAGTGCAATCTCTCAGTAATAAGAGCATATTGAAGAAATTAAACTCATAGATTCAACTCTTCCAATATCAATAAATGCGACTTAAGTGAAAGAATAACTATGAAGTTGTGCTTGAAAAATGTGCATTCGCTGGAAATAAACCCAAACAAATTGCATATCTAACAATGAGAAGACACTGTACTCTCACTTTTGGTGTCACAGCCCCCACATTCATCAAAGCACTGCTCTTACCGTTGGTGCTGTGTTGGGTGCAGGTCTTTGCTCAGGTGCTCGGCCTTCTTCTCTGGCTTTAACTGATTGAAGAATCGCAAAAATATTCTTGGCAAAGTTCTGAAAAACACATCAGATACCCGTGAACCTTGCTGACCATCCACATTTCATAGAATAGCAACACTAGTAGAACACACCATTATGTTTCATGAAAAAAAACAAAACTAGTCTACCAATTTTCTAAATAGATGTTTTCTGATTAGTCCTGTGTGAGAGGATCCAAGCATTAACACAGTTTTAAGGCATCATTGCTATCCCCTATTCTTTAAGGCCCAAACCTGCTAAATCTAACCAGCCTCATTACACCACAAGGTAAACCAAATTCTTCACAAAGCACTTGACATCTCCTTCTCCCCTCTTCGCTACTGTGCCCTTACACTCCCTTTGAAAATCTTCATGCCGAAGCAAGAAGGAAGAATGTTCACTTAAGATTTTCAGGACAAGTCTCATCTCTGAGGCCCAGGTATGAATCCACTAACGAGAGCCTTGGCCTCCTGACAGAGTGCCTTGGGCACAGCCCGTCCCTCGGCCTGACCCTGCGCTACAAGAAGGTTTCCTCCACCCAAGGACCTGCAGCTACTCTCAGGGAAGACTCCTGAGGACCCTGGGGAGGCCCTCCCTGGTCCTGCATGGAGCAACTGAGGCAAGACAGCCACACAGCCACCTCCTGCACTTCCAGCAAGGCTCCTGAGCAGAGCAGAACATGCTTCAACTGGTTGTTAATGGTTCACAGGCATGACCCCATCACACTGTGGTGCAGTTCTTTTATCTTGAATTATGACTTCACTCCAATTGGCACCAAGTAATTTAAGCAGTAGAGCTTTTCATGTTAAACTGCAAGAAGCAAGTACAGAAATCACATTCCCAAGTCCTTGATTCAAGAGTGATACAAGGTAATTCCAACACCTTCATGCGGTTTTGTCAGATAATCAAGTCATTGAGGCACAAATGAACAAAAGATAACAATCAAGGTTTTTAAAACATATTCCTCTTGATAATATTAGTAGAGTTGCTTTATTCTACACAAAAATGCAAATGCTAATTTAACTTTTGAAAGGTATATGCTTTTATTACCACTCAATAGGCATTTTAAGCTATAGGGTTAGGTGTACACAATGTCTGTCACTAATGTCAATTTTCAGTCACGGTTCATCAGTAAAAGAAACCTTTTATCAATTAAGGAAAAGAGCTTTTTTCTTTTTTTACTTGTGCGTTACAAGATAAAGTATTCATAAATGCTTACACTCTTCCAGAGTACTGTACACTAACAATGAAGTGGTGTTAATATCACCGGCCTTATGAAACAAACACAGGAATTACAAAACAAAGACTTCTGGGGCGAATTTCATAGAAATCATTTAGAGAGAGTTGTACTGCAAAGCTTCTCTAAGCCTGTTCACTTGACCTCAGTCAGCATGTTGTCAATCCACTCCAAGCCAGCAAGGCAGGAACTGGAAGACCACCAGAAGCGACTTATAAAGGCAAAGCCATTCCCTGAGCAAACCCAGCTCTTTTGACAAAGTCTAAAAGAACTCACACAGAACTGTATTTGAAGTTTTTTTCAGTCTGAAAAATCCTGGGAAAAAAAGCCCCAACTTTCAAGAGCTGTGAGCCATGCACACATATCAATGATACAAAGATACTCAAAATCAGCTGCATTCTTCAGAAAATAAGTCTAAACTACAGGCTTTTACTGGAAATTCAGAGATTTCTCCCAAACTGTGGACTGGGCAGCATATCCATCACAATTCTTGTCATTGCTGTGCTTAATCCCATACTGTCTCTAGGAAAAAATGAGCTACTCCATCTTCTCAAATGCACAAGGAGGAACTAATTAACAAGAGAAGGAATTTTCTAAGAGTGATTGTTAACCCAAAAGCCAAACTTCTTCCAGTCACAAGGGAGCTACAACCAGCTTTCACATCCGTATTTCATTCATAAAACCTACAGTTAACGTAGTCTAAAAGTGAGTTTAAATTTGAAATTATGAATTTTTCAAAGGCCTTTCAGCATCTGGGATTTTAATACTCTGAAATGGCACAATCTGGACCGAATTTTAAATTATTTCAGGTAAAAAAAAACCCAGGATTTTCTCCCATCTGCTGAAAACAAGTCACTAATAAGCATGGAATTAGAAAGGGTTCCTGCTGATGTCTTTTTTTCCACAGCATGAAAATGCAAGTCCCCCAAGGCCACAACTAATGTCTGTTTGGAAGGGGAAAAAGCCAGCAGTGTTTTAACAAGCACTCAAACGAACATCATCCTCTTGCTGTTCACTGGCATGGTCAGGGATGTGGGATTGCATTAATATGACAGAAAAAAGATTGAGCAGGATGTCCACTGCAGGTACCAACTGATTTGCAAAGCCCCACACAGTTGCAAGACTGCTAAGTTTTCATTGTTTATACCTTCAGAGATCAGAATATGAACATCCCTCAGCTTCTGCCCTAGATTTAGTTAAACTTAATAATACATTTTCATTACCGAAAACTTCTGATCTGGGGGACAGAGCAGAAAAGAAGGAAAAAAACCCACAAAACCTAAAAAAACCAAAAACCATCCAAATATTTGTTTCTCTGCACTGTCTTAAAAAAACCTGAAAATGCTTTAAAAACAATCCTTAACAAAATCATTAGTATGTAAAAGGATAATTCCATCAATTCTTGTTGTTCGCCAACGAGAGCACTGGTACTGCCATGAAAGCTCTCTGTGAATTCCATGTCTTCACCTAATAATAATTCATCACATTGCAGAGGAGATAAAAGGTTTAAGCAGCTACCAAATCAGGCCTTTGCTACTGTCTTAAGTCAATCCTTCTCATACCAGATTTTCTGTAGAAGGCCGACTCATGCACTAGATTTAAATTGGTAGCCAGATGCCAATCAGGAACAGCAGCCACAGTCAGATAAAGAGCCCATCATCTGACAGAAAGGGAGTCACAGGTTCTTTAGGAAAACCTGCAACAGCATGTAAATTCTCAATATTTACTGGCACAGATGCTCTATCCCTTGCCAACATAGTGACTAACATACACCAAGTCAAGTTACTATCACTGGTGTTAATTTAACACCAGGCTGTTTGCAGAGAAATACCAGAGCCAGTGAGCTCAGCCTGCTCTGCCAAGGAAGGTTTAATGAAGTCTCATCACTAACTAGATTTCTTTTGTAATAAAAATATTTCCATGTAAATATATCAGGGTTTATTCTAAAAAATTGAAATCTTCATTCTGCAACTTATCTATAATTTCTGTTACTATCCATAACCCCAATGCTCGTTAATAAAGACTTCTAGTTACTAGTCACTACATTATGCTAGCAAAAACAAATCATCTTTTTCTAATAATGATCATCAAGGATAAATATTCATTTCAGCTTCATAGAAAACAATTCTTGGCAAAAAAACCCGAAGAAAAGTATATTTCATCTCAATCATCTGAACAAAAATAAAAGTTTAAATCTTAAACTAGAAGCATATATGCTTTTACACAGTATGGCTTATAGGGCTTCAAACTTTCCTATACCTAAATTGTAACCAATTTTTAATCAGATTTACATTCTGGTATTTCACTCCAGAGAGAGAGGAGCCATAAAAATTCAAATAAACTCTTACTTGAGCTGACAATAAGGATTTCTTGTTGGGCATGCATCCCAGGAAGATCAAGAGCTCCAGAATGCTATAAACATTGTCCAAATTATAGTAGGGCTGGAGAAGGAAGATTTGAGGCCCTACCACACTTCTCTACACATTTGCTTGATATGCTCAGACATACTGCTAAATCCTTTGCAGCCACTGACAGACTGAAAGGCATGATGCTGTACCAGAAAGGCAATATTCCCATCACACATTTTCAGTAATTCCTATGTACTGCATGGCATAAGAAATGAAAATAGTATTCAGATGGTCTCATAAAAGTACAGCAGAAATTAAAAAACTGTTCATAAGGAACATGAAATGATGAACTGTATATTTAGAGGAAAATATTTTGCACATCTAAATTTAAAACACATTTAAATCTGGAGTTTAAATCAAAAAGTAGAAAAATCACTTCAGGCATCACTCTCCTATGCCTCAGAATATACATCTTCAATTTGCAAACTGTTCACCAACACTCAAGTTGATCTTCTCTCCTCCTTGTTCTTCTAATTCAGAGGTAGTGCTAAAGCACTGCATTTTACATTGTGTGCTAGGTTGCCCTCAGAATCAAAGGTTGAACTGCAAGGCTGATATTCAGGGACAGTCCCAAACAACTGCAACCCTGAAAATATATTGGTAGAATGTGGGTGTGAACTATTAGTATTCTCTGCACTGTGCTTATTCAGATCATAAAAATTTCCAACATTTCTGACCCAGCATCTTTCCTCACCTTGTACAAGAATCCTTCAAATAACACAGCTGGAAACAGGATCCTGAATTACACAGGAATGCTGAAGGAAGTCTTCCTGTTTGAATGATATATAAATGCACCCCTCCCATTCCCCTTATTTGCTTTCATTTGAAGAACATGTCAAATGCATAGGATGCTCAGCTGCACCAATGAACTTGTTACTAACTGCTGGTGGAAAAAAATAAAAAAAATCAAAGACTCCCTTTCACAAAAAGTTACTCTGGGCAGTTCTTGATGTTCCAGTCAAAAAGTTAACTGAAGTATTACGATAGTCTACTGCAGTGAGCTCAAAACATAGAGATTAGCCCTGTGTATTTGTGGACTATGTTTTCAGTAAAAAGTTCCAATTCTCACTTGTTCCATGTTATCTTCACTAAATTTTTAGAGCAAGGGTATTACATGAAAGACAACTGAAACATTTAACTTGAAATAGCAGAAAGGTTAATTCAGAAGCGTGAAGGAGCAGCAACACTGTAATAGCCTGAAGATACAGCACAGCATAAAATCTACTCAAAACTCCCAATCCCCATCATACATAATCCTAGTTTATTTCTCCTATGAATGCAGCATATGGAAATACGTGTTTTTTTAATAGTTGTAGCACTAGTGCTTAAGGATGGTGAAGTTACTTTACAGATGACTTCAATTTTCTTTCAGAAACATAATGCTTCATTTTACAGATTTTTCTGTCAAATCTGAGGTACCTACATACAAAACAAGATTTATTATTGCTCAATATAAATACAGTTTTTATAATCTGACCCATCTCTCCTTTAAGTGATATATTCAACATGTCTGCACTAGTGCCCAGCAGCAATGAACCTGTCGGCCCAGTTTTACTAAGTAAGCTGATGCTGGGTAAAGTGGGGTTTGGGAACTCAAGCCATACCATGACACTTGTCTATAGCCATTCTAAAACCATCCACCTGTTCCATTTGAAGGCACTAATGAAACACTAATTTCTATTAGCCTGGCACACCTTCTCTTTTTCAACTGTGCTATTAAATTCACCACTATTGAGAATTTCAGGAACATGGAACAATTCTGCCACCTAGAGTCCACATATAAAGATGCTTTTACAATCAAATGATTACTTTTAAAATATTCAAAATTTTACTCTCAGAACTTTTAGCTGTCAAGAGTGATAAAAATATTATATTAGTCTTGCTATCAAATTGTTTAATTTAAATATCTTTTCCAGTTACAAGATCATATAAAGAATTTACTGAAACTGTGATTATAACTGTAGTACTAATCTCCTCACAGGTGACTTCAGTAGTAAGAATGCTCAAAAGGACAAAAATATGAGAACTGAAAGTAACTGAAAAAGTGATTTCTCACTACATTTACTTCAAATATGAGAGTTACTGTTAAAAGCATCAGGCCTACAAAGAAAATACATCAATTTAAAAAATAAAGTCTGCAAATACTAACTGCAGTTGTAGTATATTCCAGGGGACAACACAAAATGAAAAAATATGACCACTACAAAGATGAGATTCATATGGGGAAAACTGAGAGGTTCTGCTGCTTAATACTTATGCCCAGGAATAAAGAAAACCACAGAATAATAATATCCTGGAATAGTTCAGAGCAAGACACTGTATCAGATAAATGTGCAATTGTGGGTTACATCCAAGGTAAATGCCACATACCAGTAAAGTGCTAATCCCTCCAGCCAGCTCAGCTATAAACTCCAATCATCCTACTCAGTTCTGGACCTCTCATCACCACACACACAAATATACCCAGAGGCTGGGGGTGGGACAGTGGGGAAATAAAAATCAAGATTATAGAATTTAATACCTAAAACTCACAGTCATGATCTACAAAATTAAGTTAGAGATGAGGCTATTCCCTTCTGTATTAATGCCTTTTTTAATGCATAAGAATACACTGGGCATCAAGTAACTTTTTCCAAAGAAAAGTATAGATAACTAGTACATTACAACAGGGCTGCAATAATTAGAGATATAAAATCTGAAAAAACTGTGAAGGGTTAAAAAGCAAAGTTGTTTATTTAATCAAATTGCTTCTTATACAAATAAGATTCCCATGCTTTCAAAACAAAACTTAAGGAAATGTACTGGATAGTCTAGTCTGAGTCTTTCACAACAGAGAATACAAAAATATAAGGATTAAGCCAGGAAAATATTTTATTTTATGCAGGCTTACCTTACTAGAAAGGAAGAACAATTTTTATATTTAAAAAAGCTGTAATTCAGAATCTTGTCTTAAACTTTTTGTAAATATTAAGCAGGGAAAGTTTAATTACCCAGATTGTTAGAGAATCGACTTTGTCACTGCAGCAGAGAAGCAACAGCAAGAAATAAACCAGACTATTGCTTCAATATTTCAACCTTGACCTAGGAAGTAGTATGCACTTAAAGGAACAATCCTACACCAGCAAAAAGATACAACTTCATGATGCAAAGGTTATGAAACTAGAGGGACTGAGCTTCACATAGAACTTGGTATGGGATCAGAGTCAACAGTTTTTCCATTATAAACAGATACCTGCATAAGGAGTCCACATCCAATCCTTCTTTCATTTCATACACAGCTAACTCCATTAGAAAAATATTTACCTCACATTTCAATTTTTTCATGGCCAACTTATATGGTTCCATTTCAGTGCTTTTCCCTAGAACCTATCCGGGCAGGCAATAATGTTAAAATGCCATACAGGTCACTCTAGACTCCTAGTGCCTTGCAATGCCTTCAAAAGACACAAAGCTCAAGGAAGACAGTAGAGAAAGGTTTTACAGAAACGTTAAAAGCTGAGAAATCCACCAAACCAGCAGCTGGCCCAGCCCCAGACAGCTGCTGCTCACAGATATACAAATGTGTGTGTGCCTGGACACACCTACATGAAGTGTGTGTAGCCCTTGCTCCGGCTTTGCAGCTCAAGAGATGTAGCAAGGTTATGTGGTACAACCTTTAGACTTCCCACATGTTTGACAGGATGGATTATCTTATTTCTCCTGTACGTGGGGTCAGAGTTCACTTAAGCAAAAGGTAATTCCAGTAGACTTGCAACTGTAAGAAAATATGACTGAAGAGTGCTAGCCAAAATTTCATGTTTTAGCAATAATCTGTAGCACATTCCCATGTACTGGGTCTGGCTGAGATGAAGTTAATTCTCTCTTTGCAGCCCTCATAGTGCTGTGCTGTGCACTGATAGCCAGAAAGGTGTTGATAACATTTGATAACACCCCACTGTTTTGGCTACTGCTGAGCAGTGCTGGCACAGCACCAAGGCTGTCCCTCCAGCATTTCCTCCTCACCAGTAGGCTGGGGGTGGGCAAGATCTTGGGAGGGCAGACAGCCAGGACAGCTGACCCAAACTGAGCCAAGGGATATTCCTTACCATATGACATCTGCTCAGCAGTAGGAGCTAAGAGAAAGGGGGAGGAGAGGCAATTCTTATTACCATATTTGCCTTCTGGAGCAACTCCTAGGTGTACTCAAGCCCTGCTTCCCAGGAAGTGGCTAGAGATCACCTGCTGATGAGAAGTAGAGAATAAATCTTTTGTCTTCCTTTGCTTCCACACACAGCCTTTGCTTTTATTAAACTGCCTTTATCTTGACCCACACATTTTTTTCCATTTTATTTTCTCCCAGCCATCCTGCTGAGGAGGGGAGCAGCTTGGGGGGCACCTGTCATCCATCCAGCCAAGGTCAACCCACCACATTCTACAAAGAAAAGGATGAAAGATTTTTTTTTTTTAAAGAACATCTGAAATGGTCACAGCTCACTATTCATATAAGAACACCAGTTCGTTTCAAAAAGTTATAAATTCACAAGGCCAGTATTAGAGCATTTCCAAGATTCCAGCTTTAAGACTTCTCTACACACAAGCAGAGCATGTTTAACCCAGCCCACCCAGTTACCATGCTGCTTATCTAAGAGATATTTCTGAGCAATCTATCAGATTAAAAATAAATAACTAAATATAAATCAACTACATCAGCAGTCACTGACAAAACCACACTCTCCAAATACACCTGTGAATGCTCAAACTCCTGCTCAGTCTACTTTAATTTGTTCCCACAGGGAGAATTCAAGTGCTAAATACATTTACAGTAGAGATGCAGTGAGGAGGTTTTTCCTTCAGAAAAGACTGCTGTAGCCTGCTACAGGAGATTATAAAAACGAAAAGATTGTTCAGGAAGGAAAGCCAGAGGAAGGATGTGAAAGGAAGGAATCAATGTCAGTACAGACACAGGGACTTTTTTGAGGTGTTCAATGCTTTGTTTTACAAAACAGCCAGATATTTATCTAAAAACACATCCACAACAGAACTGAAACCTGTGCAGAGCAGTAATGCAAAACTTAACATTCTAAACACTTATGATGGTAAATATTCTGTGTATGGATTCAAAACTGTAGCTACCTGAGAAGATATCTAACTTTGTATACAGAGGTTCTCTCAATAACAAAGTTATAAAAGTAATGTTTTGTTAGTGTTTTCCCCTAATATTTGCAGTTTAGAAAGTGTCAACACTAATTCTGACATATATTCACCAGACAATATCTCAGTTCAAACTGATTTAACATATGTAAAAATATGGTGAAAACTTAAACTGTTCTCCAGAAGCAAATGCCATAGTCAATGGCATGACCAAGAACTCATTCATGATTAAGCAGCTGAAGTTATTGTGTCTGCTTCATACCAAACCCATCACTAGAAACACCAGTGAGACACTTACAACACCTTGTTTAAATATCAGTGTACAGATTAAACAATTTTCACTTTTTCTCCTTTAAACTTCTCTCCCTACCCCTGTACTGTTCCTCTCCCCCAGCAGATACAGCTGTATTGGGTCTGAAGGCAGCAATTCCCTCATTCTGACTTTTGTGTGTGTTTGTGAAGGTTAAGAATGAGAACTGAGCTGCATGAAAAGGTAGGACAAACAGATGAGATGAATTTTAAGCCCCCAACATTTGCGTCTGTTAAAAGAATGGTAAAGGAAGTCAGAAGCAGCTCTAGCATGAAGTACTTTTATTGCTTTTGAAATCTGACTACATTTTCAGTTGGTTAGACTGTCCATGGACTCACCAAAACAGCAATGTTGTGTTGTAAACCTTCAGCCAAACCTGAAATTAAATTGCTTTAAACAACATACACTCTCAAATAGTTCTAAAATTAAGCTACGAGAGGGGAAAAAAATCCTTAGACTAAACAAATGCAAAGTGGCTCTGAAGAATGATTACATAAAAATGTCCTATTATTCATAAAAATCAATAAGACTACACTACAGACTTAGGGAAAGCCAACAGATACTTAAAACAGGCAGTGCAGGATGACTCATCCACTAGCAATTAAATCAAACACTGTATTTTCAAAAGAAGGTAGAACTGCATAAGAATCATAGAGAAAACTATAGAAAAATACCTGAAAAGATATTCTAAGTCAACAACATAAAAATAAGCAAGGAGACAAACTGCACATCCTAGTAATCTTAAAAACAGAAGAGGACAAGTGAACTGGCATGTCTGATTTTACAAACAATAGGAACCTCGCAAAAATCAGTAAAAGTCAGCCAGGGATCAATGCAACATCCAATCAAAAGAGGGTAACCAAGGGGGTCAGACAGATAAAGGACCTGTGTGGTGCATTATAGAAACCCTAAGAGTCAAATAAACTGTGAAGGACAACCACTGAATGACAGTAAATGGGTGACACCCTGTCCCAGACCATGAGCATTAGGGCTGTACTGCCAATGTGAACAGGACAGGACAGAGACTTCCTAACAAGAAAACACTAATTAGGAGAGATTCCAATTACTCAGTGGGTTGGATAAGTGTCAAGAAGGGAAGTGATGCAGTGATTAATTTTTTAGCTATCGTAAGTAATGGCTTCTTGGAGCAATGGGCCAAAGTAATCACAAAAAAAAAAATAAAAAATCTGTGATTTAGTCCATAGTACACATTTTAGAGAGGCAGCTGTTGAAGAACATTCTACAACAGCAGTATCAATGCATTCAAATTCAACATTCTTGTAAACAAAAAACCCCATAGCCAGGCAAAAATCCATCACTACAATTTCAGCAAGGGGAGCTGTGTAACAATGAAGATGCTATCAATAAAAGCAGCACCTAAAAGGGCAGAATGCAAGTATCATGAGAGCTTTGTAAGATGTTAAAAAAGAACACTACATCACTGGAGACTTATTAAGAAATCCTAGAACAGTTCTATAAGGCACACTTCAGAATCAGGAAGTGTGTCCCAAAGGAAAAACAGTAAATACTTGAGATTATTGCCATCTACATAAAATTTGGAGGAGCATATTGCTGAGGGAATCAGTACTTTCATCAAACACATCAAAACCAGAGGAAACCTGCCACAAAGCTAATTGGCTCAAGGGATTCTCTTTTTACTGTGGCCTGATCTTCCTCGTGTTTCTCTTTTGCAGCTTAAGCTATCTCTGTATCTCACTTAACTACAGAGGACACTGGGAAAGCTCCACACAAGAGTGTTTCTCTGTGGAAAAGAGAGGTTGAGGAGGTGCTTCGGCCCGAAGCAATTTTTTGAAAGAAAACTGACATTTAGGAGTGCTCACTCTTTGTTACCATTCATGCAGGAATACCAAAGAAATTCAGATATTGAAAAGGCACAGACTGTGTGGTATGTAAACTACTGCTGAAGTCAGTTTTGGTTTTAAACATTCTAGGTGGATTCAAGAGACTGCAGATAAATCCATACAAAGCAGACAGTGAAAATTTACAATAAAAAGAATTATCAGGCACATTGGCAATTCAAGTATCATACAAAAGAGTCAAAACAGCATTTGCAGAGCGGTAGCATGCTTTCCTGATCAAAATTCTTTACATGAACAGGTGAGCAGTGAAGGAATGATCTGCCTAAGACACCATATCTGAGTTTCTTAACAACTTTTGAGAAGGTTTTGCATAAAGGTTCTTGAAATAGAAGAAAAAAAGCAGAAAAAAAATCCCACATTAAAAAAAAAGACCAAACACACACCAAAAAACCCTCCCAACCCACCTACAAACAAAAACCCTGAGCTGTTCTGAGATAAATCACAGCCCTCAGTAACATGTGATGTTTCCCCATCTACTTACTCTCACTGCTACTTGCTCGAAAATATAAACATTAACATTCGATGATTTCTGTCCAAGCTACCAAGAATGTTCCTGCAATCCTGCACAAACCGAAATAAAAGATTTGCTGTTATGCCTATCATATTCACCAGGTTGCTTGCTCAAAGAAACTGCATGATAGAGTCCCAGAACAAACTGAATCTCTGGTTTCTTGTCTCTCTTTTCCTGGTTATGTTTTGCTTAAAATCATTACCTCATCTCACTATTATTACAAGGATGTTACACGAAAACATTCATCTCTTTCTCTAGTGTTTTGACAAGTTTCACTTGGAAGACATGTTAGATAGGAATGCCATGAATGATTCCCAAAAGGAGGAAGAGCTACCCAGATTCCTTCAGTACAGACCTTTCCAGTGACTAAAACACCAAGCAGCAAGGTTGCTACAAATCTCACAGACCCAAAGAAACAACACTAACTCTTTATGTAGCACACAGGTACCTGCCACATAGCTGGGAATTACCCCCCAATTCAGGAATGAATTTTTCTACCAAGCCATGGGACAATACAGTAAAATTGAGAGCTATGTAAAATACTGTTAAAAATCAGACAAACGACAACTGACACCTTGTTTACTTCTTAACATTATTTTCCTGGGACAGTACTTAAAAGAAGTAGCAAAGGCAAATGATTCAATTTGACAATAACCTCAGGAGAACAGACATTTGCAATCTTTTAGAACTTGACTTACTGCTTCCTTGAGAAATTTAGTGCCAAGTATCTCTGCAATAAAGAAAGCCTAACTGTCCAAAAAGAGCAAGCTGTGCTTGCAACTATGTTCTGGATGGCACATAACCAAGTGTAGTCGAAGCCATGGATTAAAGTAGCATGAAGGGACAAAAACATAGACAAAAGCCTTTTCATGATAACACTTTCTGGTTTTCTTCATTTTAGCATTTTCCTGCCTTATTCCTTTGGTGTTTTCCACAATGTACTTTCAATGTACACATGTTGCTACTTCTACCAGTTACTCCTCACTTTTGTCCTTTTCAAACCCACAGGTAGTTTCATAGAGGCCTCCCGACTGTAGCGCTCAAGCCAGCTTTGTTTAAAAGGAATTAAGTGATTACTTGGTATCTTTTAAATGGCTGAAGCAAGTATTTTGAGATATAACTTAGGCTTACTGTAGCATGATGAGAACAAACTTCTCTGTCACTCCAAGCCCACCTTTACATGGAACACCGAGCATAATCCTCCCCAACCACCTCTGATTAACAAGTCAGATACAGGAGATTAAAAAATGCAGTTTGTCACTGGGATCGTAGACCAGCTTGGTATCCAGAGCATTACCTTGCCTGTGCTTTGTAAGATTGTAGTTCTTGTCCTCCATACTCTCTCCCTGCTGACAATATCTCTGGTTACATCCACTTCAGCATCAACAAAACTTCTCTGTTTAAGAGCAGTTATGTCATCATCTAGATCAGTTTTGATAGTAGATCTTTTCTTTGCCATGATTTTTGCCTTGATAGCAGCAATTTTTTCCACTGACATGGCTTCAGACAAGGACCTAAATGAGCAAAAATAACAGTAGAGACTGAGCAATTACACAAACAATTCCTCTGAAAGAATTTGTGAATTAATAACTTCATCCTGCCTGAAGTTCATGGCTATGCTATAAACCACAAAATAGTAACCTTATATATACTGAAAGATTACGAGCTTGGCATTGCTGTTTTGGGCATGAGAATCAAACTTCTGACAAAGACTCTGTCCAGTATTAGCATAAAAACCATCCAAAAATCAAAACTATAGCATATAAAAGTAAAGAACGCCAAAGTAAAGCATCAGGACTAACACTATCACTTATAATATCATCTGAATTTCAGCTCCCTGTTATTTTTAGTGGATTACAATTTTGTGTCCAGTCAACCAATCTCTGGCTGCTCTGAGCCTTTCAAAGCATTAATCTAAATTTTGGCTGAGGTGTTGTTGCATGGACTTGGTCACTTGGAAGATGTGTTACCTTCTCAGAGCAGGCAGGCCAACAAAAAACAGATGGTAGTAACTTTGTCACATTAATCTGTGTTTGAGGGAGCTCAGCTGAGTCCAAGAGTGCAATATCTTTATCTGTTTGCTTTTAATTGTAAAAACAGAATTTGGTTGCCAGTGAGCCCTATTGTTTTTCAGGTGGGATGAAATAAAAAGGACTGAATTGCACAATCCTAACTGTCCAAACCCAATTTTATGTTAAGGGTTTGGGGTTTTTTTTTGTGAGAATACATTAAAAAAATTAATATAAGTACTGGATATGAAATATTCTCCTTTACAACTAAGCTATTGGAAAGGGAACTTCTCTGTGTTGCTATTGAACAAAGTAACAACAGAGTCAAGCATGGAGTTCAAACTCACTACCTGTAAATGTTGTTTGTACTTTTTTTAAAGGGACAATCTTTTACATCCAGCATTTCAAAAATCAGTAAATAGAGAATATAAAGTAATTACAATCATCACTGTAGCACTGCCTCACAACTCCAAAACAAGTTGTGATACACTCAAGCTAGCATCCAAATAATTAGTTTATACAAAATAATGTGTGCTTCTTGATTTTTTTGATCTTATACTTTCTGATCTTAAGTCAGGTATGACAATGACATCCTTTTTTTTTCTAGTTTCCTTTGAAGTACATCTATACAAGAGACAGAGAGGAAGAAGTAATTCAAAATATGTATTTTTCATGTGGTTAGGTCTAATTATGGATTCCATAAGTGACTCGAATCTGCTCTATCATAAATGTTTGAAGGTCTGACTCCCCAGACGTTACTAATGAGAGTATCTAAGGGAAGAAGAATTCCACTGAGAGCTGTTGGACAGAAGTAAAACCGGCTCCCTTGAACAGCACAAGAATTGTTATCCATCCTATAATTAAGCACTATCCATAAAAAAAAGCAATCCTACCTGATCTGCTCTGTTTGCACGATACCTTCTTTATGCCCCTCCAGCCGAGCTGCCAAGCGCTCCTTGTCGAGGCGCACGCACTCCTCATCCTGGAAGGAACAGCAGTGTTTAATTGGAGTGTTTTAACTTTTGTGCATTCTCTTTTAAAAAATAAATACAACTAGAATTAAAGCTGCTTACAACTATTTTCTGTACATTTGCAAGGACAATCTTTATTTCCCCTTTTTTTTTTGATCGGTGCACTAGCAATTAACTGTACAGCTATTGGAAATTTCCTCTCAAGAACCACTAAGTATAAATAAGATAATGAAAAGGAAACTACCCTTCCCTTGTAAAGAGCCTCGCTTAAACAACAGTTGAGAACAATAAAAAAGTCACTCAGAGAATTTAAAGCTGGCAAACAATGCTCATATTCAGGTAGGACAACACAAATCCACACATATACATATTTAAGGCAAATTTATCAGACATTCAAGTTCGCCCAGATATTTAATCAGTGACATTTTTAAAGACAAGAACTGCTCAGAATTGTTGCATCTTGATGCAGAACTTTTAGAAATGGCATTCCTAGTAAAGACAAAAAACAAGTCAAGAGTAAGGAATCCTCTAAGTTACTCAAGCCAGGTTTGAGACAGACATGTAATTTGAGAAAGCAGGAGAGAGATGTAATTTTATTCCATCTTTTCAGCTTCTTAATGTCAATACCACTTGTGTTCAACCTGTCTCATTTCCCCACAAAACTAAAATCAGCATCAAGCCCGTCCTATTGCTAAAAGGCTGTTTGGAAAGGCTGAAGCACAGCAAAACCCCATGCCCATACATCAGGAGAGACTTGGAATCTCTACACTGGGATGATCTCCCATTAACTTAAAACAGACTTCACAGACACCGAGCTGCCAGAGCAGCAAGGAAACAAAGAGAAGATGGCTATAACCTCATGACACTTCTATGCAGAACTCCTGATTATCCAAATTATGGTGGTGAAGACAATACAGTTTCAAAACATACTGGCATCATAACCACACGGGGTAATGCAGAATAAAATCTATGGGTCAGCAATAGGTCACCTCACAGCAATCATCTGCTCATGTGCCATTATAAAGTTTTTATGATACCTATGCAGTTATAGGTAAGCACAAGCAATGTTCAAATCTAATTCTTGAATAAGCGAATTTATGTATTTTGATAACTCTTAAGAAGAATCAGAAAGCCTCAGTACTCTGAAAACATATACAAATTTGTAACTCAGAGAAGACAACTGGATGGACATAATTTTCAAATAAATTATCAAGAAAAACTAACTAATTTTTTAAAACCAGGCAGAGTTAAGTAATACAATGCGTGTAATAATTAGACACATTGCTTCTATTAAAGAGGCACTTGTGAAAATACGCTGTTTAATTAATTAATTACCTAAGACACAGCTTCATAAAACAGTAATCACAGGGACAGCTTCATATACTGCTATCAAGGGGACTAAGCTAGCAGGTAAAACAAAGTCTCCATTGATAGATATAGGATGGGCATTTAAGTCATAATGCCAACTCATGGATGGCAAAGAACTGGAGCAAGTCCTTACAGAGCACTTTTATTCCAGTCCCATCTTAGCAGACACGTTACAGTGCCAAGGGTATTTAAGAGATGTGTGGTCAAGCTTTCCCCTTTCATACTACAACATATGTCCAGCGACCAAAATTCCACATTTAAATAAGAGGGTTTAATTCCAACTCCTTCCAGTTCACATTCACACTAAAAGAAGTATTGTGTGCACCCAGAGGACAGATAAGCCAGAGGAATTTCTACAAAAACAAATAAATACTGTAATATACCACTACCCCCAGTTTGTATTGATGACAGTTACTGTCATTACCTCTATTCTTGGTTTCTTTGCTTCTGCTAATATTTCATCTGCTGCTCTTTTAACTACAAGAAAAAGAAAACATTAAAAATGCAAGACTGTAGTAGACTTTTATAAAATAAAAAAGTTATTTTTTAATTAAATTGTACCTTGAGTGGACCGTTGAAGACCAATTTCAAGTGGAGCACTTCTGTCTATGCTTGATGAGGTTGCTGTAATCAAAGAGAACATTTAGTTTAAATACAAAATATCAGCCATAATATTTGAGTCTAAAAGAAAGAGGGACAAAAGAAACTGCAACAATGGAAATTGTAACTAGATATCAGGTAGTAAAAGCAGTCAAACACTGGGACCAGTGGAGTGGAGATATTCAGAACCTGTTTGAATATAAAGTTAGATCAGGTTGCTCAGGGTCATCTGGCCCTTCTTTGAAAAGGGGTTTGAACCCGCTGGCCTCTTGTGGTCCCTTCCAACATAAATTAGTCAGTGATTCTATGATCTCTATATACCACATAAAAGAGAGTCACAGTGGTAATTAGAGCCTGGAATCAAGATCTACCAGTTTGTCCAGTTTTTTGGAATAAAGACAACTTGCTGGTCCCTTTAAAAAATGGTTTTACTGCCCATATTATAGAAATAATCTCATATTCCAGGATACTTAAAATTTTAAGACCACAAACAAAACAGAGCATCCTACAAAGGTAAGTGATATTTATCTTCTTCTCAGAGAAACCTCTTTATTCTGACCATTGTTAACAAAAAATGTAAGATGATGAAATACTAGGTAAATCTGTCAGACTGACAAAGCAGTGATTTGATATGTTTTACTGAAGATTTTATCCCACACATTTCTTGCATTCAAGATCAATGTACTACTGAAAGCTTCCCACAGTCTAGAGATGGAAAAAACATACATGCTAAGCATTCTAACACATAACTATTGAGGATGTTAATAATAATAATAATAATAATAATAATAATAAGGCAGCTCACTTCTAAACGTGCATGTAGGAATGCAACTCTTATCTAAGCATCATAAAAGCAATTAATTTCAGAACAAAATTAAAACCCACAAGAAATAATAACCTTGTTTGAGAAGTCTGAACATATTCAGTTAAGATGCAGACTGACTATTATTGACCACTCTTCCCCTCCTACCCTTCACTTGTGCCATGAATATGAAGCAGTAAAGTGCACTATGTGTCCAAGGCAAAAGAACACATCACTCACATGTTTCCCCATTTAGGTATGCAAGCAAGTCTTTCCTATCAGGTCTTCTTACCACAGGAATGTTTTCAGTCTGAAAAGACAGCAGACATGACATTAAACTGTTCTTCCCTCGAAGTCTCTTGCTGAAGATTTTTCACTTTTATTGAAAAGTACCCATTCACACAAAGACAGGAACACGTGTCCTGCCACCCAAGAAAGCTTAACTAGCAAGCTTCAAAATGCAGCTACATCCTAGAGGATGTTCAGCTACACAAAATGAAACATGCTGTCTGCTATAAAACTGAAAGAGAGGACAGCTTTTTTTTCTCCTTCACTTCAAACTTGCAAATAAGATTAGCTTTTAACATACACACAATTCTCTTTCAGGAGTCTGTGTTGATACATAGAAATTAAGTACCTCAATTTTCTTGTTCCAAGTACCTAAAACATGCAGCACTGCTGTGTCAAGTAACCATGTAGCACATGGGAAGATGAAGCCTGGGCTCATAGAAAGCAATCAAATGGAAATCAAAAGTATTTTTTCCATTGAGAATTCCTCTATCTTTATTTGTAGAGCTTATCCAGTAATTTCTCTAATTAGATTGCATATTTCCAAGTCCACTCCAAAGCTATTCTGCTCTATTTTAGTCCGTTCTGTCGATCTTTGCCCTCTCAGGCACTAAAGGATCATCTAGATTGGAAATGCACAACAGAACAGCTGGACAAAAGTACTCTTTTGAAATAGTGCTGGAACCAAGTGTGTCCATGGAATATCAAGAGAAACACTACATTACTGTTAATATTTGGGTGACACCCTCTTGCTGTAAATGCAACCTGGTGGTTTGAAGGGATAATCTGTTAGGAAGTGAACTGCCAAGAGAAATGCTCCACCTTGGCAGGGACTGTCAAGGGATCCTCATGTAGAGGTGCTGGTTTTTAAACTCTCACCTGCACTCGCACACTTTGGTGCGTATCTTTTTCCCCTTCCCCAGCCAAATTCATCCATCTCAGTGCTACTATCATACCCCCAAAATGTCTACACACGGTATTACTTATCACAAGAAAAAAATCCAATGTTGTACGAGGTACTTACCGCAGCACGACGGACATACACAGGATGGGAAAGGTGCACATTATTGAGCAGGAACAAGATAGAATCCAAAGTGTAGTATTCCCTGGGCTGGCCCTCTTTCCCTGTCCTGTAAAACAGTGAAACAAAAATAGCAACATTTAAACTCTCCATCTCTCTTTCAAGCACACCCTTTTTTAGAAAAGATCTCTTTTCTTTCCAGATGACAAGTCAAAGAGCAAATAGTAATATTAATATCAGGCTACTGCCAAACTGGTGAACTATCAATTGTATTAAAAAATATGGGTGAAGGATATGTGTTCCTGCAGTCTCTTTAATGAACAAATTATATAAACTGTCAAAAATAAGCCAAACTAAGAGCTGGATGGGTTGTAAAATAAACAAGCAAGACCTGGGAAACCATAAGTACATATTAACATTTCACACATATTTATTCTGATTATCAAAGGAACTGCCTTGCCTTATTTGGGACAGCCACAGAAACATTACTGAACTGTGAGTGAAAAAAAAATATTACATGATCTTCAAGTATAACAGGATAGAATTTTCACCCCTAGAGAAAGCACAGTGAAGAACTCAGAATATATAAATTCTATGGAGTCTAGAGAGCAAAGGGTTCAAAATAGTGCCAAAAGGTCAAAATAAGGAGCGACTAGAAACTAACTGCACACAAAACTAGCAAAACCACAACGAACTACAAAATCACAATGAGCTCCCATACTGAAGTCAGACCACATAAGAGCAACACAACAGCACCAAGTTCAATCTCAGCTTTCAAATAGCTTGTTTCAAAGAGACACCTTTTAAGTCTAAAAGGGAATTTGTTCTATGGAACGATTAGCAAAAAAACCTCCCCACCAAACAATAAAACTCCCAGTTTCAGCTGGGCTCCATGTACATTGAACATAATTCCCTCCTCACACACGTTCACTCATTATGCTGTTCGGATAAGATTTTGTAGGGGAAGCAATGTCTGTCCAAGTTTCAAAACAAAACCTACTCCCTAAATACTCCAGCTGCTCTGAGAAACGGAGCTGGCACTCAGTTTCACCAGCAAAGCAGCAAGAGCAGTGATTCCACTGCCCACCTGGGACCTGCCAGACTCTGGTTCCTCCACATTGCCCAGTCCCCTTCCCCAACCCGCTGGCTCACCTGAAAGCCTGAGGAAGACAAGCCAAAGCTATAAAATTTAAGACTGGTACAGATTTTTCATGAAAAGAGATATTTCAGGAAGAAACCCTTCCATTAAAACCCTAAGAAGGAGCTTTCCCTCTAAGTACAGTGGCTTTACTCATGGCTCACCATCAGCACTGAAACACAACATGCACCATGGAAGTGCCAACCTCTCTGGGGGAAGGGAGAGGAAATAAAAAATATTCAGCCACAACATTATTGAACCTGAAAGAGCTACACAAACACCTACTAAAGTGAGGGAAGTGTAAGTCTGTTTTCTCAATACTGTAGATTTAATGCCACTACTGCTTTGCTTGCAATCACTTTTCTGAAATTAGCTAGACAGAAGTGTCCAATAACCTGTTCAGAACCCATTACTAGCAGTGAGGTTCAAAACATCCCCTTCCTAATAATGCCTGAGAAAACCAGTATATGAATATCACACAAAAGGGATCCAAAATACCAGTAGAACTGTAGAATAAAGGATCTTTCTACCAGTTTCTTCCTTCCAAAAACTTGGCCTGTGGGGGGTGTGTGTGTGTATATTTGCTGCTGGAGAGGAAAGGGAAGAGACAAAGTATCTTTAAACTGCTACAAAGCCAAAACTTTGCTCCACAACTACAGCCAACAAAACTGGATTCCTCAGCAAGGAATTGTTTGAGTCAGAACAGTAACAATCTCTGATAAGGTGGTATCTAAACATATTTGGAGCATTGGCAGAAACAAAAGCTTCCTCCACATAGGCTTGGCTCTGAAGTGAAGCCATGGTGGCCCGTGATGCAGCTGTCACTTCATTTTCAAACAAACACTTTAGGTTACCCTAGGTTGGAATAACTCATTATTTCTTTGGAATGTGCCATATGCACTGAGCATTATATAAAAGTCCAGCTGGTCATGTATTCAAGTTTTAACAATATACAGCAGTAAATGGCATAATTTTAAAACAAACAAACAAACAAAATACTGAACCCTTACCTATTAATTGGAAAATACAGTATTACAAAGCCATGGGCATTGCCAAAGCTCAGCAGGGCACAGCTGGTACTTCATCACTTCAACCCCACACATAAGAGATCCCCATGCTCTAAGAGGATGTTTTATTAGGGGGACAAGATATTGCATGTTAAAGGGAAATCATAAGATGGAAAAGCAGGTGCATATGAGGAGAAAATCTAAGTCTAAAGTGACATTTCAGCATCAGTGTGTGCTCCTGCTCAATAAACAAAGAACTAAATGCAAGCAGATCTGAGGGTAGCTTACCTCATTAAATTTACAAACATCCAAAGTAAAAATAGAAATTAATTCTCTTATTTCCCATATTTAGTTATGGCATCAATTAGTTAAGAAAAAAATTAAATCTTAAGAGGCAAACTTCAACAACCCCAGTAATAAGCATTAAAGCAAAATAAGGAGTTGCATCTCTTACAAAATAAAACTCCACCTTAAAAATGGAGAAAATGTTTATATAATACAAGAGAGGAAGTTTCACCTACTTGTTTTCAACACCAGAAATTTATTTCCTGCTCATCCATTCACCTTCAACCTGTGGGCACCAGGAATTTATTCATTTTTAACTGATTTATTTCCTCTTTCCAGTTTCAAAGCCTGCATTTTTACAGAGGTAGTAAAGCCCTGTGTCTCATCCACAAAAGCAAGCAGAAATCTTTAAGAACACAAGACGAGGCACATCGAGTATCACACAGATGACAATACCCAGGGCCAGCTGCTCCCTGTTTAAACTCCTCAGCTGCACATACAGCCCTCGGCTGGGCAAACAAAGCAATACGTTTCTCTGTGAGATTAATTCCTTCCTTTGGTTTTGAAACAGGTTTTATAATCACTCTTCAGGGGCCATAGATCAAAACACACAAAACACTTAATCTCAGGCCATGTAGCCTTCCTCACGTGCCAGCAGGAGTATTCATATAACTATTATCTGGAAACTAACCTGGATTAAAGTTAGTTTTTGTGCCCTCCCCCCCTCCCTTTTTTTTTCCCCTTCAGGTTACTTCTAACTTGGCTCGGTTCTCAGACCAATTCTCTGTTTGGCTGACTTTTGTGTAGCACAGAGAGAAGGCAGCGCAGGGCAGCACTGCTGACTTTGTCAGCTGAGCTGCTCGAGGAGTCAGAGCTAAATGTCTCATGGGACTACTTCTAATTCTAGCAGGGACAAATGCCACTGCTGCTGCTTGGACTGGCATTACTCTCTCCAGGCTGGAGATGCAATTACAGCAACCGTGCTGTGGACACCTAAACAGAAATCAAGGTTTGCTCTGTGAAAGACTAAGCCACCAATTGCTCAGTGTAAGCAGACTGTGAATCCTGTCAGGTGACCTGAATACAAAGGGGTTTGAATCTTAAAAGTTTTTTAAAATGTTCCTCATAAATTTGGCACTTACATAAATTACCAGCTCCTAAACTGTGGTGTCAAAGCTACTGAGCATGGCTTGCAGAACTGGTCTCAGTTTTACAGTGTCTTCCATTTGAAGATGCAACATGCAAAATGCCACAGTGGTTCCCAAGAAACATTGTGAACTGACAGCAGTGCGATCCTATCACAAGTTCAGAAGCCACTGGTCTAAAACAAGATTTACTAACTTACCTCAAACAAATAAAAACCCTCCAAATTCTACCACGTCTACCACAGGAGATGAATACACAGACAGCTATGAGGAGGTCACTGCTGCTGTTCTGCTCAGAGTATCATCTGATCACCCACAGTTCCTTCTTGACCGTGAAGATAAAGCTGCCTGACTGTACATAACAAAGTTTTCCTCTCCAGCTGCTGTCTTTTTGGCTTCTGGTAACAATGCCTGGGTCTAATTCCAGCTCTCCTGAGCAGGAGTACAGTTGGACTGCTGTATCAGTTTCTTGTTCCCTAGAGAAGAACAATGAATTTTGCTTGTCTAGTTAACCAGTGCTGGTTAATGCTTGGGAAAAGCAACTTGTGGCAAGGACACCACCATGACTGTCTACACACTGCTCAGCAAAAATACAACTAAGACCTTTAATTGCTATCTCAATGTTTTTCTTCCTGTTCGGTCTAGCTACCAGTATCCCCTACTGAGCCAGGAAACACAAATAACTCCAAAATTAGCTTCTGAAAACTTGAAATGTGCTTGAAATAGCACATTTCTAGTTATAAACAGAACGCAAATTAAGATCAGCTACAGAAAGCCCATCTGCAAGTTAAGATAAACAAACAGGTTTATTTCCTTTCTCTCTCCCAAACCACAAGTCAGGATACTAATATTCATATCATAATTATGAAAACAAAACAAAAAAATAATTCCTAGTCAGACGGAGTGACAAGTTCAGGGTTTTTTTTGAGAATTCTGCAGGTTCTTCTACTTTTCCACAAAGCTTCACAGGATAACATACCTGAAACACTTGCTACCTGACCTTTAACAAAGAGCATTTTCTTTCTCCTAGGTTTGAAAGAGATTCATTGGAATCCTTCTAGCGAGGACTAGAAAAGCAAGCAGCTGCTAAATTCTGAGGAAAGGTTAATGAAGAACTTCCTTGCAATGTGAGCAATCCATACCACACCAGGAAATTCAACAGGTACAAACCCCTATTTTCTGGAAGTTTCGGAAAAATAAGCATTTTATCAGGTACAATCACTTAAGCCACGTAAACACTATCTCTACTTGTTTATTATGACAAGACAAATTAGGAAAAGCCTGCACCGGGTCCTGCCCAGGAAGAGGCCCCCGGTAGGGGCAGGGCACCCTCCCAGCTCACCGGGGCTCGCAGGTGAGCACAGGGGGAGCGTCGGTTTGGACCTCCCTGGCTTTTTCTTGGTGTTCCAAAGCTCCAGGACAGCAGCAAACTGGATAAATAAACTAAGGCAGGGGAATCACAGATTACGCTGAGTTGGAAGGGACCCATCGGGGTCACCGAGTCCGACCCCTGTCCCTGCACAGGACACCCCGACAATGTCACCGGGTGCCGGACAGCGCTGTCCAAACAACAACGTAACGACGGAAAGGCTCGTCTTCCACCGAAAACCCAGAAAAACTCGGGACAAGCTGCCTCCTGCCATCTCATCGCATGAGTCTGCAGGACGCGGCAGGAGAATCGAGGAACGACCCGGCCGCGGCCCTTCTGGCCCGGGGCAGGGGCCAGAAGCCTTCCCGAAGAAAGTGGTGAGTCCTTCCCTGCCCGCTCCCTGCCCGGCCGGGCTGCCGGGGAGCGGCATCGCCACCGGGACACCCGGGCACGGCGGCGCGGCCCAGGGGCCCTGCGGGACGCGGTCCCAGTCCGGCCGCGCCAGCTCGCCTCGTCCCTGCAGAGCGGTAGGGACCGAGCCCCGTCCCCGCGCCCAACTTCGGGGCAACTTCTCCCTCCCTCCTCCTCCTTCTCCTCCACCCCCCCACGCCCGCCGCGCCCCGGGCCGCGCCGCTCACCCCCAGATGACATAGTTGGTCTTGACGTTCTTGGGCCAGGAGAACTCGCCGAAGATCACCTCGTCGCCCTTGACCACGATCTCCTTCTTCTGCGTGTTGTACTGCCGCAGCACGCTCAGCACGTCCGCCATCTTCGCCCGCCTGCCGCCGCTCCGGCCCCGCCGCCGCCCGCCGCAGGACCCCGCCGCCGCGCCCGGGGCTGCCCAGCGCGAACGCCTGAGCCGCCGCTGCCGCCGTGCCGCCTACAGGGGGCGACGCCGCGGACGCGTTGCCATGGCAGCGGCCCGCCCCCGCGGGAAGGAGGCGGGGCCTGAGGGGCGGAGCCACGCCCCTCAGGCCACGCCCCCTCCGCCCTGAGGGTGGTCCCGGGTGATACCGGAAAGCGGCAGAAACAAACTTCCTAACACCAATTTGTAGATATTAAAAAGGCCATTCTGCTTTTATTCGTCATGCTGGACGCTGGGAGGACAGCACCTCTAATCGGACGTGCCAAATGGCAGATGGACAGGGCTTTATTTATTACGCGTGCTGTTTACATATTCATTAGATAGGTTTGCTCGCTAATACATATTCATGAATGCTTTGCATGGTCACGCCCATACGGGAAGTCCTCCTTGGTCCTTCCGGGTCTTCGTCGTCGTCCTGACCCCGGTTCTTGTGCACAACGTCATTGTGTTCCACCACCAAAAACTGTAGCGCTTGTTCTCTGTTTTATCTGGGTACACAGAGCTTAGTTTACATCCTGCTTGTTTACACCCCTTATCTAATTCTCGAGGACTTCTCCAAGGTTGTATTGTTCCTTGTTTGGGCACTCCAGGATACTGTGAGTGAAGTTTCTGTCTCTCCTGTCACGGGTACAGCTTTCCCTCGCCCCGGGCACCCAGAGTTTTAATGTGTTTTGTGTGAAAATTGGGGCTGTTTAGCCTGGAGAAGAGGAGGCTCGGGGGAGACCTCATCACTCTCTACAACTCCCTGACAGGAGGTTGTAGGCAGGAGGGGGTTGGTCTCTTCTCCCAACTACTAACATTGTGAATTATACCAATCACTGCCAATATTTATTTGTCAATGGATATAGAGTAATACTGATGGATTTAGAAGACAAAGACATAATGAATAAACAGAGTATAATTTTTTGGACTGGATTTGGAATTATTATTGGAGCTATGGCTCATGAAAATTGGAATGGAACTTGAAATGATTCCAGTGGGTCAAGTCCTGTTTCCATGCCTCATCCAAAAACCTACATCACCTAAGCCAATGCTACGTCTTAGGTCTGCTACACTACAGATAATACTTTCTTCAGTATTATGGTGTTAGAGTGACACCAAAAAGCCACTCATTTCAGTTCTGCTGCTCAGGGAGCAGGGAATGGTGCACACACGGCTGCAAAGAGATTTATTTTCAGATTTCAAGAAAATGTTGCAGTTCTGGTTTCCTTTTTCATGTGAGGCTGCCTTCATCTGGGGAGAACACTGAAAATCAAAGTTCAGCAAGACAGTGTGTGCATTGGCAGTAGTTCACCAGGGACATGATGCCTGCACCCTGAGGAGCAGGAACGCTGAGGGAGGCAGGGAACAAAGGATGGAGCAGCACGAGGTGAGGTGGTTGTGCCCTGCTGAAATCAGTGCAGGTATGAAACAAAGGATGGAGCAGCACGGCGGGGGTGCGGTCACGCTCCATAAGAAACAATGCAGGGAACGGGAGCCAAAGGAACGACCTAAACCGTGACCAAACTTCACTTCAATAATCCATGTGTGCTCATGGCTGAAGTCAAACTCCACCTAAACAGAAAACGATGTCAACTGTAACTCAGCTTTTCTCCTCCCTTGAAGAAAACAATATAAATACAGCTTAAGAGAGCAGGGAGGTCAGAGGAGACTCCAGCTCTGTGTCCTGGGACTGTCAGCAGGCTGCACCTACCTCCTCCCCCAGGGATGCCTGTTGGGTAAGGCTCAAACATTTGGCTGATTGTGCTTGAGATCGTGCTCTTAGGGCTGTATCAGCATCTCCCAATTTCATGTGCTTGTGCCTGGCTGTGTTACATTTTATGTGTTCACACACGCTTCTGCAGACAATGTGTTTACCACCAGCATAGAATCATGGAATGGTTTGGGTTGGAAGTGACCTTAAAGATCATCCCGTTCCAGTGCCACGGTGGCTCTGCATTGTTGTTGCTTAGTGCTGAACTGGCCATCCCTCAGAATCCAAGCCCAGCTGCCTCCGGTCCTTATGGTTCCTGAGGAGCAGCTGGAATTCAACAGGGGTGGTTTTCTGCCAAATTTAATACAACAGACAAATTCGTTTTACTCTTAATGTGATACCTTCATTAGAAGTTTTAAACGGGAGTTTACAAAACGGTTCCTGCAGCTTTAGGAATCATAGTGAGATTATTAACCAGATTATTCATATCACTAAATCAGGATTTGATAAGAGATATCGGAGAAACTATTTTCACATGGCATTAGACACACGATTCCTCCGGAAAATCCACCCCGTCCTTGCCCCACCTCCTGACCCCATCCCGGGAAATGCACTTCATCGCTGCCCCTCTCTGACCCCCATCCCGGCAAATCCACCCCATCGCTGCTCCTCTCCTGACCCCCATCCCGGGAAATCCTCCCCATCGCTGCTCCTCTCCTGACTCCCATCCCGCTGGCGCTCACGGCGCACCGGCAGCGCGCGGGGCAGCCCTGTGGGGCGGTGCGGGGGCCTAGCGGGCGTGGTCGGACCGCGGTGAGGACTGCGGAGAAGCCCCGCCCCTTCCTGTGTCGGCCATGGCCCTGCAGGGGGCGCTGCGCCGGGCGGCGGCGGCCTGGGGGGGGCGGTGAGAGCGGGACCGGGGAGAGGGGTCGGGAATGGGGGCCCGGAATGGGACCGGGAATGGGATGGGGATGGGGATGGGGACTGGGAGGGGGAGAGGGATCGGGATTGGGATCGGCATCGGGACTGGGATCGGTGTTGGGACTGGTATCGGGGTGGGATTGGCAGAGGGATCAGAATCGGGATCGGGACGGCGATTGGGATTGGGACCGGGTTTGGGATCGTGATCGGGATTAAGACCGGGATGGGACTGGGAGGGGGATCGGGTTTGGGAGAAGGAGAGGGATAGGGACTGGGACAGGGACCGGCATCGGGTTTGAGATTGGGAGAGGCATCAGGATAGGGCTGAGGAACCGGAAGAAGGATCGGGATGGGGAGAGCGACCACCAGGCCCGGGATCGAGGTCGGGGCCTGGATCAAGACAGGCATCGGGATCGTGTCACGGTGCCGTGGGAGGAGCGGGGGGCCGGGCCGGCACGGCAAGGACGGCTCTCGGTGCTCCCGCGGGCGCCGGGCGGTGCCGCGGGCGGTGCCGCGGGCGGGACACGTGTCCGGCCCCGCCGGGAACGGAGCGTTTGGCGAGTAACGGCCCCGCCGGGGCTGCTCGGCAGCTCCGACACCCGGCTCTGTTCTCCTGCCCCCGCCGGCGCTGAGCACCAGAACGGTGTAGGTAGTGCAGCTGAAGAGAGAAATCTTGCGCCTAAGAGAGAAATCGGTTAAAAAAAAACAGGACAAAACCAACCCTTAATTTGTGAACTGCAAAATGTGATGTTTGTCTGAAAGCTCGAATATCTGAGTGTGATTTCTTTTTAGTTCTAGAATGGGGAGCCTACAGTCTACTTCTGTAGGATTGTCTAATGATGCTGCTGTAAGTCAAATACAGGTAACGTTATTTATGCTACTTTTACTTATTTTCAACATTTATAAAAGCTATGGGTACTTAAAACGTTTTCTTATTTATACAAAGAAACACTGCAAATAGTTCTGCATGTTGAACCTGTTCTTATGCTTATTACGTTTATCAAGTCATGCTGGCAGCATTGTTTATCCACAGCCCTGGAACCTGATCTTCCTAGGCTGCACCCATTTTATGTTTTTTCAGACCTCTACTCAATTTTTTGGAGTCAAGTACAGGTCAAACATGGCTTCATATGTGCCAGCAGTAATCCTCCTGTATTTGTTACCATAATAGCAGCGTTTTGACTTCTGTATTAGCTTTCACGACTGTTCAATATTGTTGGAAATGTACTGGCATAAAGCTCTCTGACTTAAACCTCACTGACTTAAACTTTCTTTTGAACATACAGAACATTATTTCAGACAACTGTGTGGTGATTTTCTCTAAAACAACATGCCCATACTGCAAAATGGCAAAAAAGCTTTTTGAGGGTTTGAATGTGAATTACACAGCTGTGGAACTGGACACAAATATGAATGGAAGCCTGTTCCAGGACGTTCTTGAGCAGATGACAGGTGGCAGAACAGTGAGTATCTCCTCCTACACACAACAAGCAAAGTAAGAACTTGGGATATACATGTGCCCCTTGGGGTATGTCCATATCAAGTTCTTCATCTTTTTGAGACAAGTAACTTGGGATACAAGCTCCTAAATTAAAGACAAGGTACTGCAGAAGGGTTCTGTACCCTCTTTCCCTCTAGAGCCCCCCTGGCTATCCCTCAGTTATCTCTTCCATACTGCCACTGAAATAACTGAAGTATCATTTTTCATTTGTATATTTAATCCATTGTGTTAAACAATTGCCTTGTATTTTCTTTTTCTATGGTCTCACTTGACTCAGTTGTTACAAACTCCCACACAGTGACTTCATCCCACTTCTGAGGGGCACTCAAAGCTTCCCATCTCTGTAAATATTATGGAAACGTATGAGTTGTACACTAATATTATACATACATCTAGAAGAACACAACTACTCTGTGTATTAGAGTCCATGTGGGCTTACTTAAGACTTTTATCTTTTTTCCAAGAAGTAACTAATGCAATTTTTGTTTTCTTGATAGGTCCCAAGAGTGTTTATCAATGGGACTTGTGTTGGAGGTGCAACAGATACTCAAAGGCTTCATGATGAAGGCAAACTGCTTCCTTTAGTTCATCAGTGTCAAATAAAAGCAAATTCCTGAGCAGCCATCCAGCTTAGCTTCATCTTCCTTTGTATAAACAGAATTTCAGATGAATGCAGAAGATCACAAAGATACACAGCATGAGCTGCACTCAACAACTTCAAACCATGGCTTTCTGAATCACAAATCATTCTCTGACAGACTTTATGGACTTAGCAAATTAACTGGTGTCCTTGTTTAAGCTTTATCATAATCAAAATGGTTATTAAAAATCACTATGTAAGTCAGGGCTCTGCATGTGAGACAGTGATGTCATTTCATGGCTCTTACATCCTGCTTCAGAAAAGTCTAAACTGTACAAGAATAATGGGTATTTTTTTGCTGGACATTAGTTTGCTTTCTAGCTTTGTTTCAATAAATGGTCAGTTTAATTTAACGGTGCCTTTATATGCAATTCTTCTCTGTCAAATTGTAATGAAAAAGTATTAAGCCAAACAAGGCTGTAGTGATCCTGGTGTGTGTGTGTCTGCCTCTCACATTTCAGTGCCTGATCACCGAGCTCCCAAACTATACCCACTTGAACAGAAAAGGGAAAAAAAGAGTCTGGCAGCTTTAGAGGGGAAGTAATGCCTTTCATCTCTACTCTGCACTACAAAGTATCAGTCTGTACAGTGCCATTCAGGAATTCTCCTAGGGGAGCCAGACAGCTCACTGACACCAAACTGCAGCTATGAACTACGGTACAATAATCCAACAATATTAAGAAAAAAAAGACTAAGTCAAATGGGTCTCATATGCATAGAGTTTATTTAGTACTTAAATTCTACAATCAGAATGCAGTTTACTAGCCATTTTAACTTTCCGTTAAATGTCTAAAAGAAATTACTAAAATTCAATAGTTTCAGTACAACGTACATCCAAAGCCAGAACAGGCAATGCCAAGACTCTTGGTTATTTCAAGGAAGTCCATATGCAAGTAGAAAATGCTATCCCATTCTTCAGTAAAAGGGACCATTACACAACTAAAGGTGCACACATGAGAATAAAAACATTAGTCAATTAATTTTTACTCAGTTTTTGTAAATTACTCCTGTTATTTCCATTGCTTTCAACACTGCATGTACCTAAACTACTTTTTCCCCCCCCCAAGGGAAAAAAGCATCACATTTATCTTCAACTCCAGGTAGCTAGGACTGCAAGAGTGTAATTTCAATTTGACAGCTTTATTTTTGTGATGCAGGTTTGAAACTGCATCATTTATAGAAAGTCTTCAGAATAGAGTTGTCTGCACTGTGCATCTTTAATGTGTAATAAGCTAATTAAACACACTGGCCTCGTTATATTTTTATTGCCATTTACTGTATTTTGCACAGTCATCAAGATAAACACACAGATGTGCATCTCTTCCTGAATTTATACTTAATAAAGCAATTTATTTGCACATACAGTCATAAAAGAACACCAAGTACTCTTTTTCTCTGTGTAGAATTCTTCGGCCAGCTAAGTGTTTTCAGAAGTTTAGCAATAATTTTGCCCCTGAAAGCTGATAAACCCATCACGTAAAAATAATAACAATAGTACGCAAAGGAATTTTTCGAAGACCTTTTCATTTTGTTCCCTGTTTAGGGACTTTGTTTTCAAACAGTAGTCTAAAATAACCCTTTGAGTTCCAAGTTTCGGAAATCCCAGGGCACTGTCACTTAAGGCAATAATCTAATCCATCTGGAGAAAACATGCTGTGTGCCTGCAAATTCAAGTGAGTGCCCATTTATTAAAGGAGATATGTCTTAAGGCACCCAAAGGGTTAATTATGTTTCTTTTTAACCATATTAAGGCTCCCCATCCAAATAGTTTTTCATTAATTGTGTATAATTTCACAGAAAGTAGCAGCAAGACAGTGCCTTCATTATTGGATGGCACAAAGCCATGTTATGTTTAAGTTATTTAAACATGATATGGCAGTTAAAGTGTGGTTCTACTCTAGGAAATAATAAAAAAAAACCAACAAACAAATTAAGAGACTCAAGAACAGTCGTTAAAAATTTCCATGATTTTATGCCCAGCATTGTCTCCAGGACAAAGCTGTTTATCTTAAAATATGCTTGCCCTGGGATCTGAATATTAAAATGTATCCACTAAAAGATATGGATACCTGCTCATCCAGCCTAAATCCCACGCTTCTAAGTCTGAGAAGCTGGAAACAAACACTGAGGTTTTTAACTAAGCAGACAGATCTGTGAATGTGCCCATCTGTTGCTTTTTTGTACAGAATTCTTTTTAAAGAGTAGAACTGCACTTTTATAGGAGAATGAAAAGACATTTTATTTGTAACTAGTTGTGCTTAACTCTTAAGAAGCTGGTTAACATTAGGGAAACAACTATTTATATTCATTATTCATTAATGAAGCATTTGTAAAAGTTCTCCACATACCTCATATATATGCAAATATATATATATTTAAACTTAAAAGTCAGAATGCAGAAACATCTAAAGAAACCACGCTTTAAGTATCAAAATTTTAAATCCAAATATGTAAGCACACATATTTAAAGACACCATACCTTCTGCCAAAATCAGCTAATCTTACATGTTATCTCTCAGAGCAGCACATACACAATATACTGTCCTAGTTAGTGTATTACCTTTCCCCCCACCCCGAACTCTTACTCAGCAATTTGTACACAATACTGTGTCATGGTGAGATGAAATCTCTACCATTCCAGCAAGAAAGTCATTAGAACAGTTTGCTTACAGCATATCTGCACTGCAAACCACTGCAGACAGCAAAATAAACCTATAAACTGATCAAGTGTCAGAGAAAGTAAGGATTAAAAGCACAAGCAAACGATACTTTGCTTAGGTTTACTTCTACAGCCTATTCTTTGAAGACTTCCTCTAGTTAATACTGTAAAGAAGCTGCCCATTTATCCAGAATATTAATTTAAATGTTTGCCTAATTCTGCCTATGACAGCAGCCTGATAATATTTAACGGAATAAAAAGTTTCAAACCACTGAGCTAATTCTAGAAAAAAGCTTTAAATTTGAAAAGCCAATTGTAAGAGGTTACTTTATAAAAATAAAGTCATTCACAGGCAGGTGTTGGATTTTTGTAAATAAACAAAGTATACTTTTGTCACTGATTTTTACACAAAGTTTTACCAAAAATCCGATAGATACAGCAAATCGAATGTTTTGTAAAAGATTTACATAATTAAAGAAAAAAGTTTATCCACTCTTAAAAAATTAAAATAAATACTATGACATCAGTTCCGGTGTAAGTAGCTAAGCGCTCAATGACAGCAAAAAGGCAGAACAGAGGCAAAAATAAAAAAAAGGAATGGATGAGAGCTTGTGAAAAAAAGATTCAAGTATAGGCCTGAGGTGACGAAGAGATGGGAAAGGAGAAAAAAAATCAACATTAACAGAAAAAAGGAAGGGTAAAACAAAAAGGTAATAGAAGAAAAAACCCAAACGGACCAAAACTAAAGCTTCTGTTACAGTAGCTGTGAGTCAGGTACATGGTTCAGCAGCACAGCATTTTTTGCAATGCACAAAAATATTTTCATAGTGTTCTTACAGACAGAGCCATTATTAAAATACACTTCCAAAACTGCTGGTGTTTCTTTAAGCCAAGAATATGTATTTTGTTGAATAGCCTTTTAAAGCCATAACCATTTATGGGCACCAGTTAAACAACAACAATGCAAAAGAATAACACAACCCCCCTTATGATTTATGTTTAACAAAGAGGTTTAACAGCGGTTTTAAGCAGCAAGGTATTTTAGGGCCAGTTATTAGTAGCCTTCACACAGTGGGCATTTAGACTGGCCCTTCTGACTTCAGAGCTACTTTTAGACTTTTCTTTTTTTTAAACACAGAGGAATGTAGGTAAAGACCCCATATTTTGCCTGTAATCTAATTCTACAAGCATCCCAAACGCTCCTACTCCTTGCTCCAGGTCTAAAATTCCTGACATGAAATTCTATTTCTTGGGCCTCTCCACATTCTTGATTGTGTCCCTTCCATGAAGAACCCTGGCCTTTGATGTTTGTTCCTTATAGCCCTTCATTACAGAAGAATGTTTTACCTCTGTTGTGCTTCCAAACATTAGAACCTTTTTTTCTTTCTTAAAGTGCCTGAACATTACAGCCTTAGACTGTATAATTGTTTAATACTTCAGAATTGTTAAGGGGGTCACAGTGAAATGGCAGCCAAAGTGAAACCTCTCAGTTCTGCCAGATATCAGGAAACCTGCGTTCATCCACTCTACTGTTGCACTCTGCATTTAGACTTATTTTAATCAATATTTTGAATAAAATTAACTAGCCTTAAACTTCTCCCTGTTCAATTTTTACTGATAAACTGCATTGCACAATTATAGCCCCATTTCTGCTTTGTTAGCCAAAGTGTTCCTCCAATGCAAACACCATTATTAATTTCAAAGAGTCCCTGTCTCCTCTTTGGTGAAAAGGTAGGTCATTTATTGTACACTGAACTAATGCTTCAGTTTAGCAACTCTGTCTTAGTTTACTTTTTTCTATTATTTTTGAAGCATTACAGTAATTATTGCCTCTTTACATGTCTAGATATTGGTTTGGAAATTACCAGTTTAATAACTGAAGACTAAAGTCAGGACAATTATGTTATGGCAAATGAGTCATGCTGTCCCCTAAAATTCAGGGTGTGGGCAGATAAAGATCCAGCCTAGGGAAAAGGAATACACAGCATCGTTATTCTATGCCCCTTCCTGGAAGATAATAACAAATGCGAAAAGAAAATCATAGGAACAAAGGTCACACTATAAAGTTTCAGTTGTCAGTATTTACTTCATTTCCCCCTCTCTGTGTAAATCTTAAGGGAGGAGCAGATGACAATGTGGTCTCACCAGTGCTAGTTTTACATTGTGTAACCAAACCACTTAGAATATTCTATTTCTAGCAAGACTTTTTTGTACAGAGATACTATAAATGTTTAGGAGTGTATTATGTACCCTAGCATGGATGACTATCTTTTATTATGGGTCAGAGCTATCCAGTGTCAATAAATACAGGGAGCTACAATTTCTATCAGTTCTACTGAAAAGTTCATCTTTACTTACACACTCTAGTTCAAGTATTTTAAACTGGACTGCTTTCAAAGATGCAACACCACTATAACCGTTCATTCAATCTGTTAGTAACTATTCTAACCTTTTATTTGCAGTAAGTTTACTTGAAAATTACTTGAAACACCTGTTTAAGTTTTCATTTTATATTTAGTCCAAAATATTTCCTATGATTTCACAAATACTACTCCAAGTAAGAAAAAGTACTTGCAAAAGTACATCAGTTATTTTCAATGTGTCTAGCTTAGAGGAAACACCTAATCAGATGTTTGACTACTGCGTAATTTAAAACACATTATTACCAAAACCAACCCCAAAACATCAGTGCATTTACTTGAAATAATTATTAACATGTATTGAGCAAATGAGTTTACTCCCCACATTGATATGGTGTTTTGTATAGATGCAATTTTTCACATGAAATGGCTGGTTTTCTTTTTCAAACTCAAAGTGCTATGTCTCAGCTTTTGTAGGAACATGGTTTTTTTCCTTGATGTCACCTGAGGAGCTGGTGGCAGTCCTGTATTCTCCAAGCTTTCTATCAGAGCTATACTGTAAGAGCAGTGATAATTCACAAGTAACTAATGTTCACTGAAAGGTAACGCTCCTACCATCAGTTCTTTAAGCCCTGGTTTTAATGCCAGAAAAGGCTTCCCTCACTGGTTTGGTTTATTCATTAAAGGAGAGTGTAAGTAAGTAGCAGAATACCTTCAGTAACATGTAACATCCCGTTTTAGCACCAAAAGAGATACCCGCACTAGGGAATGCGAGCTCTGGATTTGTAATTAATATGTATGAGGCAAAAAGAAAAGTGTTACAAGTATCAAAAGTATAATATGAATTTACATTTAAAAGCTTAGGTTTTAGGCAGAAAAATATGGTCTTACATGTTATTTACCACAACGGGTAAATGCGTTATTTTTATAAATCATAATTATTTTCAAATTAACATCAAATTCACTGTTTAAAACAGCCATCATTAGCATAAAAGAGGCTGACACACATATGTTCTAGAGGAAGTTGTAAAAGCATCACTAAAAAACCTTTCTAATCTTTTAAGACTGATCTACTAAAGAGATCTTTTAACTTCCCCCCATACTGACACATATAAAACACATACAGAATTAAATACATATACACATGAATTGCTATCAATCCCTGTTCCAAAGTGGTAAGTTACTCACTAGCTTTCTCCTTGTTTACTCACAGTCTTACTATAAGACTAAAAATAAAAAAATAAAAAAAAGAATCCAGTTTCAATCACTTCCTAAACAAGATTTTGTGAACATGAAGGATGCAACTGTACAGTTCATAAAAGTTTTTAAGAATTGGTCACTATAAACTGGAGGTAGTTTTGAAATATGTTAGCTTGAATTAATTCATGAAATCAGAAGTAGCATTAATCTACAAAAATATTTTTAAAAATGAAATACTCTCCTGTTAGGAAGATTGTTTCTGTATTACTGAATACATTCTTTTGGAAAAAAAAAAAAGTAGCTTATGGTTTCTGGTTGTTCCCACTCAGCTTTGGAGAGCAGGCCAAGACACATGCACTTGTTGATCTCTCTTGCTGAAAGTGTGTTGATGCTTCCTGAAGTTGTAACATGGACTGAATGTGGCATCCCAGTCACTTCCAAGGTCTTTTTCTACTAAAAACAGTTTTTAGAACCTCCTGTCAAGCATATTAATTCTAAAATAGTGCTTCTGAAACCATATTGTGCAGAAACTGCCCCTCAATTTATCTACAGAGATATTTACTCCTGAAAACTCAGATGATGATCTACAGAGAAAAAGACTGGCATGAGCTCTTCCACTTTCAGTTTCATCAGTATAAAATTTCCCTGGATAACTTTTATCCTGTATCACAGTCACATGGTCTCAATATGTACCAGAAAATACTTTTAGGTTTAGTAGGTTTTAAGTGTAACCATGGAAACCATTGAACCTTAGTAATACTTAAAATACAAAGATTTAAAAAAGCCCAAAGAAAAGTCCCTCTCAGTGAAGTTGCTGTTAAGCTGACATTATTAAAAATACTAAACCCATTTTTTTCCAGCCCCATTCTAAAAGTAATTGGTCAATTTATTCTCGCAAACAAGCATTCCACAGCAACAGGGGAGGGGGAAATTAAAAATCTCTCCATATTTATAACCTATTATAAGTGAAATTAAATTATGTATACCCTGTAGCCACTTTTAGCAAACTTCCCACTGTTATTTTAAATCGTGTGCAACAGGAAAAAAGAGAAAAGAGATTTCTCATCTGCTTTTCTTGTTTTCCCTTCACAAAAGGTAACAAAGAATCACAGGATCATTATGGTTGGAAATAACCTCTAAGTTCATTGAGTCCAACCTTTAACCTAACACTGCCAGCTCTACCATTAAGCCATGCCCCTAAGCACCACATCCACGAGTTTTTTGACCACTTCGAGAGATGATGATTCCACCACTTCCCTGGGCAGCTTGTTCCAATGCTTGACTGGACACAGGAATTGAGGTGTGGCCTCACCAGTGCCAAGTCCAGGGGGACAATCATTGTCCTGGTCCTGCTGGCCACACTATTGCTGATACAGGTCAGATCCTTTCCCACCAAGTAGCTTTCCAGCCACTCTTTCCCAAGCCTGGAGTGCTGCACGGGGTGGTTGTGACTCAAGTGCAGGACCCAGCACTTGACCTTGTTGAACTTCATCCAATAGTCCTGGGCCCATGGATCCAGGCTGCCCATATCCCCCTGCAGCACCTTCCTATCCTCTGGGACATCAACCCTCCTGCTGCCCAACCTCAGGTCATATGCAAATGATCCTCTCATCCAGATCATCAGGAAGATGTTAAACAGGACTGGCCCCCCTACTGACCCCTGGGGGACATCACTGGTGCTCAGCCACCAGCTGGAGGCAACTCCCTTCACCACCACTCTCTGGGCCCGGCCACCAGCCAGCTCTTTATCCCTGAACAGTGCACCCGTCCAAGCCATGGGCTACCAGCTTCTCCAGGAGAATGCTGCGGGAAACAGTGTCAAATGCTTTCCTACAGTCCAGGTAGACATATTTACAGCCTTTCCCTCATCCGCTCTGCAGGTCACCATGTCACAGAAGAAGATCAGGTCAGTGAAGCCTTTCATACACCCCTGCTGGCTGGGCCTGCTCCCCTGGTTGTCCTGCATGTGCTGTGTGATCAAGATGATCTGTTCAGTGACCTTCCCGGCACCAAGGTCAAGCTGACAGACCTGTAGTTTCCTGGATCCTCCTTCAGGCCGTTCTGCTAGCTGGACATCACATTAACCAACCTCCAGTCATCTGGGACCTCCCTGGTCAGCCAGGACTCATGAAAAATGATGGAGAGTGGCCTGGCCAGCTCATCTGCCAGCTCCCTCAGCACCCTTGGGTGGATTCCATCCGGCCCCATAGACCTGTGCCTGTTTAAGTGGAGCAGCAGGTCCCTGCTTACTCTTGGATTATGGGGACTTCATTCTGCTCCTAGCCTGGAGCTGGAGGAGTCTGCAGGTGGGTGAGGACACAGCACCACTGCCTCCCATCCAGCCCATCCTGAAGTCCAGATTTTTGACCCAGGAGCTGCAGGCTCACCTACTGGACCAGGAGGGCAACAAGAACTGCACTCAAGCCGTGGAGGAGCTGAAGAGGGTGGTTGGAGGTGCCAGCCAGGCAGCAGCAACCTCTGTGCCTGCCCTTGGCCTCCTTGGGCTCATCAGCTTCCTTTACACACTCCTCAACTACTCCAACTTCAAGCGGTGCTCAGGGCACTGAAGGTGATCCATCTGCTGGCACTGGGTGACCAGGTCCAGGCCTTCCTGGCACCACTTGTCTCTGCTGCTGGTGAAGTCCTGGGGGGACAAGAAGCTGGCCATCCAGCAGGAGTACAAGCCCCTGTTGCTGTGGCTGATGAAAACAGCACATTCTCAGCAGGAGCTGGGCCTGCTGCTGCAGTGAGAGTACCTGCAGCACAACAACTCCAGAGTCCAAGAGGACGTGGTCATCATCGTGGCCTTCTTCACTTACCCTGGTGGAGAGCTGGACTTGGCCAAGCTGGCATTTGGGCTGCCTCCAGCACTGGTGGACAACAAGAGCAGGGTCTGGCACAATGCCATGGAAATGTTTGCTGTGGTGGCATCTTCCATAGGCCCAGGCAAAACCATCCCTCTCTTCAAGTCAGTGGATGTTGTGGAACTGAAGGACAACAGGGATGGGGTGATGCATGTGGTGCAGGCCAGGCTGGCCAGGCAGACCTTGCTGAAGCTCAGTGGACCAAGGGTTTGTACAGCACACTGTGCCCTTGCTGTTATCTGGTCATGACAGGGGGTCCTGTTTACCCTCTGGAACAGATACCGACTGGCTATTCATGGGCCACAGAACTCTGAGCACACAGTTACTGTGGGTATCACTCAAGGGATGATGCTCTGGGAAACTCCAGCTCCATGGTGCCTAGACTGACCCAGGAATAAGTCCAAGAAAAGTCTTGAGTGCGTGGACAGGGGAAAAAACAAACTGCCTTGGGAAAATAAGCATGCTGGAGGCAAGGAAGGTGGTTCAGGAGTCGAGATCCCTTTCTCAAAGGGTGTGGAGAAGGGTTGCCAGCTGTGCTGCAGGGTTCTGAAGGGCGATCTGATTCAACTGATGGGCATAACCAGGAGTGTCCGAGCTGCGCAGGGTGTTCCTGTGCGGCGCCAAGTCCAGGTGTGACAGGGGTGACGTGTGGTGCCACCTCCAGTGGCAGAGGGATCACTGGCTATTGACAGTTATTTTGACACTAGAGATGCAAGCGCTGAGTTTTTCTTAATTTGTTAGATTTGCATGAGACCATAGTTATGTTCAACCTTACAAACACCTTAATGAGAAGCTCTAGTCAGAGATGCTTGAACTGCCACCACCTCATGTAACTTTCTGATATGTATATAATATGCCATATTCTAATAAAGTATATTTGGCTGGGAGTTCCCAGGGTGAAGTCTGTTGCCAGCAATGGACCCACTGGGAAGAGCAAATGCCTAGAAAAATTAAATCAAATCCAAAGCGAAGTTTCGAATAACCTCCAAAGCTCCTGTATCAAAGCCACATATATCCAACATGCCTCTGTCATCTGGATCTGCCACTGTAAAACCATTTGAGGTCATTCCACAAACAATCAGTTTAGCAGGAATACCCATTTTCTAGAGGAAGGACAGAAAAAAAAAAGTCAGAAAACACATACATGGCAGAACATACATATACAGTAACTTAAACATGCCAGAGGGCCAAATCTTGCTTGCATAAACCACTGTCTGAATAGCCATACTGATAGAAACGAGATATGCCACAATCAGAGTTGAAGACTGCCTGTTAACATTGTGTTTACCCTGTAGCAGACATATTTAAAGAAATGGAAATAATTGCAATGAGGTATATTAGCAAAAATTTCCTGCAATACTACAATTCGTAGATTATTTCAAACGCAAACACTGCATTTGCTATTATGCAGTTCATTCTTAGAGACAACTCAATAACAATTATCAAGTCACCTAACAGACTCAAAGTGTGCATTTTTGTCTAAGGCAAGGATTTCTAAATGTTGCTTGAATAAATACAACAACTGTGGTCTGGACAATTCTGCTAAATAAGCTGAATTTGCAGGCAAGCAATCTCTAAGGTAAAGCAAAGCAACTGGCATGAAGGCCAGAGTGCAGGAACTCTTTCTTTACAGAACAAATTTAGGAATGGGAGCTAACCTCGACTAAGGAAACTAAAACACAGTCCATATACACATGCTTACCAGAAGTATTTTTTGTAGTTTAAAAAATAGTTTCTTTAAAAGATTGTTTGCTGAGTTTCTGATACCAATGTGCTTGCAGAGGCTATTTTTTTTTGTTCTCTTTTAAAATTACTAAGTTTAGTGTAGTCCCTTTAAAACATAATGGGCTTTCTTCAGAAAATAGTGCTACCTCATCCTACTGACACTTCCCTACAGGCTTATCTTCATTACTTTATTTAAACTTTTTGGTATGTACTGCAGACATCAAGGGTAAATTTAATTCCGTGAGCCAAATTCCATTCTGTAAGAACTATAAAAAAAATGTATTCAATCAATTACATATAGAATGCAAAAATTCATATACTCCCTGAACAGCAAACAAAGTTTCATGGATATTGCAATACACAAGCAGGGTAGGCTAATTACAAATCCTTATAGCAATTCTGTGGTTTTAAATGTGCACAATTAGTGCACTATGCCCACTAATTCTACCTAACTGCAGAACTGAGCAGTTTTTAACAATATATAATTATTTACTGAAACAAAGCCACAACTACTTCAGTCCCTAAAACATCTTTAGTATTGGTATTTACTTTGTACTGCATTCACTAATCATGAACAGTCAGAAGCATATTTACCTCTCGGTACTCTCGAAGGGCTGTTGCAGGGGGAGTATTTCCAGCAAAGGTCTCATTATCAGTAAATACAATGAAGACATCAACAGCCCTCTGAGTTTTTTGAGCCCATATCATTGGAAGGGAACAATCAGTGGTACCCACTGGAATCTTAAGAAAAAAAAATAAATATACGTGGAACACATTAATACTGAAATTAGTAAACCATGGAAAAATTATCTTTTATGTAAGTTTCATGTTTTACCACACAGAGGTTTTTTTGTTAAACTTAGTCATTTCATCTTAGTTTTAACCAGTTTTTTTTTTTAGTTGAGTTGGGTTTTTTTAACATTCTTTTCAACTCATTGTGACCTAGCACTGCCATTCTAAATTACAATGTTTAATATCTGAAATATTGACATTTTTGGACTTTCTCTAAATAAAAAGGGACCAAAAAATCCAATGTTTTGCTATAGAGATACATACTAAATAAACAAAAGAACAATGTAACTGCTGAGACTTTTTTTTTTACATACTTCATACATTTTCACTAAAACTTGAGGTAATGTCATATCAGCCATCACTGGACACGGGACCATTTCATGTGAAAAGGCAGCAATGTGGGAATCCTTCTCAGTACGTGCTACAACCTGAGAAACAGGAAGACAAAAATAATTCAGTTATATTACTCTGAATTTTTAATGTCTGGATCGAGCCATTCCCTACCAAACACACAGCATGACATTGCTTTTGCATTTAGGACACCGGGCTCCTCATATGCACCAACAGTTCACTCTACACTTTAAATATTCAGTAATATTTTACTGCAAATAAGCACTGCCAAAATCAGAGCTCAAGAACTGCTCTAATTACTACAACTAAAGATAATTCTATATTTCTTCTCTCCCCTCTGACTTGAAATATTGAGTGCTTTTAAACACCAACAAAAGTTCAACTCCTCTATAATACAAGAATACGATGCAACACAGCAGCTCTGCAACACCAAATTGAGGGGAAAGTGATTGTGAACAAAGGCCACATGGATAACTCAAATGTACACAGGATTTATTCTAAAATTTCTTAATCCAATCTGTATTATTCTATAAGTGCTTCTGAAAAAAATTAAAATGTATTTTCAGCTAAGTGGAAAAGCTGCCCTGAACACTTTGGTTTATACTTGAAACCAACTTCTTGAAACTGATCTTTCTGAATACGGTTACCAGGAACTTTAAGGAACTGATCAACCAGTAAGGTACAAGGTCACGTCTTCCGTACCCAAAAAAATATTATATATAAGTTTCCTCCTGATTTCTAACCAGCTTTAGAGCATCTCTGTATCAAAAGACCAGTTACAAATAAAAGAAATGCAATGCCTCACCATACACATCGTTGCTGCGACGGTGCTCGCATTGAGCACACTGCCCAAAACTTTTTGTGTCATTGATGCACTGACATCAACTGCAAGTAAGAAGCGTTTTCCTGTTGGTTCAAGTGTCTAAAAGGAAAAAAGAGAAAAAAGAAAATAGGTACACATAATTAATACTGTCGCCAAAGTTTTAGCACTGTTACCCACCCCACAAACTTTTCGTGATAAGCTTTCAGAAAACACAGAATTCTTGAAAAGGCTTAACAAATTGAAGAACTGTATTACCTTGAAAGCTTTGTAAAATGAGGCATCTAAAGCTTCTAAAATGTCTTCATCAGGACGCCACCAAAGCTTCCCTCTGCTTCCATGTCCAGCTTTATATGTTTCTAATGCAACCAAAATATGCAATGGATGTATTTTACCCTACAGGCAAAAGAAATAAAAACAGAGCTTCTTGAAAATTTGACCTCCTTTTAAAAAAACCCAACAAAGTAATAACAAACTGAACAAGAAAATATGGTTCTCCTACAAAAGTCTCTGGCTCAGTATACTGTTACTTTAAGTTTGTTAAATTTGAAGAGTTCATGCAGCCTTTCCACAGCTGTTGTATGAACCAATACTCCTCAGTTACTGGTGATGGACCTCATCACCTTTCCAGAATCCTCCAGTCAACACCAAATATTAAGCCATCACCAGAATTTTGGTAAAACTTCACAGCTTTATGATTGTCCATCGCAGGCTTACACTAAGAGAAAGTCCCTGTCCTGCTGAGGGGAAAGGAGCTGAGCTAGGAAAAGAACAAACTCAAAACTAGTTTTATATCCAATACAATAACATTTGGACAAAGAAACTATTTTCAGAATATAGCATTCATTTTCCTCTTGCTATAAAACATGCCAAGCATTTTTCTTTTTTGGCTTTCCATACATAAACCATATCATTTGTTTCATGCTAAACCACATCTTTGCTTTACTGAGTTTATCAACATTTTGTTATTTTTTTTCTCAAGGGGAGTTTCAGTCATTAATCACTGCCAGCAGCAAACCTCAGCAAATCTGAACACCTGTCCACCACCTTTCTTCCATCAAAGTACTGCACCATCGTCTTTGCTCTCCCTTCTCCAGTGCCTATGCCTGATTAAAGAAGAAAGCAGAGAAAGGGAAGAGCAGCAGGACGGGAAAAAAAGGACCTATGTTGTTGTGCTCAAATTAGCTTTGAATAGTCTTGAATAATTTAAGGGTCCTTATTTTAATCTTCCCAACTCACAAAACTGTAGGTTAAGGCATCTGTCCTTTCTATGTTCCATTACATTCCTGGATATTTTCTTCTCCCTTTGGGGAACCCTCTTCTCCCTCTTATTTTCTTACTTTTACCTCTTTGATGGATAGTGAAGCAATCTGAAAAGAGAAAGCCTCCTTTTCCCCTCAATGGCTATGCTAGTTTCTTCATTCACTTTCTAGGATCCTATACAAGTGACTTCACTCCCTTTTTAAGCTTGTATTGCTGATTCTAAATTACAAGACTCAGAAGGAACACATGAACGCCAGAGCTAAAGCTTGCCACAGCCCTCATTTAAGAATAAACTACACAGTTCCTCCAAAGAACATCAGTTTTATTTTGTAAAGAGGTTGGCTGAAGAAATACAGTAGAGATTAAAATCCACAAGAGCTGGCATCGATTATGAAAAGTTCTTACCTTTTTTAGCAGTTTCTCATTTCTCAGTTTTTCACATACTATTGCCACTTCTGAACCTCGTGGTTCCAGCACTGAATTTGCTGTCAGCTTTCCTAAATTTCTCAACAATACAGAAATGGGCATCTCCTTCAGCAGTGCCTTCCAAACCTATGGTCAAAGAAAGAGAAGTGAAAAAACAGAAAGACGAGATTCCTAAACTACAAGAACTGAAATCTGTACATTGAATAAGCGTATTTTAAAATAAATGCACAAATTATACATTGAACTTACTTATTTTAAATTAGCTCTCTGGGCAAACAACTTGAAGAACAGCGTAACGGCTACTTTTTACAGAAATCTAAACTTAAGATTCTAAAAAGCATTACCCTAAAGAGAATTCAAAGCTAATAAAGTTTACCTACCTCTTTAGATTTCAGGTGGTTTGTCAGGAGATGCTCTCTAACTAGACCATATTCCTCTATCAAATGAATAACTTCCAATTCATCTTTTGTGCGTTTTACTTTCTCCACAGCCTCCAGATACTTTAGGAGTTTTTCAGTCTCAGTAGAAACTGCTTTCTCTTTATAAGCTTCTTGGACATCTTTCCACCCCTTGGTAATATATTTAGTGACTATAGCAATTCCTATGGAAAAAAGAAAACATTTTTTCCAGCAGGATTACCATCTCTGTACTGGCATTTATCATTCTCACGCAAATGAGTCAGCAGGTTTCAACCTCAGACCTGCCAAACACCTATTAAAAAGGTCAGACATACAATTTAGAGCAGTACTTTTAATTACTGTATTATTCTCCTTAGAACTCAGAAGCCTACTATCCTTGCCAAGTTGCCCAGAGAAGCTGCAGATGCCCCATCCCTGGAAGTGTTCAAGGCCAGGCTGGATGGAGCTCTGAGCAACACAATCTAGTGAAAGGTGTCCCTGTCCCTGGCAGGGGATTGGAACAAGATGATCTTTAAAGTCCCTTCCAATCCAAACCATTTTATGATTCTATGATTTGAAACCAACAGATCTTAACAAATAACAAAAAAAGTGTTATTTCATCATTGGTAAGCAAATAAGAACAAAATGAGGAAATTGTGCTTTTTTATCTTCTCTTGACATATGAAAGAAAAAGAACTAACAAACTGTTTATCTTGAAGACAAACAGGTCAATTTCTGATACAAACCCTCACATTTTTAATAAACAATTTACAAGATACCCTCAATAAGAATTCATCTACAATGGCACTTGGGTTTCCAAAATAGTTCTACAATAAATATAAAAGGTTTAAAACACAGTATTTTCAGGTAAACAAAAATTTATTACCTTCACTGGCAGGTTTTAGGTGGGACAACCTCAGAAGATCTTTATGAGACCAACCACTTCTTTGCTTATATTTTGTAACTGCTAAAGCAAGAGCCATGCCATTCTTTCCATTGTACCAATCTGCAACAGCTTTCCTCAGTGCACGGCCCCACATGCCACATTTCATGCCCTCCTTCAGATCTTTTTTAAACTGGATGAAAGTAAAGAGATGGGTTGGTATGCAACACACCTCGGGGACAGCTTTAAATGCCGCTTGTTTCGTTTTCACATCAGAGCACTGCGAGCAAACTGCAAGGGCAAAAAGCAGGGGCTCCTGCTTTGCTGCTCTGCCCTCTTGGCTAAACGCTTTTATTTCTTCAACAACTTCACAACCCCTGCCCTCTTCGATCAGTCTTAGTAAGGCTTCTGCATTTTCAAAGCCCAGCTTCTGCTCCTTGATGTGGTAAGCACCACACTCTGAGCCGAAGCACAAGAAGTGCCGCAGTCGGCTGGTGTCGGTGACATTCCACTCGTCACCGCCTTCGGAGCCGGGCGCCTGCTTCTCACTCGGGAGCTGCACTCCGCTCTCCTCATCCTCCATGGTTTACAATTCCAAGAGGTCTGTTGAAAGAATAATAAATTGTATAAAAAAGACCCGATGACTACTCTTTTATCACTCTTTAGCAAAGCAAATATATCTTGTCTACACGTTTCCTTCATAAAATTAATCAGAGTACACTCTCGGTGTGCAATAATACACAACTTTGGGGGGAAAAGAAGCAAAAAAAAAAATCTCTGAGTTATAATGGTGACAAACTTACTTCCTTGGAACAAAACTAGAAACTACACAAAAAACATGGCTGGTGTTAAAGCCTTTTGCCACTAATATATTACATCACTTTCTTACCTAGATTTTTGGAATGCAGACTAAACAGTTCAAAACTCACATCTTGCCCTACTCTATTGTGCTGAAGAATTGCTAATACTGACCAACTGGAGAAAAATGAGGGTAAAATAAAGAACTAAAATAATTAAAAACTGTTTAGTCAGAAGACTTCATGACAGTTTATGTATGGTGGGTTTCAGTGAGGCTTAGACAACTTTCTAGCTTTTTAACAACTGAGTACCTCAAGAACAAATTATCTTTGTTACAGGCTCAAATAGTCTGCTGCTCCAAGTGAGAGGTAAGAAAACTCAAGACAGAACAAATTCTGTACCACTTTACAGCACAAAAATTCTCAATCTTTCAGATTCTGATACACTCCTGAGTTGCAAGAGAGTTCATTTGTAATATTTGCAGGCAACATCACTGCTCCTACTTGGAGAACATCCAGCATGGTAAAATTCAAGCCATGACATTTAAAATTAATTAACTGCAGGTGAAATCAAATCAGCAGGGCAAGGGTAAAAAAATTCATCATCATCACTACCTCCAAAACATTAATAGTGCAACAATAAATTTAGTTCTCTCAGTTCTCACCAAATAATAAAAAGACATTAAATAGCATCAAGAGCTCCTAGTACAAAAAAAAAGCAGCACCAACAATCCACTCCATCAAACTGTACACATCTTAAAATACACACAGACTGAAGTCTGAGAACACACAAATGACATTTCCAAGAAATCCACTGAACAATTCTAAAGTTTTGCAAATATCTACTTTTGACATGCTCCTGCCGATACTGAAGATGAATAAAAGCATTTGCTTTTATTTTTTATTATCCTTTTTTTTTAATTATTATTATCCATTTACCAGGATAAACTAGAATAAATAAATGTGACTAACGCAGACAGAGACGTTTTCCCCCCCAGTTTAGGTAAGCACTTTGTTTACAAACAACTTCCCTCCCTCTTTGACACAGAATTTCCCTTTCTCTGTGACTAGAAATGCACCTTTCCTGTTTTTCCTGTACAACATCTGCGCTGATCCGCCTCCAGGACGAAATGATAACCAGCAGTGCTCCCATTACATTCTACAATCTGCTAAAATCATAAAAACAGAAGCCATATGCTGACATCTGGTTTAAAAAAGCAGGTTTCAGTTAGAAATTATCTAAGAAATATCTTTCATTGTATCATTCAGAGCATCACTATTTTTCTTAGTGACTAAATTATATATTCTAACCATGTCTCCTGCCAAACCTATTTAAATACAAATCGTGGTTGAGCTGACTTCTTCACTGACATCTGAGGCATGCAAATACACTGAAAATAACAAGGGTGGTATTCTCAGTGCATGAATACCATATCAGTACCTTTTAATGTCTAGATTCATTTCTTTCAATACAGTACATGGATACTGAAAAACACCATTATCTTGAAGGAAAAATAAGAATGAGGATCATGATGAATAATGAGATCTCCATTTATATGAAATATTGAGAATAATTTCTTGCTGTATCTTTCATACCCCTGCTAAAACAAATACTACTACATTAAAATGAGACAAATGAGAAAACTCTTTTCAGTCATCTATGGATTATGAAGACTTAAAATGAACTGGAAGAACCATGTCTTCAGTTAAATCAAATGTCTCACTTGGCTGATTATATTAAGAAATACCAGCACTACTTGGAATATTTTGGAATTTTTTCCTGTGTTTATCAATTTGTGCACAGGTTCCATCTGATATGTCCACTTTATTTTAATTTTCACTTGGAGAGTCTCACTAGTCCTCATACACTCAGTTTTCTAGTCACTAATACAAATTAGCTGCCATCATCATCACCACCCTGCGGATGGGAACAAACCTAAAAATGATACCATTTCTCAATTTAAAAATGATATTTATCTGATTTGAAATCTAGATTTTTTTATAAGATACTGTGATACAAGATCAGTATTTCCATCAGAGGCATCATCCTGAAAGGCAAACAAGTCACTTCTCCACTGTTACATGCAAATATGCAGTATGATTTTAATTGCATTGTTTTAAAGAAGTTTAGAGCTAACCCTCAGACAAAAAAAATTCTCCTGCTGCACTCCTCTGTTACACTCTGTAAGTAACCTAACTTATGCATGTTAATAAGGCAAAATTTTTATATTTACTTCTGTATGGACTAGGCTATTCATGGACTCAGCGCCGAAAAGAGATAAGTGCCAACATCCACAGGCTTCTGACACGAACCCATAACAGAAAAGACAGCTGCAAATGTACACTCCTCGCTTTTCTGAAGCTACTCTTAGTTTTTCTGACACTTAGCGCTTTAATTTGCCTTCTTAGAAATATACTACAAGCTCCAGAACCAGATGCTGTTAGAACCTCCACCTTTTGTAGAGCTTCATGTTCACTCAGCTCTCAAAGTTATCTTCTCAAATAGAACACAGTATGTCACCAGGGTGAATTCCCTGCAGCACTTATGCCATTAAAAATGCCCACAGCAAGTCTTCTGAAACCTTTAATAAAGTTGTTAATGCTTTCTGATATGAAATCTAGGACACAAACTTGTCTCAAATGGCTTCTTGCTGCCTCAGAGTTTTTAAAAAGAGATTCAACCCAATCTAATATTTTGGATCCTACCACAAACTGTAAATTCTTTAAAATAAATATCTATTTTAAAAATTACCTTTGAAATCTGCAATTTATACCACCACTAAACAGTCACACTAAAAGCATCAAAATGACACTTAGCCAGGAACTACCTGAAAAGCACTTATTCACAGTTGAGTTATTCAAGTCATGTTGGCCATTTCTAACCCTATTTTATATTTTAATCTCACAAGTTCCCAAAGCTATTCCCTCCCTCTTATTTTCTCCTTTAACACCTGCACAACAGACAACTTTCACCCCCACAGATGGACAAATGCAAATACTCATTTAACTTATGTTCTACCATAACCCAACTCTTCATCTGCTGAGCTACAGCAGGAAACCTGAATTTCAAACACTCATGGAGGATTTATCAATGATACTCTGGCCCCATAAGCATTTTCAATTTTTGAGCTACTGGGATACAAGTAACTATGTGAAAAGCCTTAGAAGTCACAGACTAGGTATTTTACACCAAAAATTGCTGAACTAAACTCCATGGTTGCTCCTCGTAATTAAGGAAAGAGAAAAAACACTATATTCCAACCATCATATGAATTAGTAAGTAAAATATGGCTTTGACTGCTCTGAAACAGTCTACACTTAAGTCTCGACTGCTCAGTCAATATCTTTATGTTGCTGTGCCAAAGCATGATTTAGTTCTGTAAACTGACCTTTACTAATTGTTATGACTTTCAAAATTTGCCACGAGTATTCCTAAGAAATAAAATGTCTTAAAGTACAAGTTTCAGGTATATACGAAAAGAACACATAAAGCACAACCATTAACAGAACTGTAGATTCCAGCTTAAGTTCTTAAGTTTAACTGCCAAGTTAACAATGATGAATCAAACTTTGCTGAAAGCTGATGGAATTAAGCTTTGAAAAAGTCAGATTTGGAAAATGCACTGACATTTAAAAGACAACACTTCAAATTGTCTTCAAATATTTCAAAACCATATATACTTCGTTCCACAAGAAACTGCACTCTCCCACTCTGTCCTCAAAATTAAACTGAAGATTATAAATATTGTCTTCTGATTCACTGAGCAGAGAGACTAAAACCATCAGACCAAATTATGGTGGTAACAACACAGGCCTGTGCTATAGCACAGCTCTGACAACATAGTCCCCATACTTCTGAAAATAAGCACTTCTACATCAACTGGAACTCCAGGAGAACACTTCCCAAATCACAAACGAAGTGATGTACGATGGCAGCACAGAAGATATCAGAGTACAGAATCACATACCCGCTCACATATTTCTACTGCACAATTTGCAAGAATCCGCCTGCTTAAAAAAAATGCTCTGACTGGGGGACAAAGGCAGCTTAGCTTACGCAGAAGAGAATTACGAGGTAGGAGAACCTAAAGCCGATACCGGAGCGCAGCTGTCAGTCTCTGTAAAGGCGATAAACACGCGTGACGGGGGAGCTGCGTAACAGAGGGACACGCCCGGCGATGCCCCGCGGGGCTCCCCTCGCCCCGGTGCCGCCAGGAGTGCCCCCCTGGCTTCCCCACATTCCGCCATCATCCCTGGGGCCCCCCGGGACTGGCACGGGGAGCCCGCACCCCGCTCCCCCCGCACCCCGGGACGCGCCACTTGCCTGGGCGGCGGCGGCCGCGGCCCGAGCGGGGCCGGGCGGTGCCGCAGCGCCGGAGCCCGCGGGGCGACGGGCGGGGGACGCGCCGGGGACACCGAGCGGCGGCGGGGCCGCTCCGGGCGCGCAGGGCTGTCCCGCTGCGGCCGCCGGAGCTCCGCGAGTCCCGCACCGGCCCCGCCCGCCGCGCCCCGACA